>NC_047163.1:16252665-16559332 GCF_009819705.1 Hippoglossus hippoglossus | reverse complement strand
CCACTCCTCCGCCTCATCGGAGGAGACAAGCGAATCCCGTATGAACTCGATGCTCTGCTCCAGAGCCACGGCCGAGTGCCAACACGAGTCCCGGATCTCACAGCCAAGGGTGATGTTGGGAAGGATGTGCGGGTCACTGTTGATGCGGTCCAGCGTGTGCATCATGGCTTCCACCCTCTGGATCCCGTACTGCTCTCGCACTGCACCACACTTGCGCTCGTGTACCTGCGCAGACAAGACGGAATCAAACAAAATAAAATTGCAATAACATTTAGGTAACAATGTTGTCTTTATGCTGACAGTACTGTTAATGGCATTTATTACTCAGACAAAAACATTAAGACACTTTTTAAAAATGAAGATTTTAATGCATGGCTGCATCACTGTTGGACTAGAATTGGTCTTATGTTCACGTGGCTGCCATGTTCAAAGAGTGATTTTCTTCCCGTTTGCAATTATCCATAATGAGATGGAAAAACGCTTAAAAGCCAGTGGGGTCAGCTAATGGAGGCTGGATGTCCATGGACTCACACAGAGGTACCCATACTACAAATTGGCTCCTAATAAGCAGAGCAACATTATGACTCTGCACAAAACATTGCAAATTGGGCCAAAAATTATCTCCAGTAATGATCCTAACCATCATTTTATACATTTTCTGTCTCAACTCTAAGGACATTTTTAAAAGAGCTTTTCTCAAACCCAGGTGTGATGACACGTGAAGGTCAGTGAATCAGAAAATGTACTGTCACAAACACTGAATTCCTATAATTATAATCACTCAAAAACAATCCTGCAGATGTACACAGGCACAAAAACACAAATTACCTTGTCAGCAGGCGGCTGGTGATGGACGGAGAACAAGGCTCCGATGATGATGTCGCCAGGTATGTGTGCTACAACTCGCCGTTCGTTGGAATGGGCGGAGCCGGCTCGATCAGGTCCCACCCAAATGGACAGAACTAGCAGCAGCCAAAGGGTCATCTTGGTCCCGTAAGGTTAACAGAAGGAGCAGCAGATCTCAGATTAGTTTTATCGTGCAGAGCCGTCACAGGGAACTACGTGTCCGACAAACACTTATCCTCTCCATGGCAAGAGCTCGGGGCACAGAGGAAGTTTTTGGAAAATGGTTGATTGTTATATTCCTTCCTCTTCACTTTTCTTTCCTTCCTTCGGCTTTCAAGGTGGCACCATCACTGCAATGGCTGAGACAGGTGCAGCAGTGCAACCTGGGAAATTCAAAAGAAAAGTCTGGGCTAAGTCTCATTGGCTGACATAACTCCGGGCTCCCCCAATTAGAAGGCAGTCTCCACAAGAACAGGTGAAAGAGACATGATCACATAAACCTGTGAGCAGAGAAGACGCTGTTAGAATTAGAAAATCTTTGCTGCTGCTGGATTTTACAAACACACAAACTACACACACAGTAATTCATTAGTTTGACCTATGTTTACTTTTATAAAAGCTCTGTCTGGAAACACATCCTTCTGTCTTAAAGGGATAGTTCACCCAGAAATGAAAACTCACTCATTATCTGCTATGCCGATGGAGGGGTGGGTGAAGGCATCATCTACACTGTGTTTTAAACCTTAAGGTCCAGCGGAAGTGGCGAAGATAGCGGGGGGGCTTATGGACACCGAACGAGCAGTATGAAGGTTATATTTATATTTTTTCTGTTGTTTTATTACGTCTGAAGCTTTGGTCACCAGTTACTTCAATTGTATTGGATTCTGCTCCAATGCTTTTTACCCATGTCACTCCAGAAGTGTTTTGTGGACTCAAACACTTCACCCACCCCTCAATCGGCATAGTGGTGAGTAGATAATGAGTGAATTTTCATTTCTGGGTGAACTATCCTGTTAAGCTTGACACACCTTCAATATAACACTCTTTAGACAAGTGCATTTAAAACTGTGACGAAATGTACTTCTACTTTTTCATCAGCTCCAATTTTGACATGGAAACATGTGAGTCCCATCAAAATTAGGTTAATATATTGTGGAGTGCATGGGGAAACTTGGAAATAACAGTAGAAACTAGGGCAGGCCCATATGGTCAAAAATTTCAAAAAGCACTCATTATCAATAATTATCACATTATTTTTTTTAAGTTTAAAGACTTTTTGCTCCTAAGCGAAGGTTGTGATTTCAAACTCTTTATGAGCAGAGAGTGACAAGCATTTAATAAACAGCAAAACGTTTGAAGAATCTCAGGTCGATCAATGATGTGTTTTCCCTCCTCACAGGCCTGAGCTCATATCTGTCACTTGACGCCATGTTTACGTGCTCACGAAGCGAATGTCAATCTCACAATACTTTAATTAACATATAGGAACAAACTGCTGCATATGAAATCTGTAAAATGGCCATTATACTTTACGACATATTGAGCAGTGATTGTTTGTTCTAGATGAAGGTTAATGAGATGAGCGAGGTTCTGGCTCTAGATCAGTGTAATTCATTTACGTATGGAGGTGTTACAAACACGACACCAGCCGTCTGGCCTTGCCCTCCTCTTCCTGGGGAACGGCTCTAAATCACTGTAACTGAGCACAGCCACCACTGTGTCACAATAATATTAATAACCACAACAATCACACCTCAAAGCTGCAGTGAGGAATCTTTGGTTTTATGCAGCACTTACTCGTAGAAACCATGACACCAACAAGGTCACAGAAAACCTCAGGCTGCACCATTTTTCTTTTTTATTTCATTTTAAAGTCCTTTATGATTCATTTAACAGTTGAAAAGCCATAACGATGATGGTATGTTTTCACCCCTGTCTCTTTGTTTGATGGTTGGTTGGTTTGTTTGTTTGTTTGTTTGTTTGTCAGCAGCTTTACGCAAGAACTCCTGAACGGATTTCCACAAAACTTGGGTTAGGCTGCAACCTGGGTACCCTAGTACTGTTTAATACTTCAATACTGGATTTTGGGTGTTCTATCCAAATTGAGCTCCTTGCATCGCTATCATCACAGTTAAAATTATCATCCTGACATATTTGTTCTTCCAGCTTTGAGTCCATCGCATGTTAGAAACGTAATCAACACCCTCACTCGCTCTCTGTAAATATTCCGGATATTTGACTAGGGGTCTGACAGGAAAACTTCCAGAAAATGTGTGGAGCAGCTGACTACAGGCCCTCCGGAAAAAATGTGTGCAGGAGTCACTGCAGGAGTCACTGCATTTACCTTGTTGTTATAAATTACAGAATTCATGTATTTAATGAAGTGCGAACAGTGGTTAAGTAACAGTGAAATATCCCCTTTGCAAAATGTGAGAAGTCAACCACTAAGTGGATGATTCCAACAAATGTACAGGCAACAAGATATGCACCGAACATACTGTGTCAACCAAACTCCCTGGAGTAAACTTTCAAGTAGCCATCCCTCTGCATTAATGGGCGAGCTTTATAATTTGCTTAACCTCAGAGCTACACAAATACTGTTACTTGACGGCAATGGAGCAATTTAATTGACCGTAAACAGCAGGCGAGCTGGGACAGTTTAGACGACAGAGGATGGCATCAACTGCCCATGCAAAACAGGACCAAGGTCGTGACAGTGAGGTCGCTGGTTAGTCGATGGGGGGAGGGCGAAGACGGAGAGAACAGAGTAGAAAAAGGTGAAGGTGGGGTGTGGTGAAAATCTAGAAATGGAGGATGGAGATGGAACATGGCTCGTTGGATGAAGGGACAGAGGGTGGGAGGATGGGGAGAGGAAGAGAAGAAAGGGGGACATGAGAGGGGAGAGAAAGAAAGGGGGAGTGTATAGAGGGAGCGTAGAGGAAGAGAAACGGAGACAGAGAGGGAGATTAAAGAAAAAGGAGGAGAGTGCGATAAAAAGAAGCATCAGGGGACACAGAGTCTGACTGAAGGTAATTAACATGACAGTGTCAGGATGGTAACAGGACTGACTGCTGCAGCAAGACTGAACAAATCAAACTGAACTCAGCTCTCGCTCACACTCGCTCTGTGTCGCTGATGCTATTCTGTCTCTTCCTCCCTCTCTATTTATCAGTTGACACGCTCATGTAAAGATTCAAATATCATTTTCAAACTCTCCTCACTCACTCCTAAATATGTGCAGAGATACATCCATCGACTAATTCCAGAAATCTGTGTCTGTATGTGGCTCGCATATCCCAAGAACCATTCATCTTACTATTTGTCATTTGTATTGTTAAGGGCCCGAGGAAGTGCAGTGTCAGTTTTGGTGCAATATGGCCACACGATACGGTCAATATTAATTAAATTTGAATTAACAGGCAACAGTACACTGTAGCATGGGCGACTGGGACTCAAAGTAAGTGACGTTGTTGATCACCAAAACAGCGCGTTCACGACAACGGCAACAACAACTGATTCTGTAGACCTAGTCCTGCAGTCGGTCTTTACTTGCTGCAGCTCAATTACTGCAGGTCACCTTTACAGTTTCAGAAAGATGTCCTGACACTTTCTGGAGTTTGCCTTTCACACACGAAGAACAGTCTGACGTGTTCAGGAAAATGTCCAGAACATTCAGGCGACGGGTGATGTCTGGGTGAAGCATGCAAGAGGCAGGACATGATGTATAAATGCAGCTTCAGAAAGCAAAGTGTTTTTGTTTCCAGCACATCAACACCTGTGACTGCATTTATCCCCAAACGCTCTCAAATATCTTTCCAAGTTGACATCTTTGTTGGTGTCATCTATGTGTATGACACCTCTTTTTCATTAGATATATCTATTCCCGCAGTTTTGCGTCCATCGTGCGTTAGAAACGTCTTCATCACTTGCTCGCTGTTAATTTTCCAGAAATGGGCTCACTCTGACATTTTACGGACATTAGGGGGCTGGCAGGGAAATTCCAGAGCTTTTGACTCGGCCATTTGCGTTCTCGCACAGAGCCCAGAAAATACAAGAACATTGTGCAGATTTCAGACCATCTCTGAAATCAGCTTCAGTCAGAAACACACTGTGTCTCTGTCACACACCCCCCCCCCCCCCTCCCCCCTCCGTGTCTCTATCGCGTTGCGTGGGCTTAACTGTAGATGGAAAAGAAAAAGAGAATCAAATCCTCATTCCCTAAACAAACATCATCGCACACACCATTAGACAGTTATATCTCTAGTTCTATCCAAACTACGCACAGGGGCATTCTAAAACCTTTCAATTCAACTTGTGCACAGAGGTATAAACACACAACACAGGCAGAGACAAACACTCTACCCTCCTGTCTGTTTTACATTAGTTCAATGACTTTCATTAGTGCTGACACACTGTTTTATGGGTTGAGAAATCATTTAATTTACTGCTCGTTAAACTCGTTAAACAATTACAATTTATTAATAAAAGAAAAAGAATCCCTCACACGAAAAAACACTTATTTCCTCTCTTGTTCTGCATGACACAGATATTTGTGTTTGTAACACAGACTGTATTACGATGGCCCTAACAGTAAAGCCAAAGTGGCTTGATTGTTCCCTGGTGGCTGGCTGCAGTATAGTTCATAAATCCTGCCTCCTCCATGTTAGTGGATGGGACACAGCCCAAACTAAAAAGAACACGTCAAATAGATTGTCGTTTTAGGGAGTTAAGTGTATTTTTCCGGTAGTTTGGTTTAAATTAGTTAATTGATGCTACAAAAATGAGGTGAAATATCATCATTGACGGCTGCTAAGACTGGAGTCTATATCTAATATATCTACTGTCGAAAATCTTCCCAAAATATCCTGGATATCTAATATCCAGGATATTTTGGCTTCATATCAGGATAGTGGGACGAAGTGGAGACGCGTCGTCCTTCTTTATATACAGTCTATGGTTTGAAATTAATGACTGGGTAGGGGGCAGCGTCTGGAGGTTTGCTCTTTTAATAATAGGATGATTTTGACTATAAAACTTTACCGACTGAATATTTTTGATTGGTTGGATAAGGGGAAAAGAAAGCATCCCTTGACGAAAACGCATCATGACAAATAATGTATAGAGTCAGACTGTACACATCTATGTTACAGCACAAAGCTTGTGGACTTGAATTTTTAAGAGAAAACATATGCAAATAGTTGCAACACCATATCATTACTTGCTGGCAACTAAAATAGGTCATCCTGCTTTTTCTTATGACAATTTAAGGAAGCAGCCATATTTTGGGAAGGTTTTTTGCTGAGTGGGCGTGTGACAGTGTTTCTCCATGTGCCTTGTGTTCCCATGTGCGTCAGAGGGACTATTTTATGCACCTGAGCCCCAGAAAACCACAAGGTTCGGTATGTTTATTTTCAACATCCCTAATTATTGACTTTTTTTAAATAACTCAGTGCCATTAGGAGCTGTTCCTCGGAGGAAAGACATCATGAAGACTATAGGAGACACCAACATTCACATTCAGATCTGTAATGTATTCTATAGTCTTCCTCATAGTGACAGAGTTGGGTGATACAGCCAAAAATCATATCAAAATAAAGATATTTGTATCAGTAAATATCGATAATTATCACAATAAATGTCACATTATTATTTCTTTTAAGTTTAAAGACTGATTTTTGCTCATGAGTGAAGGTTGTAGTTTTGCAATCGACTTTATGAGCAGAGAATGATAAACGCTTGACAAACAGCAAAACATTGTACAAATCTGAGGTCGATCAATTATGTGTTATACCTCCTCACTGTGCACAATGCATCAAAATAAACATATATTGAACTTTATTATATTGCTATTTTGTGAAAATTATTGTTTTATCGTCCAGCTCTACAGTGACGGATCTCCTGTTGCATATCCTGACTGCAGCAGGTAATTGGATTTTATATTTCTGTCAGTCAGCTATTGAGCTAAACAAGACTCAACAAACACACAGCATAATAAATGACCTTATCAAAACAACTAAGGGCATCCAGATCCCTCTGAAAGCCAATGACAGAGCCAATGTATCAGATATCCAACAAGTGTAAGTCAATGTAAAACATGGTGTTGTTCTCCCTCTGCCTCAGTACAACATGTATAATCAGTGTTGTCAGGAGGCACCAACAGGACTTAAACCTGCTGCAGCGACACCAGACGAGGTGTGACAGACACAACTCCCCCCAAAACAAGCTCTGACCTCAAATCACTTCACCCTGCAACGTCTCCGGTCGTCGATTACCCTCATCCCTACTTTATGCATATGAATACAGACTCCATATATCGCATGCTCAGTTTAAGACGGACCCTGCATCTCTCCAAGGAGAAATGAAAAAAAAAAAAAAAAATCCAGGGACAACAACAATGACTGGTGCAGCGCAGCATCCGTGCAGCCGCAATGGGAGATCTCTCACACACACACACACACACACACACACACACACACACACACACACACACACACACACACACACACACGTTTTACGAGCGAAAACATGACAGAGACACGGTGTGAAATGAACATGGCTCCAGCATGCGCGGATGAGAAGCGGCTTTCTGACGCCTCTGTGTCTTATTGGCATGACTGGATCCCCCTGCGTCTGTGCAAGCGGCTGCCTCCTTTAACTGGGTTACCATTACCACCACAATAACCTTCCATCAAGGATAACTAGTCCACATGCAAGTGCGAGTCCCCGCAGGGATGTTGCAATAACAACAACTCACAGACAGCGAGTGTCTGCACTAAATCCTCAATGAGTGCCTCCCAGTAACGCTTACCTTGTGGGGACCTGCAGCCCGCGTCTGCCCGGTCCAAGTTACCACAGGGGAGCCGCTGGTCCCAATGTCAGACACGCACCGGAGCTGCTGTCTGTGCGCGTGTGTGCAGCTCCAGCTCCGTTTTCCAGTCACGCACACCTGAGCCTGTCTCCAAACACCTCGCTCCTCTCCTTCATCCCACCCACCCTCCTCTGCTCCTCCTCCTCCTCTCCTCTAATATCCTCTCCACTTCTAGCCCTGTCTCCCACATTTTTAATCTTTTTCCAGATGTGTCCTCCAGTCACCCCTCTCCTCTCCTCTCTGACAGCAGTCACCTCTTCATTTTCACCTCCTCTCTTGTATTTTGGCTGCAGGAGAGAGTTTGTGCTCGTCACCTTCTCCTCCTGTATCTACCTGATGTGGTGCGAGACGACAAACCAGACAAACAGTTGCCGTCTCCACATGTTTCCACAACTTCACTTTTGTCCACCAGAAATTCCCAAGAGAACTAATATGTTCTTCTGCCATTCTTGACCTCAACCCATTCTCCCATTTCCAATAACAAGCCCCACAACCACTGAGCAGGTTAACCTGAGCCACAGGAAGCAGCAGCTGGAACACCTGTCCAGGGTCCGAGCAGGATTCAGCCAATCAGAGTAGAGCACGGGTGTCCGGATCGATGCCTGACCATATTTAGGTTACCTCAAGTGTCGCCATAAAAATTTAAAATTAAAAATAAACTAAACACAAACACAGGATGTGCGTGACTGGTGTCTAACTTTACGTATTATTTCCCCTGTCCTCGCTCCTACTTATTTATTTATTTATTCTTATCTATTTATTTTTGCTCGTTTATTTTTGCATGAATTCACGTATTTGTGTTTTCAACGTGAACTGATACATCCCTAAGTGGTGGATGATACATATATAAGGAAGGAACGTGCAGCATTTTTGATGATATAAAAACTTACAGTTAACGGGATTAATTAAAAATTAAGGTTTGCTTTACACTCTCCCTCCCTCTCTCTCTCTCTCTCTCTCTCTCTCTCTCTCTCTCTCTCTCTCTCTCTCTCTCTCTCTCTCTCTCTCTCTCTCCCCCCTCCCTCCTCCCTCTCTCTCTCCCTCCCCCCTCTCTCTGTCTCTCTTTATCTCAGCCTTATTAAATCCTGCACATTTTTCATTTCACATGCTGATAGAAAGAATAAATGGACACAGATCCTACAAAATGCAAACACCAGGATAAAGTCTCCCCCTCTCCACTGGTGTATTAGCTATACCTCCCTCCTCCTCTCCTGTCCTCTCTCCTCCTCTGATCGCACAGACATCAGAGGTGACACTACATAACGATAACGACGCAGCGGACGGGGATCGATGGCATCTGAAGTTTCCTAGCGGTCACAGGAGTAAAGAACCATTAACCTATACAGCTCCGCCTGGCGTCCACCTAAAACACCCACAGGGATCGAATCATTACCGATCCAGTAAATCGATATAAATCTAATGGAAACATCCTGCTGCTCTGCATACGTCTCCATGCACACTGTCACCGACTGTCACTGCCAGCGAGCACGAGCTATTTCAGGTTTGTGCATGAGAATAGAGCCTAATTTAACCTTTATCGATCCTTTCCTAATGGTAGTTCAATCAATATCTATTTTACCAACCTATTTGTTTATTCAATATAGATGACTGTCAGGAGATGAGGGATTTTATGTAAACTATCAGCTTGTTTGGAAATGTGACTTTCTGGATGGGCTACACAACCAACATAAATATTGCACTAAAGGGAATTAGGCTGTAAGAGATTATAAAATATACCATATGTACCATCAGGTCGGTGTCGGGCGGAGTGTGAGCACAGTCTCCCAATGGAGTAAGACAGAGGAGGTTGTTTAGTGATGAGTTTACTCCTGAAATAAGACTCAACACTGGGTTCCAAATCGGAGCTCCACTCCCATGTAGAATCCATGAACTTGACTGGTGGTGGAAATAAAAATACATGCATGAGAAAATGTGTCTTCATACCAAAACCATGCGTCCGCAGCAGCTTCCATCCACGGATGGAAAAACGCACGGTGGAGGAATGAAGTGACATACCTTTGCTTGCAGGACAGGTGAAGAGCTCCTGGAGAAACGCAGCATCCCTCACGCGTCCATCAGGGCATCATGCTCGCGCGGTGGTTAATCTACTTTTTCACTATGGCAACAAATGAACCCCCCTGTCCCTCTCTCTCTCTCTCTCTCTCTCTCTCTCTCTTTTTTCTCTCTTTCTCTCTCTCCTTCTCTCCGCCGCGCCACGCTCTCCAATGAGGAGGCTCCGCTCGCGTCACAGGTCATCTCTCTCTCTCGCTCTCTCTCTCTCTCTCTCTCGCTCTCTCTCTCTCTCCCTCTCTCTCTCTGTGTGTGTGTATGTCGATATCACACCTACCTCCAAGATACCATCTGGAGATAGATACTGATGGAGAGAGTAGCCTTTGAGGAAGAAGGAGAGATGTGTGTGTGTGTGTGTGTGTGTGTGTGTGTGTGTGTGTGTGTGTGTGTGTGTGTGTGTGTGTGTGTGTGTGTGTGTGTGTGTGTGTGTAGGATGGAGGGGGGGGTTAGAAGCTTGGCTATGACAAGGCTTGGATTAATTTGCCAGCCAAATGCATTTGGGATTAGTGGACCATTAAAAGAGCACACACACACACACACACACACACACACACACACACACACACACACACATGCAGGCTTTAGCTGATACAGTGATAGCCTTACTAACCCTGACCTCTATCTCATTCACTCTCTCTCTTTGTTTCCCTTTCTGGGCTTGTTTTGACACGAACAAATGAGCTAACAGGCGAACAGACGAGTGCAAATGCATATAAACAGACTCTTGTACTCACACTATTTGATAAGTGCCTTTGTGTGTGCGTGTGTGTGTGTGTGTGTGTGTGTGTGTGTGTGTGTGTGTGTGTGTGTGTGTGTGTGTGTGTGTGTGTGTGTACGTTTCCAAGAACCGTAACAAAACTGAAAGAGTATCAACATCCCTAAAGCTGAATTACTAACGATAACTGCTCAGAGGGTTACTGTGGGAGTTAGTTTTTGGCTGGTCAGCAGAAACTGAAATGGACTCAGAGGATTTTGACCTAATTTTCCGGTCATGTCTCATGAAGAGACAATGTGTCAAAATCTAGTTTTGATACCTTTGATTGATTTCCCAATTGATATTATGCTAATATTCTTAAAGGTTCAGTGTGTGGGACTGAGTGGCATCTAGTGGTTTAGGCTGCAAATCACAACCGATTGGATACCCTCACTCTCAACTCACACTTGCAGCATGTAAGATAACCTACAATAGCCCTCGGGTAACAATAAAATGTGAAACACCCTTTCTTGTGATTAGTCTGTCAATTCAACATGGCGTGGGCACATTGCAGACTCCAAGAGGACCTGACCATGATGTAGGAAATGAACACACAACATTTCTTTGTCACAGTTGATTATACACAAATAAAAACATAACTATTATCCATTCATACCCAGAGTTACTCCTACATCCTACAAAGAGGACCTAATACAGCCAGTTACTGCCCTGCCTTGAGACTTGTCACCTATACAGTTAAACCATCAAAAAATAAGGCAAGTTATGTGGTAAGATCAGGACAGTTACATGTCATCCAACAGGAAGAGAGGTAACGTTTCTCATCTACCTGGTGAGCACTGCACATGATTTCACTCCACTAACATATCCACAGAAAAATTGAAATATGTCCAGAGCTTCTATTCATACTTTTTAAAACATGCAGGGTCTTTATTGACACCTTTATCAGTCTGTTAACAAGAACACTTGAATTTATGAATGATTTCTGATATTTGATTACCACATGAACAAATATTGAGTATCATTTGAACTGGGCAAAAATCCAACACAGTGGGTTATGGGATACCGACTTTGGAGGGTCTTGCCTCTGAATTTAGATTCTGCTCCTACGTCCTTACTTTCAGGTTAAATATACAGCTGTTCAAATTCTTAGCGGTTAAATCAGACCAATCAAATCCTTATATCATATTCTGTGTTTCTGGTAAACTTGGCAACACACACATTTCTAAGAATGTCCTTGTTCAGTCACAGAGGCATCCACCATGCTCCACAAGTTTCCTCGGTCTTTTCTCGCCTTGTCCTTGATTTATTTTTATTTTTATAATAAAGTTGTTTAGAACAGACAAAAAATAATGCCGGAATGATCATTGGCAACCAATCATTGCTTTAGTAATCAACAAGCAGCCAATAGATCAGCTCAGTTAGTCTCAAACTCCCTCTCTAACGCTCAATCACGCACGCTAATACACACAAATTCAACTCATCATTCTCTAAGAGGGACACTTGAGACATTATTGATGCAAGTTTGGCTCAACAGATAAATTACTATTGATGAAAGTGAGACAAATCAATGATGTGCGATGGAGCGCTGTGTGTCAAATCACAGAGATTTGGATTGAAAGACACGATAGAAGAAAATCATCCAGTTAGCGCACTGCATGTGTGTATTATGACACTGACACTGTTAAGCAGAGTGTGTGGGCTACAGCGGAGTGCATCACATAGCGACAGGTCCCCTGTTTCCACGAAAATTAGATTACAGTGGCACAACAATCCAGACAAGGAAAGCCTATGAAGCGTGTATGTACCTGCACTCTGCTTGTGTGTGTGCGCGCGTGTGTGTGTGTGTGTGTGTGTGTGTGTGTGTGTGTGTGTGTGTGTGTGTGAGTTTGACTATGTACAAGTGTGCATCATCTGCATATAAACGTCTACAGTTGCAAGCAAAATTCTTCAAACCCCATTGCGTATTAGGCTTATTGGCAAATTGTACAATTTTTCAGCTGTTTGCAATAAACGAAGTAGACAAGAACAGTTGAAATAGTTCAATAAAACTAATATTACCATGGTTTTCATCCAAATTCAACACGAAATGCTACTTTTAATCACTACTGCAGTCTCAAAATTATTCAACCCCCTGCTTGAGATAGAACACATAAATACCTGGACTGGCTCGGGGTTTGTTGAGAGTGACGTTTGATTGCATGTTCGAAATATGGCTAAGTCAAAAGAATTGTCCAAAAAGTTCAGAGAAGAGATCATTGCCTTGCACAAACAAGGAAAAGGATACAAAAAGATAGCAAAAGCACTGAATGTCCCTAGAGATACAGTTGGAAGCATAGTTCGCAAGTTCAAAGTTGAAGGAACAGTGGCTACACTACCTGGACGTGGCAGAAAGAGGAAGCTATCAGCGGCTGCCACCAGATTCCTGAGGAGGCAAGTGGTCAAAAACCCGCGAGTGACTGCAAAACACCTGCAGCAAGACTTGGTGGCAGCAGGCACTGAGGTTTCAGTTTGCACAGTCAGGCGCATACTAAACACTGAAGGGTTCCATGCCCAGACTCCAAGACGTACACCACTACTGACCCAAAAGCACAAGAAAAGTCGGCTCCAATATGCTGGAAACCATATAAATAAGCCACCAAAGTTTTGGAATTCTGTTCTGTGGAGCGATGAAACAAACCTGGAACCTTTCGGGCCTATGGATCAGCGGTATGTCTGGAGGAAGAAGAATGAAGCGTATGCTGAAAAGAACACCCTGCCTACAGTGAAGCATGGCGGTGGCTCAGTGATGCTCTGGGGCTGCTTTGCTGCCTCTGGCACTGGAAACCTGCAGCGTGTGGAGGGCACGATGGATTCAGTCAAGTATCAGGAAATCGTAGGAAAAAACGTCATGCCGTCTGTGATGAAGCTGAAGCTTGGGCGTCATTGGACGTCATTGGACCTTCCAACAGGACAATGATCCCAAGCATACCTCAAAGTCCACCACTGCTTGGTTTCAGAAGAAGAAATGGAAGATTCTAGAGTGGCCATCACAGTCGCCTGACTTGAACCCCATCGAAAATCTCTGGCGGGATTTGAAGAAGGCGGTTGCAAAACGCACACCCAAGAATATTACTGAACTGGAGGCCATTGCCCATGAGGAATGGGCTAAGATTCCTCAGGAACGCTGTCAGAAGCTGGTGTCTGGCTATGCATCACGTTTGCAGCAGGTCATAACAGCAAAAGGGTGCTCTACTAAGTACTGAAGGTGCTTGTCATGAAGGGGTTGAATAATTTTGAGACTGCAGTAGTCATTAAAAGTAGCATTTTGTGTTGAATTTGGATAAAAACCCTTGTAATATTAGTTTCATTGAACTACTTCAACAGTTCTTGTGTAATTTGTTTATTGCAAACAGCTGAGCAATTGTATATTTTGCCAATAAACCTAATGTGCAATGGGGGTTGAATAATTTTGCTTGCAACTGTATAGGGTGAAATAATGTTTTACCGCACTCCTCCACAAATCACAAGCACAACAGTCAGTGTCACAGTCGGCAAATCAATTATTCAATGGCATTTCAGAATAACACTGGATACCAATGGTTGCCATAGACACATGGAGGATTTACAGGGTTGTCACTTGTCTGCGATATTCACACTCTAAGTAGGACAAATAGAGAGAGAGAGAGAGGGGGAAAAAAGGTAGAGCCACATAATGCCAACACTGAAACGAGGATGTCACTTATAAAACATTCACTCTCGTGTAATGTGAGTCCTGCTTCATTGACAGAGTGAAAATTGGGTTTTAATGTGAACCACGCAACAGGCTTGTGATGAGCAGAAAACATTCACACCCTGGTTTTTCTATTCTTTAATAAGCCTGTTGTCTTGATGCTTTGAGATGCTGGTGGAAATAATGTCACTGGCTACCATAGAAACAACATTTTTCCTGTGACATTTTGACACAAATGGCAGATCTATCCACCTACTTCCACACACCACTTGCACAACTCCACTCTGCTAAAATGTTGAAATGAGTTGAAATTCACGGCAACTGCAAGGGAGAAAATGACCTGAAAAGAGAAGCCCACTGGAGCAGAGGTGGGTTTTAATATGTAATATAACATCAAATTGTGCTTATCAGTTTTGTATACTTGCAAATTCATTGCACATTAAAAAAACAGGGTTTGTCCTCAGATGCTTAGACAGGCTCAGCCAGGCTCTGCAGACAAAGTAAAAGCAGCCTCAGCGTCGATATTAACTGTCAGCGCGGGTTGACGCGCTGTCATGGTGTCTCTGACTACCCAGGACGCCCTGATAACAGGGACGCCACACAACCCAGAGGCTGCAGCAGTGTTTGAATTTATTCCCTGCAGATGTCATCAATATGTGAACAAAAATGTTCAAAGTAAACAGTGAAAATAGAGCTAAAATATCACTATTATATACCATTGTCACTTAGTTTATCAATATCTTTCAGATTTAATTGATTTACATTTATCAAAACTTACCCATCAAAAGTTTCAGCAAAAGTCTAAATATATTCAGTTTATCATAAGAGAAGAAAGTATTCACATATGAGCAGAAACCAGTGAAATCTTCGTTAAATTACTTTATTATAAAACAACTCAATTATCTAAAGGGTTGCCGAGCTACTTACTGCTGGTCAACTGATTGGTTAACTGACTAATGGCTTCAGCTCTAGTACAACTATCTGCCTCACTGTGTCTAGATGCAAGTGAGGAGGTCAGAGGTCAGGAGGTCATGACCTCTAACTGACTGTGTGGTTGTGGGCAGAAACACACATTGACATGCACGAACACACACCCACAGACTTATACACACAATCAACATAAACACTTGCACAGGATCATACCAAAGACTGTTTATAAAGATGGACAACATGTCTCCACTTCCTCCCACGATCCAGAAATGAAGCCAAAATACCCCAGATACAAATGCTGCCATCTTGTGCCGATGACGTCAGAGTCTACACAGTAGTGATCGGGGGATGAAGCCGGAGGGTCGAGGTCCCACTAACACACGTGCTCAATCAATCATAAGTCAGTCGCAGTTGTCAATCATGACATTTCACCAAATTTATGGGAAAATTTGCATTAGGACGAACATCAGTGTGATAAGAACTATCTAAAATTTGAGGAAAGAATTTTGCTTTTTAGTTTCCACTTCCTCCCACTATACATTAATGAGGCCAGAACATCACATATATACATGTAGGTGCACTAAACTTGTGCTGGTGACGTCATTTGGAGCTATTGTCTCTGCAGAAGAGTTTGGGGAGTCGAGCTGCAGAATCGAGCTCCCATCGATTAATCCAAATCTCATCTGTCAATAATGTCTTACCCTATTTTTATAGCACAAAACAATTATTGAAACCAAACTTGTCAGAAACATGGACTTGGACAAAAGTCTGTGTGATAGATACGTCCTTAAATAATAGAAACCATCTTTTGGGAGGGGGGGTTTTTACTAATATTTTTACTTTTTAGTTGGGTCCATGTCCCAGCTGCTATTATGGAGGAGGCCGGGTTTGTGACCAACCCTGCAGCCAGTTACCATGGGGCGATCGGGATATTTTGGCTTCACTATTTGGGAGCAATCAGTTGTCCATCTATACAGTCTATAAATTATAACGACACATTTCCTATAAGCCACCTATAGACCTCCAGTGCAAAGCCTGCTTTCAGGGTTGGACAGAAAAGCAATCCTCTGATTTTAGAGCAGATTGTCACATGTTCGACCTGAGAGATAAATCACCCCTTGGGGCCATTAGGGTGTAAAAGATGTCTCTCCGCTGTAGTAGAAATCAGGAGAGTCCATCTTTCATCTCTGCACGACAGTGGCAGGGTGGATCTTAATATGGATAAGCTTTATGAAACAAAGTCAAAAAAAGTCAAATAAACGTAAGAAACACCAGCATGTTAGTCACATCATCTCCTGCTTCATAACAACTGATGAGGCAGAAACTCTAACTGTGACCAACCCCATGCTGTAAAAACCATACTGTGGTGATCTACTGTTGCAGCAATAAGCGGATCCTGCTGCCCTCTTGTGTCTGGATGGAGACAGGAGGAGAGGATTTATGAGAAAGTCTCAATCACACACCATTCATGTCTGACCCCGATGTCACGTGGTTGTTGAACTTTTTACAGGAGGTGAAATTCTTGGTAAGAGCAAATGAACCCCCCCTCCCCCCTCCGCCTCTCCCACACACACAAACCCACAACCTTGTACTTCTATCTTAGTGAGGCATCCCCTTGCCCCTTACCTTAACAATCACAACTAAATGCCTAAACTCAACCCTAATGGTATTTATTTATCTTAGGCAGATGCCAAAGTGCTTGCTTGTTGAGGTAACTGTTGGGTTTCTCCATAAGGTCCCAACCTTACTATTTACATATATGTAAAGTGCCTTGAGATCATGTATGGTGTGATTAGGCGCTCTACAAATAAATTTGAATCGAAAAAATTGGGATCGGACCAAATTTCTTTTTTTCAAAACATGGAACAAACTGGTGAATATCCCTTGCACATTTGAAGGACTTCTGCCGTACTGGCCAACCACCAGAAGATGTTAGCGGATGTTAACAACTACCAGCGGATGTTAGCGTCAACAGGTGTAATAGCCTTTTATTCATAAGGTCTATGCTCAAATGGGTCCTCACAAAGATATAAGTACAAGTACACAGACACACACACACACACTCACTCACACAAAAGTCTGCGAAGCTATCTTTAAAATGAAATGGACAGCCTAATCAAAACCATATCCGATTCATACCTGACTTTAAACTTAACCTAACCACGATTCCCATCTTACGATTAACATTAACCAGGAGTTTGGAAATTATGTTCTGGTCCCCAGGAGGTGTACTGGTCCTGACAAGATCAGTGTTTATGCTGGAAAAGGTCCTAAAATGGTGAGAAAAAAGAGCAAGCTACACACACACACACACACACACACACACACACACACACACACACACACACTTTTGTAAATTTATTTTACTGAGTCATCGGCATAATGCCTAACCCTAACCCTAATTCTAACCCTAACCCTAAAACCAAGTCTTTACCCTCAAACAGTGGGTCAGAAAGTGAGGACTGGCCAAAATGTCTTCACTTTCCCAAAAAGTCAACCCTCTGTAGGTTGTTGGCTCAAAGTGGTTCTCACAAAGATATCGGTACGCACGTACACAAACACACGCACACGCACACACACACACACACACACACACACACACACACACACACACATACACAGCAGCCCTGCAGACAGGTTTATCCTGTGACGATCATTCCTGTGCGCACCAGCGCGTTCCTGCAGCGGATAAGCTGCATCCCGTGCCTGGCTCCGCGGCATGTGACCGGCTTGTGATGCCCGAGGAGGCAAAGTGCGGAGGAGAGAGAGTCGCTCTCTCTCGTTTTCAAGAAACCTCCACTGATTGAACATTCCTGGTCTGTGTGGATGATCGTCACGCTGCGGAACAGATGCTAACAACTCTGTCAAAGGTCTATTGTATCAATAACGACATGATTGTCAGAACAATATACACCTTATACTCAGTATTTATTATATAAAACAAGATTATTTCTTCTTATTGTATTTGTATACTTTCTTATTCTTACTTTTACCTAGTGGTGGATTGTAACCATAACAGTCTACACATTTATTCAAATAGTGTACTTGAGTACACTTTATTAATCTATATTTCATAAAGATGTTATAGTGAAAAGCTTAACGTTTATACTTCCACCAGAATGAAAATACTTCATAGAAAGTAAGTTCAGTGGTGCTTATAGACAATTAATTAAATAGAAATGATGAATAGTATTTTTTCTCTCTCAGCATCTCATTCACTGGCTGTTTTTATTTGTGTGGCATAAAATGAGAGTGAAACTCACATCAGCATGCACAAGATCGAAGGTCACAAATCAAGTGTTTAATGTGGACGTGCTCTGAACAAGAGAGATCTCGTCTGAGAACAGGAAGTGGAGCCCTTGGTTCAAGTATGAAGCAATTAGTGCACATGACCTTTTCGGTCAGAGAAGACCGAGCTGTAATACCATGTGGCGTTTTATCTGTGGATAGATGGGTCCAATGTTTTCCACGACATTAAGTCCGTAGTTTTTCTTATTCAGTCACTGTAAATGATGCTGCAGCATGAACGGCCTCTAAACCCCATCTCCAATAAGAAAGCCAATAAGGGACAAGTAGATAGTTTATTCTGGTCTAAATTCCGTAATTTTCTGCTGTAATCACAAACTACGACGATTTTCCTTAACAATTTAAATATTGAAATCAATCAGACCCTTATGTCGTCTATTATGTTAATTTTATGGCTCTGTTCAGACTAATATTACACATTTGAAATGTAATTCTTATTTCAGAGTTTTCCGCTGCACCTAAATAAGTGCATACCTCCACCAAAGTCCCCTTAAATTCAGTCAAGCTGCACCAAAATTCACACACTCATTGATATCAGTTCCCTAAATGTGACCGATTTTTTTCATCAATACCCATGAATTATTCACCGGGAAAACCATGAATATGTTGAAAAACCCTGCAACATTTAAGAAAAGTTAAAAGAAATTCCTGGATGCGACCCCTGATACGACTTCCCTGACCCACACACATCCACCAAGGAAATCCGTTCAGTTGTTGAACTGTGTAATGCTGCAAACCAACAACTTAACAACAAAACAGACAGGGCTGAAAACATCACCTTCTTGTCTGAATTAATAAATAAAGTACATATATGTAAAAGCAACATAGATTTGGATAAACAATCATCTACCACTGTTTCATCAACAGCTGAGAGGGAGTCAACACAATATCTGCTGTTACACCAGTACAGTGCACCTTTGAGGACCATAAGGGCAACACCTAATGGCCTGGACCTACTGGTCAGGACTTCTTCAGCCGAAGGAGAAACTGACCAACTGAAGGAGTCTGACCGTACTGGAAACCTGCCGTACATGCAAGACTTGAATTAGATTAATATACTGGTTTACCATTACCTTAACTTTCTTTATCATCTCTCACTTATTCTGATTCAACAGCACGTACACACTTGATCATGCATACATTCCTGGCTAGGCTTTGCAAAGAGGAGGGGGTTCATACACACCCAGTCATACACAAGCATGTGCACTCACACTCCATCACATGCTCAGGATAATATTCCCTATTCCCCATTAATTTTATCTTAAGACCAGCTGACCCCAGCTCCACTATACCTCAGGCAAGACTGTGTGTGTGTGTGTCTTACAGAGTGCATGAGATCCCAGTGAGATCACAGACTTTGTCACAGGACGGCCCCTAAAACGGTTCAATGAATAGGGAGAAAACAAGAGGCTGTTTGCTGGGTGTAAGAGAGCGAGGAGAGGAAGGAGAGGAGCTCTTGTAGAGGGTTAGAGGGCTGAGTGGAGGGGTAACAAGTTTAACAAAAAAAGTATTTCTAATTTATTAAAGTATTTAATTATCTTTGGAAAAATTTGAGTACTGGAAGACAGTGTTGTCTTTGATAAAAGTAAAAAACTAAAACAAAATTAGTGGAAAGTGAATCCTGCTTGCAGCCTAAAAACAAGAAGTAACCCTCCAGCACTGAATCTACTCCTCTGTGCTGTTTGTCTCTGTTAGAGCATCACATTCTCGTGCGTCCTCTCAACAGGAGTTTATTTTTCTTGCTGCGGTTAAGACTGGAGTTGCTGTGATTTTTCATCATGAGGACTGTGTTTGTATCTGCACTCCTGCTGCAGCTCCTCGGGACGTCTTTCTGTCAGTTTCCTCGCCCGTGTGCCAACTCAGAGGGACTACGGACCAAAGAGTGCTGCCCGGTGTGGGACGGTGATGGCTCAGCCTGCGGCGCCCTGTCAGGCCGTGGTTTCTGCAACGAGGTGTTGGTCTCAGATGAGCCCCACGGGCCCCAGTACCCACACCGTGGGATTGACGACAGAGAACGTTGGCCTTTAGCCTTCTTTAACCGGACGTGTCACTGTGCTGGAAACTATGGAGGCTTTAACTGTGGAGAATGCAGGTTTGGTTACTGGGGTTCGAACTGTGCAGAGTACAGGGAATCGGTGCGCCGGAACATCCTGACCATGTCAACTGCTGAGCAACAGAAGTTTGTCTCTTACCTGAACCTGGCTAAAAACACCATCAGCCGAGACTATGTCATATCCACAGCGACAAGAGCAGAGATGGGCGAGAACGGGGAGAACCCCATGTTCTCTGAAATCAACACCTATGACCTGTTTGTGTGGATGCACTACTACGTGTCCCGGGACGCCTTCCTGGGAGGGCCGGGGAACGTATGGAGAGACATCGACTTTGCCCATGAATCTGCGGCCTTCCTGCCGTGGCACCGAGTCTTCCTGCTTCACTGGGAGAATGAGATCAGGAAGCTGACAGGAGATTTTAACTTCACCCTCCCGTACTGGGACTGGAGGGACGCCCAGTCCTGTGAGGTTTGCACCGATGCTCTGATGGGTGGACGCAGCCCCCTCAATCCCAACATCCTCAGCCCCGGCTCTGTCTTCTC
Organism: Hippoglossus hippoglossus; assembly: GCF_009819705.1. Classification (NCBI taxonomy): domain Eukaryota; kingdom Metazoa; phylum Chordata; class Actinopteri; order Pleuronectiformes; family Pleuronectidae; genus Hippoglossus; species Hippoglossus hippoglossus. Next base: position 16,538,292 of record NC_047163.1, on the reverse strand, counting down.
CTCATGGAAGGTGAGATCATCTGATTGTCTCTTTCTGACGCTGAGAGAAAACGTACTGTACCTGTTTCAGTAGGAGCAAAGTGTCCTTATTCGTTGTTAAGACACTAAGAATTACTTTCCTCCTAAAAGAAAGAATTGTTTTGTCTCTATGTCATCCTGCAGGTTTGTTGTTTTAAATCTCATTTTGTCTCTTAAATCCAAAGAAATTACACAGAGACACATTTATTTAGAGAAATTGAGAATTCATCCTCAAGTGATCCAAACAGAGTGAAATGTGAGAGTGGAAATCTTATTTCAAAGGCTTTGTCATATTTATTCTGAGTTATTTTGAATAAAACAATGCATCTACAGTGTAACACTCTAGTATCTGTCTGAGGATTTCAGTTCCTCATGAATAAAAGTAAATGTTCCTGTATGAGAGCCAATTGACTCAACGTCAAGTGTACAGGCACTTTAACTTAACCAGCCATCTTTCTGTGTGTGTGTGTGTGTGTGTGTGTGTGTGTGTGTGTGTGTGTGTGTGTGTGTGTGTGTGTGTGTGTGTGTGTGTGTCTGTGTGTGTCTGTGTGTCTGTGTGTGTCTGTGTGTCTGTGTGTAGGTGATCTGCACCGAGCCAGAGGAGTACAACAATCGAGAAGCATTGTGTAACGGCACCGGGGAGGGCCCACTGTTGCGTAACCCCGGCAACCATGATACGAACCGCGTGCCTCGACTCCCCACGAGAGCTGACGTTGATTTCACTGTGGGCCTCCCTGAGTACGAGACGGGGCCCATGGACCGATTCTCCAACTTGAGCTTTAGAAACGTCCTGGAGGGTAGGAGTGGCGGACACACACACACACACACACACACACACACACACACACACACACACACACACACACACAATTTGTCTTTCTGTCCTTTCATACTTTTTCATCGAATTATATGAACATCTAGTGAATGAATTTTGGTTCCAACATGTGTCCATCTCTATACATACATTCAAGCTCAAATACAGACATGTACACTTGAAAACACTTAGATATTCTCCCAGAAATAAGCAGGAAGAAATTTATATATAGATCTTTAAAATATGCATTTAAGTAAAACATGCCAATTCGAATATTTCACATGAAAATTAGTCATTCACTAATCTTCGTTCATAAAAAAACATTTATTTCACCAATATATTGGTGCTCAAGCGTGATACAAGTCAACATAAGTGACAAACTAGAAAATGATTTCTCGATGTACTTCAGTGTACAAGTAGCCTCATGTGATTCACCTACTCTAACCTGTTCCAATAGACAACCATTATAAATTCGAAAAACTGACAGTAGAAAAGTAGAAAACGTAAATATTTAAGTTTAGTCATTTGTGACCTTTTGAAAACTTAAATTAAGTCTGAAACTAATGTGTAGTGGAAATCTCAATGTGCATGGTGAATGCCTAAGGAGATCTTGACATTTCTTCCAATGGGAAACATTGTGTTGAATATTTTCACTTGGGCAAAAATCCCAACAATTATTGCTTCCACAGCCAGGGGCTTCAAACCAGTCAACAGCTCAACAAGTTCCAAAGTTCCATGTTGTTGTGTCAGTGTGGTAGACATCACCCATTCAACTCATGAAAAGCCACTCACACGTTTCCATTCCCTCCCGAAGTCATTCACAAATATCTCTCCAAATATCCGTGTTCTTATCTCTGTACTAACACCGTCACACCTCCACTCTGTTTTCCACTTTCAATTTCCTGTGTGTCCCCGTTCCATCCGTCTTTCTACACCTCTACAATTGTTACTCTACCTCCTCTTTCTCACGCCCTGTTTTTTCTCTCTCCCTTTCTCTCCCTGCAGGGTTTGCCAGTCCAGTGACAGGCATGGCGGTGCAGGGCCAGAGCACCATGCACAACGCCCTGCACGTCTTCATGAACGGCTCCATGTCCTCGGTGCAGGGTTCAGCCAACGACCCGATATTCTTGCTGCACCACGCTTTCATTGATAGGTATGGGGATACACACACTTTCCTCTGAGGACACACAGGGACAGTGGAGTCATTAGGGTTATGAAAGTATGGTTTCTATTTGCTGCAGTAAAGAGACTAGTTGTGTGTAATGCTGAACAAAAAATACATTTGTCCAATAAATGAAAGAGGGAGGAAACAGGAAGTAGGAGGAAAAAAGTAGTGTGTATGAATGGTGTGACAGGAGGAAATGAGAATAAAATAATAGATCTATTACTAGTAATGATATTTGTAAGTTTTAAGGAATATCTGAAATAAGACATTGATGGTTATTAGTCATTCATTTGAATGGTTTTATTATAGAAAATACACTCTTACCCATATAAAATGATTTTAAATCACTTGCTGAAATTCAAATATCAAACCCTACTGTTCCTATATTATCTACAACCCTTATATAATTACTCCACTAGCTTTATCAGATCCTTATCCGCTCATCCCTCTTTTTCCTTTAATATCTCCAACCCTCTTTATCTCTCTGTTCCTCCTTCCATCCAGTATCTTTGAACGCTGGCTCAGGACCCACATGCCTCTCCGGGCCAGTTACCCCCTCGCCAACGCCCCCATTGGCCACAATGATGGCTACTACATGGTGCCCTTCCTGCCTCTCTTTAGAAACGGAGAGTACTTCTTGTCCAACAAGGCTCTGGGATTCGAGTACGCCTATTTGCTGGACCCTGGTCAGTACAAAGCAACAAACATGTCCAGTGAATGAGTGTTTCTAAGATATTTTTACTAAAACGTTGTCTTGTCTGTCTCACCACAGGACAGAGGTTTGTGCAGGAGTTCCTGACGCCCTACCTCGAGCAGGCCCAGCAGATCTGGCAGTGGCTCCTGGGGGCCGGGATCCTCGGGGCTCTCATCAGCGCGGTCCTCGCTGCAGTGATTGTTGTCGCAAGGAGGAAGTGGAAGCGTAACCAGAGGAGGAAGAGGGTGTCAATCTACGGAGAGAGACAGCCGCTACTGCAGAGCAGCTCAGAGGAAGGCTCGGCCTCATATCAGACTACTCTGTAACACACACACCTTAACATACTATTACGTGAATGTACAAACTATTAGGGACACAAGATGCCATGAATCAAATGAATAAGATGAATCTTAGTACAAGGATCAATTTATTTTTTAATTCCTGAGAATAAATGAATTTAGATTTTCTAATATAGGTACAGATGAGATGGAGAAGACTCTTTAAAGTCAGTTCACCAAAATCTCATATTTCATAAGTACATATTTCTCCCTCATAGTATTTGGCAGACAGCTTTGTTTGTGTGTGTGTGTGTGTGTGTGTGTGTGTGTGTGTGTGTGTGTGTGTGTGTGTGTGTGTGTGTGTGTGTGTGCGTGTGTGTGTGTGTGTGTGTGTGTGTGTGTTCTTGAGATACCCACTAATATATCTGCTCATCTGCTTTTGCACAATGGGGGTGAAGTGAATGTAATTCGTGAAGGTCACAGCACACGTTAGGAAAACAATTTATTTTCCAAGGTTTCTTTTAATTTCTTTATGCAAAAGAGACAGAAGAGAACAGAAGAGAACAGAAGAGATCTCAACAAATGGATTTTTTAAACAGCGAGGGGGGGGGGGGGGGGGGGTTTTGGGTGAACTGACCCGTTTGAGACAAGGAGCAAAATCCTTCAGATGTCCCTGATATTTTACACATTCAGTACATATCATGTAAGAAACATCTCTGTGTGACACAAACTTACAAAGTCACAGACTTTCCGAGCCATCAAGTGATCATTACCACAATGCAACACCTCAGTACACTGCACTGTGTGGGTGAAACACCTCGGGGGATATTTATTGCCTGTTTACAGAGGCCACTCTGCAGCCGATGACAGCAGCTGAAGTTCGATCAGAAAAAATAAATGAAGTGATCTTATTCTGTCCTTGGCAACTTGACTTCCCTCATTGACCTGACCAGAGACACATTTCATGTAATTTATTGTATGTTACTGTAAATCATTGAGATTCAGTTGACAGTAAAGCTGAACTGATAAATATGCACTTAAAGCCAGGTCATGTCTGCTGAAAGCAGTTGTTGAAGGCACATTATTTATTGCTTCATCCAGATTAAGTCCCGGTCACATGTACAAGAGTGTTTCAGTAATGAACCTTAATCTCCTGTTCACTTAGGGGGTGAATAAAACGTTTGACCCATGATATTCGCTTTACATTCATGTATCTGTGACCAAGCCTGAAATCTGAGTCCGCAAAAAAACCTGTCACAAATGAGGCTTCCTCTTTCTAAAGAAAAATACATTGTTTTAAAGTGAATAGAGGAATTGTGAATCAAACAATGAAAGCACTTCTGTTTATCTCTCTGGTTAGAAATGTATTGGTCAGATATGCCAAGTACATCCATCCGTACAGATTTCCATACTTTTAATCAGTTTATGTCTTTCAGTGCAAAATTTTTTTTTTTAAACTGACCAAACCAACAACACCACACCCTCGTATGTTAGCACTGGTGCTAAAGGAGCGCAGCAGACTCACAATATGTATCATGATAATGAAGATGAATCATGATTTTGTACGTGCTGCATTAAAATCAGACTTGATCCAAGTTTCCTCTGTGAATTTTTTCATTTGTTGGTTTTGCAGAAATGTTCACTCTGTTGTTTTGGTTTGTCAAACATCATGTTTTCTGGCAACTTTAAATAAAAACTAGTTTTCTTCTTTCATTTAGTTTCATAAATTTAGCGATAGCTCAGTTAGCTAGAGACTTAACAGTAAACTTTTCTTTATTGTCAGAAGATCATTGTTTCTTAATAATATGCCTGTGCCTCTGAATTTAATATTTGTAATAATAACATAAACAGGATCAGCAGTAGTAATTAATTAACTATGTACAAATAATCAAAATGTAATAAATAGAAAATCTTTTATTTCTGATTTGAGCTTGTTCTTAAAAAAATTGGACAATCCTGAAAATAGACACACACTTTAACATCTAAAAACATTTTGATTTAAAATGCTGAATATGGTAGCTAGTTACATATTGAGGATATTTTCTTTCGGTAAAAAAATTAGAAGTATTGACTCCTTTAACATAACAAGCTACTATATCTATTCGTAAAACCTTTTAATTGTTAACAAATGGAAGTAAAATTTCAAAATTTCTTTTTATCCATACTCCCTTTGGATATGTGACACTATTTTGTGGAGAAAACGTTCGACAGAAGATTTTCACAAAATGTAAAATAACTTTTAAGAAATATAAATAAATTTGAAAAAAGTAACTAACTTAAAGTACTGGCTTGAGGTGTAGTTGTTGTAGTTGCTTTTGTACAACAGCAAATCAAACAGGATAAAAACAAAGACTTTATCAAGTGTCGGCTGTTTGTGCTTAGTTTCCACTTCTCTAATCTCAGACCCTGATGTGTTATTCACCAGTCGGATACTTGTCTCTGTCTAAAACTACAAATCCTGCTCCATGAGAGGGACACACACAGAACTCCCATATATTCTCAGAGCTTTTGTTATCACATGAATAACATGACATGGTTTTCTGTCCATATTCAAGGATCTGTCATCAAATATACCTCTCATGGTGAGAGGTATATTTCAAAGAGTAAGACTCATGGGAGCTTTCAATGCTAATTTTAAAAAAAAACGTATCCTTATGGTCTCAGTTAGTAATGCCCAGTCTTTTGGATTTTGACATAACAGCTTGTGTCTGTATTAAAATGTCTCTCTATAGCCTGAGGTCTTTGGTAAGTAGAGCTGCTTGGGAGCGAGTTGGTATTTTTAAGTGCATGTTGAATGAGGTTGATCGTAAAACTAAATCCGGCACTAGTTTTCTGCATAATTGATTTGTCCTAGTGGTTCCACTCCTTTGGTTTTGTAACTATTTCTTTGGATAAAAAATTGTCTTTCTGTCCCCTGATGAACTCCATGTAGTCTGGATGTGTTTGTTGATGTAGAATTGCCAGTGTTTTTCTCAGATTAGACTCCAACATGAGTGAACAGATTTACTCCACAGTGGGTGCAATGGGGAAAAGATGAAATCCAGCAGCAGACGAAGAAAAACAGATCATCAGGAGCCGTTCCCTTCAGCTCGTCTCAGTGGTTTGATCGGATCAGAGGCTGGAGTAGAAGCTTGTGGAGCGCTCGGTCAGGGGTTATCTGGCCTGCAGAGAGGAGCTCATGCTACATGGTACTAAGGTCTTCTGCTCCCGGGCCTTAAGTAACCACGGGCAAGGAGACGTATGAAATATAAATACAGTCTGTTTCTTTTCTCGGACATGCACAAAATGTTGACGTTACCATGATTGTCCAAAGTTCTTCAGAAATGTACTTGTATATTTATAAATGTATAAAATCCATCCCAAAGTTGTTGTTTTTTCCTCCAAGGAAAATGTTCTGAAGTTCAATCAGCTGAATGACTCCTTGTTGAATTCAAAGATTGTTCCAGAGGATCGGCTTGAGTTACATAATTTGTGCAGAGTCCTGGAGATGCCCCTCGGTCCACAGCAGAAAACCCCCACTCGCTTACTGAAACCATGGAAGAAGACGGTAATGGTGTGAGATGTTCACAATTCCTCACTTTGATACAAACAAATATTCTCACGCTACTCACTTCTTATTGGACCTCCCAATCTCATCAAACAGCAGCTTCCACCTGGGTCGTCCAACCAGCAGCCTGGAGGTGAGGGGGCGGTACTTCTCCTCAGACATACTCTGGGGAAAAAGAGGGGAGACATGAAAAAAAAAAAATCCCTAAAACTATTAAATGAAATCAGTTCTAAATTAACACTCTTTAACATTGTGGGAGGGAAAACATTACTGCTCTCAGCAGATTAAACGTCAGTGCTGACATTTCTATGATCTCTGTACAAGATAAGACATCTGACGGACACAACAACAGACTCGTGGCACATGCCCCCTCATCAGAGAAGCACTGCTGACATCTTCTCTTGCTCTCCTCCGTGCTCCACACTTTATGAGCCCTTGAACAATATCTGTGGTGCAAACAGCTGCTATCGAAGCAATGCCAATCCAGGGACTGTTGAGGCGGGACTAAGTAAAAATAAAATGACTGTGTGTATCATTTGTGTTTCAGCCAAGTGATCTACTGATAGACCGAACTTACAAATGTGAAGAATTTACCTTAATACACGGTAAATAATTTTGTTCTGAATACTTAACCATTTTTATTTCCTTAATTAATACTTCAGCTTCCGTCTAACAGTCTATAAGGCAACATCCTATAGTGTTTTCTGATTTACAGTTGGAGCCCTCCCCCTGATCTGCAACATGAAACATAAACATGGTGTAGGAGGAAACCTCTCTGGTGGTTCAGTTTGCTGTGATAAGCCTCACACCCATGACAGGCATGTGGTTTTACACTCATAAAGTAAGTAAAGAAAAAAAAAAAGAAAAAAAGGAACACTCCTCCCCGTTCTCTTAACACCACAAAGAACCTTAACAGTAAAGTGCACATAAGTTTACAAACAAAAGGGGGACTTAGTGTTATTATTGTCTTTTGGCCTCACCCCCCTCCACAGTCCCCAGCAAAGTGTCTCTGAACCAGGTGTGTATCACATATTTAGTTTTATTTTCTCCCCAACAATGTCTACACTGTGCCCATATGTGTGTTATAGGTTTCAGTAAGAGAATATAGACAAAGTAAACAGTATACTGGTTCTAATTGAATCATTAATCTTTTCAGGAACCCACATTCTGAGACCTCCTCTGCGTCTCGTACACCTGAGCCACCACCACACAGTAACATGATTCATAACTCTTATCTTAAGTACAGTACTTATTCTCTCAGCAGGTCCTTCTGTTGTCTTTCTCAGACCAGCCTCTCGTACACCTGAGCCACCACACAGTAAGATGTTTTCATAACTCTTCTCTTTAACGTAGAACATGTAAAGTCTGGGTAAGAACCGAGCTTCAATCTCTGGGTTCTGCCATATTATTAAGCCAGGAAAAGGTCTGGAAGTTATCAACACATGTGTTCCACCGACACAGAGATTTCTGGAAATATTAAATAGATAGATTGATTACATATTCATTGTTTTTCATGTTCTTCACACCATGTCCCTAATGTAACATCCATCCTAGAATACGGGCTCTAAATGGAGCATATTCTGTTAAGTCCTGTATGTTGTATGTTGCTTTTAAGGAAAGACCTTGTTTCACTTGATTTCATCTTCATCTGAATAATAGGTAAAATAGGGTTTTAATTCACTCTTGAATGCAACAGTGTGACAGTTTTGATTATAAATATGCTCTCAGGGAATTATTACATAGTTTATCGTACTAATATTACATACTCTACCTCCTCTATACACTTTCCTATACATAAGAATGATTTATAGATATTTCAGAGCAAAATGATTGAGTTTAACCTGCCTGTCATTAGAAACTAATTAAACAGTTCAGTACCAACAAAAAATGTTGCAATCTGATTGGCTGTCAGTGAATTACAACTATTCACAGCTGGCCTTTTCATGGCAACAAAATTTAATTGAGCTTAATGGTCCTAATATGTTGTCAAATATATGTGATCATCTCATCCCTGAAACTACAGAGTCCTGATTTAAAGACTAAACTCCAGAACAGACTGTCTCTCTCGGTCATATACTGCCCTCTAGTGGAAGAAGTTCTCACAGACTGGAAAACCAAAAGCCCTGAAGTAAAGAGATGAACAGAGAGTGAAATACATTCATCCATTCATTCATCATCTATACCACTTATCTTTGAAGGTCGTGCAGGGGGAGCTGGAGCTAATCCAAGCTGACATTGTTCGAGAGGTGTGGTACAACCTGGACAGGTCGCCAGCGTATCAGAGGACCAGCATACAGAGAAAAACAACCACTCACACCTACTGTCAATTTAGAATCTCCAATTTAATCTGACCCCAACCCTCATGTCTTTAGACTGTGAGGGGAAGTTGGAGAACCTGGAGAAAACCCCCGCAGACATGGGGAGAACATCCAAACTCCACACAGAAAGACTCCTGCAACCTTCTAGTTGTGGTGTGTGTGTGTGTGTGTGTGTGTGTGTGTGTGTGTGTGTGTGTGTGTGTGTGTGTGTGTGTGTGTGTGTGTGTGTGTGTGTGTGTGTGTGTGTGTGTGTGCGCGTGCGTGCGTGTGTTTGTGTGTGTGACAGAGAGTTGGGGTGTTATCCACACCTACCTGTAGACTGTCTGTCTGACTGACGTACAGTTTCAGATTAAAGTAGTCTGGTCGGTTTTCCCGCCAAAGCTAAACGACAAACACAGACAAGGAAAGTTCAGTGTTTATTGGCGCCGATAGAGCAGTTTCTTGAAAGATAAGATGTCAAATTACTAACAGCCACAAGATGGGGTTGAGAACAAAAAACACTAGAATGGTCTTTACTCCAAGGCCTTGACTCTCAATGTTCCTCATTTTACTAATATCATTAAATTTATATTGTTTAATAGATTTTTACACTAAATACATAAATATTAGCATGATAGGTATAATAGTAGCCCTATTAGCTGATGGCAAGTTGATTATGTTGACTGATAAAGTAGCTTCACCTTTATTTTCTGAATAAACAGTAACAAGGGTCGGCACAGACATTTCGAAGTGCAGTGGCTCAAATCAAAAATGCCGATCGACTACAGACAGTGAGTGTTCTGGCCAAGTGCTGATTTCAAAGCAATCAAAAACAATACGTGCTTTACAATTAATGTCCAAACCCTAATTATGACCTGCAGATTAATTTCCATGTTTTAACTAATGTAACATGTGGGGCTATGGCCTGCTGGGTTTATTCTGACCTTGTGATGAAGGGCACACAGCAGCTCAGCAAACCAGTAGAAGGACTGAAGCTCTCTGCAGACCCAAACAAAGTACAACCTCTGCAACCTGAAACCCTCCCAGCCGTCACTGAGTGTGCAGCACGGAGATAAAAGGTGGAGACGTCAAATACCTGCTGCAAGTATTCAAGATTTTTCAGTATATGGTATTGTTGTTCGTAACTCACAGCAGAGCGTGCAGCACGCAGGCAAACGGCGTGACTCCGATTCCGCCAGCAACACACACACTGACGTCGTAGTTGAACACTTCCTCTGATGGACTTCCAAATGGACCGTCCACGTAGAGCCTGAACAAACAATGTGCACAAAAACCACAGAAGCAGCTTAGTCCACAAACTGGACAAATATGCAAACATATATTTATAGTTGCCCCCCCAGGGTCATACATACATATACAGATAAACATCCTGCATTTGAGATCCCACAGTCTGTGTGTGTGTGTGTGTGTGTGTGTGTGTGTGTGTGTGTGTGTGTGTGTGTGTACAGACGATGCAATCCCCCAACAGACACAAACACCCATCGAATCTACAACAGCTGCTCAAACACTTGTGAAACAAAACACACACTTCTCACAAATACACAAAACACGCAGATGTAAAATCAATCAGACAATATGATGAAAGTCCAAAGTGAGCCTCGTAAATGTTTGGTGTCTGCAGCCTTAACATGGCCGCAGTGGCTTCAATGTAATCTTATGGGGCAACTAAGACAGTCCATTAAATATCCGCTTAAATCACCAAATAAAGGCTGAAATTGTTGTTAAGGGTCTTTGCTAAGAGTCTGGCAACATTGCACAAGTCTAGTTCAATGAGGTGTTACTTATTATCCTGGATGAGAACCTTTATTTTGAAAGAAATGAAAAAAAAAGTTGTACGCCCCGGCCCACCAAACAGAGCGAGGGGGGCTCTGTTTTACTTTCGCAAAACAAACACTCATCCTCACTGACCCCGCATCTCCCTCTCCTTATCTCCGTCTATCTCTCTCCCTCTCAAACAGACAGCAGGAAGAGCACAGGGCCAGAGGGCAGGAGGTCAGAACCTCTGACCCCTGTGTGATTCTGAGCTTTCATGAGAAATCCCGTCAGCCACATCACACAGTCACAGACACAGACAGACAGAAATGTACTTGGGGTATCGCCTCTGTTGCACCATGGGAAGGATCTCCAAGTCTACTCTCGGTTGAGGGAGCAGCAGCTGTGTGAACCGCTCTGAGGAGAGGAGAGAAGAAGAGAAGGAATAAATTCACTGGTCTTATCTATAGACTTTATATACACAGATGGACAACATGACAGCTCCCCAAAAGTGAAGCCGATGAGCCTGGCTGCAGTCATATATAGGTCATAGGTCGTAAACCCCACCTCCTCCATGCTAGTGGATGGGACATGGAACAAACTATTACTGTCATTTAAGGCAGTTCTCTTCTATTTTTTTCTGGTAAAAATTTATTTAAACAGTCATTTGATGCTATAAAAATGGGTTGAAATGTCATGACTGACATTTGAGACTGATTTCTTGGAGGAAGGTGTTTCGTCCGTCTTTTATAAAGTCATGGTCTTATTCGATAGAACAAATTTTATAAATATTGGAAGTATTATGTATAACACCACAACCATATAAACTCAAAAGGTATTTTCTATACACGCCAGTTCAGTGTTCTCCAACATTTCCTCGCTCCATGTTGTCATGGCATAATAAGGGGCCAACAAAAACAAATTGAATTCCCTTCCTGTGCTTTGAAAGTGTGTGTGTGTGTGTCTGTTTGTGTGTGTGTATGTGTGTATAAGTACAGCAGCAAGTGGAAACGTTCTTGCATTAGTCTAAATCTCCCCAAAGGGCCACAACTTCCTTCCACAGCCGAGTCTTTCTGAGTCTTCTGCACATTAATGCAACTGAGGCCGTCAAATCAAAAAGAGTGAAACAATGGTTACTTCTTTTTTACATCATTGACTTTTCCTTTTCTCTGACATACTCTACGTGCATGTAAAGTGTAAGCGCTGTTTGTTGTCTTTATTATTGATCGACTGAGTGCATGTGTGAACTCATGGCAAATCCAGATTTCCAACATGACAATAAAACTGTGGGAACCACGCTCACCTCGAGATAAAAGACACACACACACACACACAAAATGTAGTTTTCCAGAAATGCATCCTCCCCAGAGAGGAGAGAGAAGAAGAGGAGGGCAAAACAAAATGACTTCCTTCCTGTCAAGTAATACGGAACAGTGAGAGTCAGCTTTTATCTGTGCGTTTCTGCACATGTAAACCTATGTATGGGTGTGTGTGTGTCTTGAGTGTGAGTGTGTGTGTGTGTGAGGAGGGGGAGCACGTGTTTGTGTGAACCCACCAGTCCAGTCTCCCAAGACTCGGAGATGGACGCCAAAAGTTTTCTTGTTCTCTGTGGGACACTGCGAGGAGTTAGAGAGCGGACAATGAGTCACAGCGAAACACACACATGTGCACAATTCCAACCAGTACAAGAGGCACAGACGCAGCTACAAGTCTTTTCATTTCTTTTAACGATGTGCACACACACACACACACACACACAGACAGACAGACAGAGCCTTCCTGTTGGCAGACGGCATTATTAGCCTCAGGGGTCTGTCTGCTCTCTGTCAGTGTGATTCTCTACCCTCCTCCTCAAAGCTCCATAACACACCAGGCGCAGGCATGCACAAAGTATTTGTGTGTGTGTGTGTGACTCTTTGTGAGCGAGTGTGTGTGAGAATCCCTGTGTGCTGTCGAGGCAGAAAGTTGTTTCTTTTTCTTCGGCTTCAGTCTCATACAATCTGGACTAAAATCTGCAAACATCAATAAACAATGTGAAACTGAATATTACTGGATGAGCCAGCTGTCAATCAAGTGTCTGCTGACAGTGGAGGGGGCAGGATGTTGAGACAAAGAACTGCATGTTCTTTGTCAGGAGGGGGGGGCGTTTAAGAAACTGTAAAAACATGTGAGAGTGTGTGTGTATGTACATTGTGTCATGAGTGAGGAATGTGTTGCAGCAAGTTGGTGAGTTACATTAAGTCTTACCGTCGTTAGGGTGAAGGGATGGTTCTCAAAGGAAGAGACACCTGGACAGTTAAGAAGAATATACTGAATAAAAGAGAGAGATGGAGGGAGAGAGAGGGAGAGGATTAGGGACAAAAAAGGAGGGGGAGATAAATAAAAAAGGAAGAAAGAATAAAGTACAACTGAGTTTTGACAAAAATGTGTTTGGAGATAAATCCTCATCATGTCCTCTCACCTGTCCAGGACGAGCTTTGAAGTTTTTCTTTAGCATCCGCAACTCAATGACATCACAGGGATGCCTGATGACTGTCACCACGGTAACGGGGTCACTGCCCCTGATGTAGCGGTAGAAACGCTCTGCACAGTAGAGACAGAGAGGACCGGACACCCACAGCCATGTCTGAACACACATGGAGACACAAGGTCCAAATAAAAATCTGGGTGTAGTGAATCTAAATGAGGTTTCATAGGGGGACTGTTGGGCCTTGGTGGAGATATGTGCTCTACTGAGTGACATAAACATAAACTATGATACCGTTATGTGTGTGAAAGGCTCATATCGGCCGAATTCTGATCAGCCGACCGACGCCTCAGTCAGGCTCTTCATGAGACTAAATGCTAACTATTTCGCGCTCTATCTCAGTGTGTGGTGTTTGTTACCTGCCGCAGACTAATTGCTCACAGCTCCAGTAAAGCCTGGGAAGCACAACCGGGTATAAGGGGGATTTTATGGGACCAGCTCGTTGCTTAACAACCACGTGCAAACACATAATCACACACGCAGGAAGGAACGCACACAAACACAGGCCTTGATGTAGAGAGGATGTCTGCTCCTCCCTAACAGCTCTACACCTCTAATAAAACCCTCCTGACACTTCTCAAACACGCAGCACACGTGTACCACACTTACACCCCCACTGCAGCGCAGACAACACTTCTTTCAGCCCAAAAGTACACAAAAATAAATGTTAATGCAAGGGTACACGTAATAGACGCCCACACACACACACACACCTGGGGGTAGTGAGGTTGGAAGTGAGCCTCCTCTCTGCATCTCCTCTCCTCATCTTCACCCTGCTCCAGCTCCTTGTCGTGCTGCTCTATGTTGCTCTGATTGGCTCGGAGGCAGCCAGGGGGGTGGGCCTCAATGTTGGTCTGATACTTCAGAGCTCCACTGTCGGAAAAAATTAAAGTTGGACTTCAGTTTGTGTTAGTTTTGTTATTTTACAGTTGCTTGTAACCAGAATTACCGCCAAGTAAACAGCCCATTCCAAACAGGGGGGTTTAGAAAAGGCTCTGCACTAAATCTATCTCACTACAGCACTGAAGCAACCGGACAGGCGTGTACAAGCAAACCGTGGTACCATGGTTGATGGACTTTCAGCAAAGGCGAGTTAAAGAAAAAAAAATCATAATGATTTCAGACAAGAAACAAAAAGGACATTTCTGTGTTGAACAAGTGAAATTAAATGATTGTGTGCGTACAAAAGGATCCATATGTGGCTTCTGAGAAAAACCTGAGTTGCAGCATGAGAGTTAGAGATGTCTCCAGCTGTCAGTGGGAGTCGGATATTTGCTGACTTACAGGTGAAGATAAATTCTTATCTCATCCTCTGAAGGTGGTGGGTGAGACGGGGACAAACTGGACCGACACACACACACACACACACACACACACACACACACACACACACACACACACACACACACACACACACACACACACACACACACACACACACACACACACACACAGATAGATTTAGTGCTGCCATCAGCGGACTGAGACCCGAGACCTACCCGACCATGTGCACCATGAGGATGATGTAGAAGACAATGAAGAGGTTGTGTGTGTACCAGAAGATCTCATAGTTGGACACCCTGAGAAAAAAATTCACAACATAAGAAACTATTACTTCTAAATGAAACCAGGGATGTTTAAACAGACATAATGAATTAATACAATGAGTCAATGAGGAATAAAATACTTGTCCCATGAACATGATGGAAACAGACGTACGAGAGAAACACAGACAGCACAAAAGAAGAAAGGTCAGAGTTTGTTCAGAAGCTCAGAGCCTGAGTAAGCAGGACACCAGAGGTCAATATTAAAGGGGTCATTACACACAATGACCCCCCCCCCCCCCCCATAAACACTACAAACAATGAACATCATCAGGATCTCTTTGGCCGCAGCTTCTTTCATGTTTGTTTTCTTTGAGTAGATCCTGTTTCTGTGCAGGTCTGAGCAGCATCATTCACGTTAAACCATCTAAAAGACGAATGTTAACATCCTGTTAGGTCGTTTTCTCAAAATCCACTGATGTTAAGTCCAAAATTGAAGAGATTTCATGTATAAGTTGAACTGAAACTGCACTCAAATTTGGTTTATACCAACCTGCAAAAATACATTTCAAAGAAAATAAACTGCCTTGCTTCTAAACCGCACCAACATTTAAAAAGAATTATGATCATATGAAAGATCATGAATATATAGTCTATGTGTTGCATTACACATACTGGAAAAAAAACAGATAAATCTGAAAAATCATCATTATGGCACAAACTCACCAGGCTGGAGGTGAACTTTGCTTTTAGCGATAAAGAATGAATGCGCTCAGCAGTGGAAAAACATTTTATTACTTACATTCCTCACCATTGTGCCACACTATTTGCATTTTTCTTACATATTTCCCAGTACTTTAAGGAAAGGTGGGGACGTATGTGGGTAAACAAAATGAAAAGGCCACAATGAGAATAGAAAGGCTGATCAAATTTAAGACTATATTTAAATAGTAACTTACTGTATGTTAAATTATCTGTGTATTTTGTTAACAACCATATGCTTGAAGAAAAGAATTATGAACTTTCAGAGATACTGTAAGTTACTACAGTGGAGGAGTTGTAAGTATTAGAAAGACTTGTGTGTGGACCAAGGACACCTCCAGTCTGCACAAAATGCAGGGATCAAACCAGCGACCTTCTGGTTAGTGGACGGCCCTCTCTACCTCCTGAGGCACAGCTCACATTAGAATGTAATTAGTAATGATGTTAAAGGGTAAAACTGTATATGTTAATAACCCTGTGCACATTAATGTGTGTTAATATCAGGGGATCACTGGGACTTATTAGGAGGGCATTCCTCCGCTCTGCTGCAGCCATCATCCCACCTCCCCAGCCACTCACCCAAACTCTTATCTAAAGCCTTAAGTGGTCTGGAAAAGCCTCTTATCCTCTGTTCAATTACTGAGGGAAGCAAGAAGAGCACACACACACACCCACACACACACACACACACACACACACACACACACACACACACACACACACACACACACACACACACACACACACACACACACACACACACACACACACACACACACACACACACACACACACACACACACACACACACACACACACACACACACACACACACAGTGGTTGACCCACCATGACCTGAGTAATGACAGAGCTGAGAGTGAAACACTTAGTGTGGATTTGCTCTGTAACAGAGCGCAGTTAACATTTCTCCTTATGGTCTCCATTTCCCATTCTTACACTGTCTTCATCTCACAAACACACAGGGACGACAGGGACACAAAGGGACAGAAACAAAGGCAGAGACCCATGCATTCAAGCACAAGTGGCTGGATTTCGAAAACGAATAACTTTCTCTGTATTTCAAGAACTTCAGCTTTACATGCCTGTTTGTTAAGCTGTTTGCAGACTATGAAAATTGGATCCGGACATGTTCTAGAGTTTGCCTTTCACACATGAAGGTCAGACGTGTCCGCAACAACAGGAAGATTTCCGGAATATTCAGGCGAGGGGTGGCGTCTGGGTAGAACTTGCAGGAGGCAGGACATGACGTTTAACAAATGGGAATCACTAACTTTTGTTTACAGCACATCGACACCGGCGATGTCAAAAGCTCTCGGATCTCATTGTCTTTCCAATTTGACAACTCCTTCTTCTATGTGTATGACACTTCTTTTTCATCCTGAGATATTTATATTCTTCACGTTTTTTTCAGGTTCACGTCCGTCTTTTGTTAGAAATGTCATGGACACGCCATCTAACTAGCAGTGACTTTTCTTGCTGTATTCTCACTCGGACATTCTGACAATGGGGCTCTCAGGAAAAGTTCCAGAAAATGTCCAGAGCAACTGACACCGAAAATGTCCAGACCTGAGTGCATATCTGAAAGCAACTTCATAATGGTCGTGTGTAAAACACTGCTGCATGCAAACTGTATCCACCTCTGTTAACACATCTGTGACACAACACAAAATAAACAAACAAAAATTACACTATGATCATCACGATGGAGGATGGTGGTTTAGTTGACCTACCGTACGCAGGAGGAGGAGGACATGAACATCAGGAAGAGGATGAGAACCAACAGGACGCCGGTGACTCCTGGGACTAAACAGAATAAGCCAATTAGAGAGGAGTAAAGGACACATACATGTATTCATCTGCAATGGGAGATTTATCCATGCAGGTCACACCATATATACTGAATGACTTTCTACAAGGATTTATTCTAACCATGAAAACAGCAAATAAAGAGAAGATATATAAAGAGAGACAAAGAGAAGTGTATACAGTGTTCATTTATATGCAATGCTGTATAAGAGTGAGTCGTCTTTCTTACTTGTGGTCAAGATGATCAGCTTGGGATCCTGGAGAGGAAACGGAACAAAAGGGAGAGTTATTAGCACATTTTATATTCCACGTCTAAGTAGCCAACTGTGCCAACTGTGTACCGGGGAGAGCAATCAGTCTGCAGGCTTCAATCCAACACATGACTTCGGCAGGTGAATTCATTTCAAGTGCCCCCCCGCTACTAGAGAGGGTATTCATCAGTGATTGACTGGATTGACTGTAGGCTGAGGACTCTCATGGTAGACCACCCTCGCTCAAGAGTGAGGACGAGTGTTCAAAGGGCTGTTAAGTGTTACGACTTGAGTTAAATCTTGTAGCGTACAAACACGTGGCTATGCGCCTCACCTCTCCTCTGTGGCGAGCCAAATTGAGAGCAGGAAAGTCGTCCGAGTACCTCACACTGAAGTTCATGACGTTCACCAAGTGGGCGGACACGTGCACAACTGCAGAAGGGAGGAAAGGCGGGTTGCACACAAAAAAAAAGTGATTTGAAACACACACTTTAGTGCAGAGACGCCAGCAGGTAACACATCTCGGCTTCAAACAGACATGCACTCGATTGTTGAGGTCAAAATGAACTGCACGCAGACACTCGTACAGACATTTCTTTGTCTATTCAGCAGAAAGTCAGCAAAACACCCTCCTGACTCACTGACTCATGCACGCACACGGACACACACACACACACACACACACACACACACACACACACACACACACACACACACACACACACACACACACACACACACACACACACACACACACACACACACACACACACACACACACACTTCCCTGACATCACAGGCTAACCACGCAGCCATTCGACAGCTGATGGAATTAGGAGCTGTAATCATGAGACACAAGGGTCCTTTTCTCTCCCTCACATCCTTTCTCACTCCCACTGCTTCCCACCCTATTCTTCCCCCTCCTTCTCTTTCTCTGTCTTCTCTCAATCTGGGCCTCACTCCCTTCTCCGCTAACTCCCTGTCGTCATTGTCGTTCGTTGTCTCAAAACTTCAGCGCTCCGCAATTAGAACATGACAAAGAGACATGTATATGTAAAGACTGTGTGTGTGCGATAAGTATTCAACGTTGTGGGGACCTACATCTGCAGTGTCATTACAGGGACCTGTCTTCCTTATGGGGACATAAATCTTTACATTTTAAGGTGAAGACATGTTTTAACATGTTTACACAAGTAGCTGCTATGATTAAGGTTAGACTGTGTGTGTGTGTGAGGTGCTACTGATGAAAGATGGATTAAGCTTGACATATGATATATAGTGAAGAACAGATGTCAGCTCTTGCAGTTCTTATATTTCTATCGTTCTATCAGCTGTGTGGCAGTGTCATTCCAGCCAGACTAAAATATCTCAACAACTATCGAGTGGATGTCCAGGAATTTTTTTTACAGACTAGTCATGGTCCCCAGACGATGAACCAGCACTACCATAAGCGTGACATTGGTTTTAAGTAAAATGTCTCTGTAACTATTAGATGAGCTGCCATGAAATTGAACACTGCTACACACATTTTTACCATTTTTTCATAATGTTTATGGAAATGCAACACCAAATCCCTGTGGTGCACCAGTGAAATCAATTAAATGTGAGTCCTCTGCAAACGCTGTAGCAATGCGTTACTCTAATTCAGATGTCTCTGTCCAAAATAAAGACTTTTGAGCATGCAAGAATTTTATCATGAAGGGTAGAAAACTCTTTTAAAAAAAGGTTACATATTTTTTTACATCCCAGATCCCATCAGCCACCATAACAGTGGTGCTGATTAACAGTTGGAGGACCAGAGCACGACCTCTATACAATACTTGGAGCGGATCACTGCAGGGGAAAAGCACACAGCATGTTGTTCTACGTAGGTGACTTTAGTGCTGACTTCACTTGCAGTTTATCTTTTTTCCTGAGAGTCGTGTAACTGTAAAAATATGATAAGATGATATGAGCCAGGCTACTCCGAGAAAGAAAAAAAAACACGGCTGACAGACGTGATGACTAAAAGGAAGAAGCGTGTAAACCGGAGACAGCAGACACGCAGCTGCGAGGAGCTCCCATGATGTCATGAGAGGATCATCTCAGGATCCACACACACACACACACACACACACACACACACACACACACACACACACACACACACACACAGACACACACACAGACACACACACACACACACAGAGACACACAGCGTGACACCAAAAACACACAAGACCAACTGGAGGGACATCACAGCTGGTACCCCAGGAATGCTGAGCCAGCCTGGGTTCATTTAACCACAGTAAAAAACACACACACACACACTATAAACACTGATACATAAATACGTAAGCTGCTCAGCTGCAGTGACAGTTTTACCAGAGAAGATGCAGATGGTGACTCCACAGGCCACATGAAAGGTTTTGCTCTTGTCCAGCAGTCTGCGTGTCTTTCTGCTCGATACCTGCACGAGCGTGTGTGTGTGTAACATTGACAATAGTTAAGCCATGCATTCATGGAAAACCAGAACACACAGCTAATTTTCCACTTATCCTGTACCCCCACATTCAAAATTCATCTAAACCAGTTTTTACCAATTTTCACATTAAAATCACATCTAATTACACTTAATATATGACTATATTTTACCTAAAAAGAAACTAAACAACAAAACTATTTATATTACATAAGAGTTTATTTATTGTTAACTATATGAAATTGGTGACAGTCTTTGAACTTTTATCAGTTTTTAAATAAAAAATGAAAAATAAATCAAAGGCCAAATTTCTTTTGAAAGTGATTTTTTACTCGACACAAAGTTAGATTAAATTAACACCGACTTATTCATCCAACCTAATGAAAACCAAATATTCTTCCTATTCCTCTCTTTCTTTCTTTCCTTCCTCTTTCATTCCATTCCATTCCATTCTTTTCTTACCGTGTGTGTTCCTCGGACAAAGGTGAGCAGTGAGCGACACATGGGCAACAGCACCAAGCTGCAGTTCAGGTTCAGCACGGATGCAGACGCCCTGCTGATGCACAGACCGAGCTGGGAGACACACACAGATATAAACACACACATTGTTAGGCAGGTTGCTGCAATGGGACCTGATTCAGCAGATGTAAAGTGAGAAGGGTCTGGCAGATTAAGACACTTTTGAGCTGTTCCTTTTCAGATTAAAACTGTTCAGTGTGAGCACTGAGGCCTTGAGGCATGACTTCCTGCTCCAGAGACTTTTAAAACTAAATCTTTGTTCTTCTCAGTGTGGAGAGCCAAGAACCAGTCCCCTTTAGGCAGCTCTGCGCTGGGGCTTTGCCTTTCAATACAAATAAATACATTAATGAACAAAAGAGTCTGACAAATGTGGATTTTTGTGTGTTTTCTGTCCATTAAAGGTTAAGATCAGGAAGTGGCAAGCATTTGCAGATGCACTGGATGGATGGATAAAAGGTGTAAAATGTATTTGAAGTCACATGGACGGGATGTCAGCCGTGTGATCTGGCTTTAGAAATCTAAAGTGACAGCTAAAACTAATGCTTCTTTTTTTTAAACACTGGATGTACTTTGGCATCTGCTACACTCAGTACATTTAAACACTTTCTTGGCAGCCTTTGTGTGCACCGCCGGTGCTGTCGCTTCTGATTACGCCTCAGGAAGTGAAACAAATAGTGGAAGATGAAGGTGTGTAGCTCAGAGGAACAGGGCAAGACAGACAGCTCATGTGTGAAGCTGTAGTCTGACCTTTTAAGGGATATTCCACCCAAAATCAGCGAGTTCAAGTGGTGGTAAGCTCTAAGCGATGCAACACAATCCAAGAAGTTAGCTGAAAGAATATCAATTACATGCACTGCTACCTCGCAACTGGACAAGCAGCAGTTTGAAGTGATTAGACAGCAAAATGACAATTGCCACAACCCAGCTGAAGCCTGGACAAAGGAGGGGAGACCACAAATTAGTTTATTTAAAGAAGCTAATTTAAATTTAAATGTAGCAATCAAATTACAACTCAAACCAATCGCTGTGGAGCCCATGGGGGGAGTGGGAGACTGGATGAATGCCACCAGCTTATACAGTGCAGCTATAGCCCAAGTGAGGTGAATCTACCTGATGACCAAACTCCTCCAATCAAGACGCCTCAAAGTGGTTTCATCACAAACCCTAGAATTTAATACATTTTAATTCACATTTAAAAACTGTCATACCACATGGAACAAGTCGTTTTGTCTTTGTCCCAAAATGAGCCAAAGTTTGAAATGCTCTTCAGATCATCCTTCCCTGGAACAAACCTACAAAGCCACAGGTTCCTCTAGCTTGTCCATTGAGCATATTAATGACTTAAGGAAGACAGTCGAGATTGCAGTGGCTATAATCTTTATAAATCCCTGACCACATAACACCAACAGGGTAGCAACCACCCCAACCCTCAAAACAGATACAAACTACAAATTGGAAGGTGTGAATCCCAACGTGCACCAACAAAACCAAAAGAAAGGGCCCACCCTTAACTCAAGTCTACCCAAACTTAGGCTAACTAATATTTAACTAACTAATCTCAACTCTTCAAACAGATCCAGTAAATCCCTGCCATGCAGTTACCCCCGGAGAGCCGAGGATCTGATCACAAAACGCTCGACTCATATATGATACGTCCCAAACACATTTTAAGAAGTGGGCAGTTTTAAAGAGTGCAGATTTGACAACATGCCAAAGAGGGAAGACCACACATGAGTTTTAACTAAAAGTGCCTGTTCAGAGAGGGTCTTCCCACAATGCATTTCCAGAACATGGGTGACCACAACTGACAATATGACGACTAAGACAACTGAAAAAGAAGTAAGAGTAAGACCTGCTGCAGGGTCTCTGAAATGTATGGTAGGGTATGATGTACTGAAAAGTACAGAGCACGCAGGTCAATGTTAGAATCTACATATAGTGAGTCAAGGTTAAGACCAGTGCACTTAAAGCATCTGATACATTTACCCTTTAAAAACACAGACACATTCGCTCTGCACAGCTTCACAAAGAAAAGCAGCTGACGGCAAAAAGCCACAGGCAGGAGATCTGATATCCTGCTTTCTGTACATTCCCAACACAACGCAGACACACACACACACACACACACACACACACACACACAGAAACATACAGGTGAACAAAACAAGATGCTTTTTGAAGTTTAATCTAATTCCCCTTCGGTAGAATTAAAGCTTTGATATACATCTCTGTCTTACATGTGTGCACATTCACACTCTCTCGCTCTCTCTCACACACACACACACACACACACACACACACACACACACACACACACACACACACACACACACACACACACACACACACACACACACACACACACACACACACACACACACACACACACACACACAAACTTAAGCCCTCTGGCAAGGCATTCAGTTAAAGCCAGCGGCGTGCCCACACTTGCCCCTCTCTCCCCGGTGCCTCCCACTGTACAGGCAGTGCATGAATAGCTCACACATGGCGTTTGCAGCCTCATCTGATTCTGCCTCTAATTCATTGCTGCACAAATTGTTTCCTCTGTTTGATTCTCATACTGTCCTCCTCGTGGTTTAAAGCCGTTGACCAATACTCAAACTCAAAGTACTGCAACGTTCTCCACATTGTCTCCTACACCTGCTGGGTGGTATTTTTTAATGCTCACAGGTTTGTTTTAGAAGATACTTTTAAAAAGATCACCACATTCCCAAAACAGTGTTATGAAGACTGAGGACGTCATTGTGCTAGATTTAGGCCCAAGGCAAGTGTCTAAAAATGAAGCCCCGATCACAGTGATATTGGGTTACAGGGAAGAATTTAAATGGCTAACACATTAGATAAACTAAGGGCATTCAGTAGATCGCATACCGTCAATCAAGCTGCACCAACATTTCACACACTTACTGATATCAGTCCTTTAAACATTTTTCATCAAGATCAATGAATTCTCAGAGATATAAACGAAAGTGTTGCAAAACCGCCTCTCTCACAATGTTAGAGAAAGTGAACAGCAATTCCTGGACTCCGCCTCCTGGATCTGGATCCACACCAAAATGGAATGGCTTCTTCTCTGGCCTAAACCACAACCTTCCACCAAGTTTTCTGGTAATCTGTCGAGTACTTTCTGCATAATCCTGCTAACTAACAGACAAACACAGATGAATACATAACCTCCTTTGCCGAGGTATATAAGGGTGCTCAGAGACTGCACACCTCCTATAAGGTTAACGCCATGTTAATGATATTAAAAAGAATCCTGGATCCACCTGTTTATCTGGATCCACTCAAAAAGTGAATGGATTCTTCTTTAGGTCATGCCCCACTCCACACAATTTCATGGAAACTGGTTCTGTAGTTTTTTTGTAATCCTGCTTACAGAAAGCAAACTGTCTGATTGGACGGTGTTGTCAGTGTATTTCCTGTGTGCTGTGTATCCTAAGACAAGGAAGACTTTCTCTGCCACAAACACACACACACAACACGAACTTGTGACAACAATTACACCAACGCTTATGTGGGTTAGCAAGCATCAAATTCCTGACCCCATGTGTGAGTGTGTGTGTGTGTGTGTGTGTGTGTGTACCCAGGCTCATGTCACTATAAGCCGATCCAAGAGTCAGCGCACACACACACACACACACACACACACACACACACACACACACACACACACACACACACCTAATTGCTGTCACAGAGTTTACAGTCATAACTCAGACTCATTAAAGTTGTGTTTGACGGATGACCATGCAGCTCACATCTTGTTTCAGAGATATTCATGGAAATCTTTGAAGCTGGTGAAAACATCAGCAAGTTTTTTCAACATTTTCAAACCTTGCTAACGGAAACCTTCAGTTGCTTTGTTGTTTGTCTGCACAGCCACTAAAAAGCATTTGGAGTCACTCTACATGATATATGAGGATGCCTGTGAAAATAATGTTTTGATAGCCTGTGTGCTGAGTTTTGACGTTACAGCTTAATTATTATCTAGAACTGAACTGCTGTTTTTCACTTATTACTCTACTAATTCGTTCAGTCTTGAAGACACTGAGACTTTCAGTGTCATGGCTTTGATAAAGTTTTACATGATGTGGTGCGTGGGAGTTCAGGTAACAAACAACAGATGTTACAACAGGCCTGAGTCAGATTGGACCGCACCTCACAACTCTGTGTTTCTGGCCTCACAATGGTTGTAGCTCGATTTTTAAACTAGCTTATCTCTTTTGTGTCAAGCAGTTGAAAAAGTCCCATGTGTTATTAGGAAAGCATTGTGTTTGTGTTTCACTTTTGTCAGGATGCGACAGCGATTGGAAGTATTAACACATATGAGGTGAATAACAGACGTTTTTAGGGCCGTGTGTTTGTGTGTCAGGTCTCACCCCGAGCATCTCGTACAGGTAGTGATACTGATGTCCAGTGGAATAGAGCAGGAAGGTCCTGAGGAACAGCCAGGTGTTTGCTGCCAACCACAGCATCTACACACACACACACACACACACACACACACACACACACACACACACACACACACACACACACACACACACACACACACACACACACACACACACACACACACACACACACACACACACACACACAGAGAGAGAGTGAGAGAGAGATCTATTAGCAGCACAGCATGTACAGATGAGTCTAAACAGCAGCCATGTGTTCACTATCACTACATCTGATCATAATTGTCAATTCTATAATATACTGTTTGCAATGTATGGATACACAATATTGATTTTTTTCTCAGAACTTGTCAAAAGTTCTCTTCAGAAAAAGTATTAAAAACCTATTATCAGTAAAATGTTGGAGTGGAGCTTTGAAAACTTTGGCCAAACTTTTGTTCTCACCAGGATCAGATGCTTCCCTCCCTCGTTGGCGACCCAGCTCCGCAGCGACACAACCATGTTGCCCCCCGGCTCCGGGTCAGGCAGCTGCCCCGACTTCTCACCCGAGCCTCGGTGTGTCAGAGAGACGAGGAGCCGTCCTCCCTCAGCTCCGTCTCTGTCTGTGTCTCTGTCTGTGTGTGTCTGTCCTCCTGCGTCCTCCTGCCCGCTCTTACTGTCCCTCCGCTCCGGTCCGAGCTGAGCGCACTTTGACTTCTCATCTCCCAAAATCAAACACGTCTGGGCGGCATCATCTCTGTCCGTCTCCGCCTCCTCCTCTCACCTCAGTCCGCTCCACATCCTCAGGCCTGCGGGTGGAAGTGTCCAGCACCGCCCCTCACATCCAGGCTGGAAACCTCACTGCAGCAGATACAGATAAGAGACACACGGGGGAACAATACACGCCGCTCCTCTCTGCCGCTAGAGGGAGCCACAGACTAACCTGTACCACTGAAGCGGCCTGAAAGAAGAAAGTTTGTGCCAACTTTACTTGTTACCAAATTTGATGGCCTACCACACAAATGATCTAGAATCCAACATCGCAAAACTCTTTTGGCCCAGATTCAACCCACATCGAACGCTTTCACCTGGCCGGTCCAGTCCTGTTCGCCAGATCTGGGCCAACCAAAGGTGCCAAAAGTGGCCCAAATTTGTTTTGTGCTGTTTGTTTTTGTGCTATTTGGGCCACATTTGTTATTTTACAAGTGGGCCACTATGGGCCCACATCTATTTTGTTCGGCCACAAGAAGGCCAGAAGAGCTGCATCATTGTCTAAAGTGGCCCACATCCGTATTCTGTCTGGGATGGCACCCAGTAGACCACACACCTCTACTACGGCCCAACAGTCAACTGATGACACATTTAAATTCCCCATTTGTTCCCACACACACACACACACACAAACACAAATTAAATGAAAATTAACAAAATGTTGAAATCTTACAATGTTACAGAAAGTGATGATTCCAGATAGCACCAAACTTGAAAGTGTTCTTTCCTGATCCACCCAGCATCTTTCTTCAAAGTTTCATGGTAACAACTTATTTTAACACAATTGAAACCTTTATTTGAAAAAACTATTTAATTTTCCTTCAGTGTGTAAAGTCACGGTAGAGGTAAGGGTTACCAAAACACCACCCATTACGAATGGATTATAAATTGGTAGTAAGTAGGCAATATGAATACAGATCAGTTATGGTTGGGTATTAACATAATTGATACCTTTAATTTAAAAAAAACTTTATTAATTTGTGTGTGACCAATTAAAGTACTTTCTTTTCTTTTTTTTTAGTAGAGGACTATGAGTGTGTGCAACTTGGTGTGGCTTGATGAATGTAAGAGGACTGTTGGGCCTTGTGCTCTACTGAGTGCCATTCTACTTTGTCTTGGTTTGGGGAAAAGCTTAATGTCACAGCAATGAGTTATATTTGACATAGTGAGTGAGTTTGAAATGTCATGTTAGTCCCGATAGAATTTAACTTTAGGGTCCAGTTAGTCACTTTTTTTGTTCTTGTTTTTTTTCTGTCAAATTGTGTTGTCTTTATCAACAAAGGATTCAAGCTTTGGAACTTAATGGACCTTTAAGGCCCGATTGTTTGTTTCAGTTATTTCAATGTGTTTTAACTTTGTGTCAACAGTTGCAATGGGACCCAAAGGAGACCCCATGTCCAAAAAAAACACAGAGAAGCGTCCCATCACCTCACATCTGTGTTGAATACTCTTGAGGCTAAATAAAAGCAAATTCCTGGAGCGAGGTTCCTAAATGTTTAAATCTCTGCAGAAGCAAAGTGCTTTGGGTTTTTACATTAGGGAGCAGCATGTGTTTCTTCACTGGTAACACTTGCCGAATAGACCGGTTCACCAGGCACCAGATGATTGTTTGTGGCTCAGGGTGGTCTCAGCATTAACTTTAGGAGGTTACCTGGTTACCAAAACATCTCCATTCTAATGAAATCCAACCCGATCTCCTCAAACCAGCTACAGACCGCTGCTTTAATGAAAGCCTCGCAGATAAAGCGTGTTGAGGACGGGGCAGAGCTGCGGCCTGTGTCCTCCCCACATTCCTGAGAGCACAGAGTCTCCTCCCTGCTTCACGCTCCAGCCCACAGCGTGAAAGAGCCGCAGCGTCCACCACACACAGCTGTTCACAAAAAGCAGGAGGGGTCGGGCTGGACCGAGGCCGCCATGTCTTTTAGTGTGGGAAAATGTGTCCATGTCGATTCATGCACGTGAACAAAGCCTTGATGAACCGACTCATGGACACAAACAGGCCGTCCACTGTGATAGTCACTACTCAAACACTCTTTAGTGTCAGTTTTCATTAGAGAGTAAAGTAACGGATTGACTTAACAACTTTTTGAAGACTGAGGCTGCAGTAAATAAGCAGAGATGAATCAGAGAAAGAGAGAAGTGTGGAAGCACTGTTCTGCAGGAGAAGAAGGTAAAAAGTGATAAGTCTAAATTCTGACTTACTAAATATCATATGCGATATTTAAATGCTATATTTTAGTGACAGGCTAACTTCCATAGACTTTTAAGGAAATAAAAAAAAATGGGTTGCACATTAAAGGATACAACATAGACTGCATATTATAATGGACGACATCGCAGCTCCCCAAAAGTGAAGCCAAACTGACTTGATCGCCCCCTGGTGGCTGGCTGCAGTATGGGTCACTAACCCCAACTCCACCATGTTAGTGGATGGGGCAACTAAAAAGTCAAAGGAAACGTCAAATACATTTTTCTCAAAGATGTTCTCTTTCATTTTAGGCAGTTCTTATCAAGGGATCTAGGGATAGGGTTGTTCTACCACGAGCCCTCAGTGAAACTCTGATGCTCCTTTGCATTAACTAAACAAATGTCTTACACTAATGGGATGAACATTATTGTTCCAAACAATATCCTCTCATTGGAGTTTTGAGATGAGTAGTACTGTCTAACATGTTGCTCCGTAGTCTTTCACACATCTGGTTAAAATTAGATCTTCTGAATATCACAGACATATGAATTGACTTGCACCAGTTTCATCCTCATCTAACACATTGTTAGATGAGATACGTCCTTATGTATTTAGGTTTTTGTCTATATTTAGTCAGTAAATGGGATCATACATAATTATGGTCACTTTATAATAGTATCACTGCATACATTTGAATTTTCATGCTTTTACTTCTTTTTATTTGTATTCATTTGCTTTTATGTAATTTAGTCTTTTTCTTCTTATTGCTCCTATTGTTTGCATTTACTGCTTTAACATGGTGCTGTCTTCTTATTGCTTTAATTTATTTTTATTAGTGTGTATGACTTCTTGTAATTGCCCCTGAGTATACTGTGTCTTCTTTGTCAGTCAAAGCACTTTGTAAACCCTGTTTTAAAGATGCTATATAAAAAAAAATATAGTATTATTATTGTAACTCAAGACACACTCATCTTCTCCACAGGTGCTGAGCAGATGTCTCTGCTCTGCACTCTAACCCCTGCGTCAACATGCTTTTAGGAAGAAGGACTGTTATCAGAGTGTATTGTTGGCAATGACGTCTCAGCTTCAGTTGTACCGAGTCAGCAGTGGAGCAGCCAAGGTGCACAACTCAGTGATTAGTCCAGTGGCCGATCACTGAGGTGAGGACTGGCTCCCTCTTTGTGTATTTCTCTGCCTCCTCCTCTGCAGATACAAACTGTCAACCACACTTCTCCCTCCCTCTCTCTCTCTCTCTCTCTCTCTCTCTCTCTCTGTCTCTCTCACTCCCTATCTCCCTCTCTCTCTCTCTCTCTCTCTCTCTGTCTCTCTCTCTCTCTCTGTCTCTCTCCCTCCCTCTCTCTCTCTCTCTCTCTCTCTCTCTCTCTCTCTCTCTCTCTCTCTCTCCCTCTCTCTCTCTCTCTCTCTCTCTCTCTCTCTCTCTGTCTCTCTCTCTCCCTCTCTCTCTCTCTCTCTCTCTCTCTCTCTCTCTCTGTCTCTCTCTCTCTCTGTCTCTCTCTCTCTCGCTGTCTCTCCTTCCCTACCTCGCTCTTCCCCCCTCTGCACTACTTAAACAAATTGCTCTCTATCACTATCTCGGCAGTGTGTGTGTGTGTTGAAGCCTCTGTGCTGCTTCACCATGAGAAAGGAGAGCAGGTTGATTCGGTGGATCTGGTGGATCGTGGCAGTGACGGCTTTGTTCTTCCTGGGCTTCATCATAGGTAAGACATGAAAAAATAAGCTAAACTTTGGTTGGAAGCCACAGGCCATGTCTACTGCTTGTTCTGCATGTTTGTTTATAATAAATCCATAATTAAAGAGTATTGTGATAATGAAAACACTGGGACAAATCATCAGGATAAGTGTGTGAATGGCAGCTGATGGAACAAAATAAACAGATACACAACATTTGGTATAAAATACATAATAATTAATAATAAAAGTTATTTCCTAAAGTGAATCTCATAAGATATGAAATCTATTCAGTGCTGTTTAAATTGCATCTTGCACGTGTGTTTCTTTTGTGTATGAGCTGAAGTTTGTCACCACTACGCAACTTTTCACGTCTTTGTGCTCACAGCAGGTTAACACTTGCTATCCATAACCACAGCTCATTTAAGAATATAATTTCTGACTCAATGGGAAGCTTCTGTGATATTCTGCATGCCCCCCCTGTTTTCTATAACAGTTATATACCTTTATCTCATCATAAAGTCATATAATGTTGACAACTGTCTTGTGTGAACTGACTTGTGGTGTGTTTGGTGTGTGTCACAGGCTGGTTTGCAAAGCCCACACATCCACACACTGCGGACGACAATGTTTCCAGCAAATACCTGAGGGAGTTTCTGGATGAAATGCAGCCAGACCAGATCAGACAGCACCTCAGGTAAAGATAAATTCAAACACACTGCACATGTCCTGTGTATTAGTACCTTAATCCAAAGCAGACCGTCTTTCAAAGAGATTTCAGCAGGGAAGAAAAACTACTTCAAATTTCA
This sequence comes from Hippoglossus hippoglossus, assembly GCF_009819705.1. Lineage (NCBI taxonomy): Eukaryota > Metazoa > Chordata > Actinopteri > Pleuronectiformes > Pleuronectidae > Hippoglossus > Hippoglossus hippoglossus. The sequence continues at coordinate 16,507,940 of NC_047163.1, read as the reverse complement.
TGTTGGGAGTTTATTATATCCACATAAAGTAATGAGGTTCTTTCTCAATACCCTTCACCTTTATTCCTGGACTAAAATCGTATAACTATCCATGGTTGCCATGAGACTTGGAACAAAAATTCCTAGCAACCCAACAATAGATGTCTGTGTTGAACCCCAAATTTGTCATATGACAACTCCCCCAAAAGTCAAAACTTTTTATTCGCACCGCAGCTTGATTCTTGGCAAAATGTGTCTCAAACATCAACACTAACCCCGACTGACCTCAAACCGCACTGTGTGAGTTATTACAAAACTACACTGCACATCCAAATATTGTTCAAACCCACAGGACTTTATTGAGAAAGTCTGAAGGGCTTCTGTCCGACAGAGAGGTATTATGAATCAACAACCCTAAAGCTGCGTATGGGAAAGTGATAAAAGAAGAATATTAAAATGGGTGTAATGTGTATTGTAAATTAGTATTTTATCATGCTAAGCTAACATGCTAAACAAGACATATCCACAAGCTGAACATTCTAAATGTTAATATCACACAATGTATAGTCATGTAACTTAGCTTAGCTTAGCTTAACTTTACTTTACTTTACTTTACTTTACTTTACTTTACTTTACTTTATCAGTCAATCAATCAAATTTTATTTGTATAGCCCATATTCAAAAATCACAATTTGTCTCATAGGGCTTTCACAAGGTGTGACATTCTTTAACCCTCAACAAGAGTAAGGAAAAACTACAAAAAAAAACTTTTAACAGGGTAAAAAGAACGTAGAAACCTCAGAGAGAGCCACATGTGAGGGATCCCTCTCTCAGGACGGACAGAAGTGCAATAGATGCCACGTGTAATGAAGAACATCAGAAAGATAAGGGTATTTACAACATTGATTTGAATAAACAGTTTGTAGCATAATGGAAAGTATATGAATTAGTTACTTTACTTTACTTTACTTTACTTTACTTTACTTTACTTTACTTTACCTAACTTAACTTTAATTTGCATTACTTTACTTTACTTTACTTTACATTACTTTACTTAAGACTTAACTTCAAGAATTAACTTAACTTAAGACTTTACTTCAAAAATTAACTTAAGACTTAACTTCAAGAATTACCTTAACTTGACTCAACTTAACTTAACTTAATTTAACTTAAGAATTAACTTCAAGATTTAACTTAACTGAACTCAACTTAACTTAACTGCAGGATGGTCTACAGGCAGCAGCAGGAATATTCATAGCCTACTCAAGTATAGTATTTAAAACTACTTAGAGTTGTAATGCTTTCATTTATATGACCTGCAGTTAGGATGGTAGCATATGAAATGGAGTGGAGTAGGACTGAGTGCAGGTAAACAGATATTTATAATCTCAATATGTATTAAACTCGCAGTAGAAAATACTGGGCGACTCATTCTGGACTCACACTAACTGAATGCTCCCCGGCCACAACATCTTCACTCTGCTGGTCTCCATCAATGTTTATTCATTGGCTTCCTCTTCACAGGAAATTTACTCGTCTCCCCCACCTGGCTGGTACAGAGCAGAACCTGAAGTATGCAGAGCAGATCCAGGCCGAGTGGCAGGAGTTCGGCCTGGACTCGGTGGAGATGGTGCCTTATGACGTCCTGTTGTCCTATCCCAACAAATCCCAACCGAATTACATCTCCATAGTTGATCAGCATGGCAATGAGGTACAGGAAACGCACATAGATGAGCCACAGGATGATGGGTAGAGGCACATTATGACTTCGACAGCACGTCAAGCTTTGATTTACTGATTAACAAAATTTTATTTTTATTTTAATCTAATCATTATTATTATTACTTATAAAGGGACTCTGATGAAATGCTGCAGTCTCCTTAAGTATGCCCTAAAATAAAAGAGGGATGATGATTTTCTCCCACACATATACACTAACATTATTTCCGTGCAAACCCCTGACAAGCTTCAGTCTATTTGGGGAGATAACAAAGTTGCAGAGTTCACCCAGATCCATTAAAACTCACAAGACACACTCGCAAGTCCAAGATCCTTTTATAGCCTTATGAGATAAACGTGTGTGTGAGTGTGTGTGTGTGTGTGTGTGTGTGTGTGTGTGTGTGTGTGTGTGTGTGTGTGTGTGTGTGTGTGTGTGTGTGTGTGTGTGTGTGTGTGTCCTATAAGTGGAGATAGTGACACAGCACAGAGGTAAACAAGAGAAAACAGATCAGGGTTTACTGCACAGTCATATTACAGCAGGCTGCTGGGATGCAGTCAGGTATTCAAACATAATCGGTTTAGTTTACATTTCAGTGAACAGTACACAGACACACACACTCAGTCACCAGGTCACACAACACACCAAGTACAGACACTGAAAGTCTTGTATCTACTGTCAGCAGACCAGGATCAATTTTAATCTGAAAATGATTAAATGATTCATATTGTAGCAATAAAGGGAAACATTTTACAGTTTCTTACCTCATTAACATTACAGGAGGAAGAATTCGTACTTAAGAAAAAGTACTGAAAACACACTTTAAAAATCTTACATTAAAAATGTATCATGCGTTTAAAATACTGATTTTGTTCTTGATTAATCAATTAATTGATTGTTTGGTGTATAAAACGTATCCACCACCATGACACAGTGACACCTTCTCTGTGAATGTAAAATAAAATAACACAATTATTGTGCAGAAAGCATGAAATGTTAAATACTTTTGCATGAACCCAAAGAAAAGAAATCGTAATAGTTTCAGCTGTACTTGTATGTTCTGCTACATTTTTCTATGATAAAGCATCATATTTCTGTTTTGCAGGAAAAATCAGAGTTTTTAAAATGATAAGTAGCTAAACCTGCTAAATTGTAGTGGAGTTAAGAGACTTAATTTTCATGAGATTTACTACAGAAGATAAAAGCCGTTCACGATCAATGTCATCTCATTTTACCTCACGTCATTTCCTTCACAGGTTTTTAACACGTCCTTGTCAGAGCCGGTTCCAGAGGGTTATGAAGATGTTTCTAACATTGTGCCTCCATACAGTGCTTTCTCTCCCAAGGGACAACCTGAGGTACAAACACTCTCACACACACACACACACACACACACACACACACACACACACACACACACACACACACACACACACACACACACACACACACACACACACACACACACACACACACACACACAACCTTATCAGTGATGTTTTAATAGTTTTCACTGCAGCACTTAAAGAAGTTAACGTGGATTTTGAGCATTCCCCATCCTCGGACATCAGAGAAACTCTCTCTCTTTCTCTCTCTCTCTCTCTCCAGGGAGATTTGGTTTATGTGAACTATGGTCGCACAGAGGACTTCTTCCAGTTGCAGAGGGAGATGAACATCAATGTTACTGGAATGATTGTCATCGTCAGATATGGGAGAATATTCAGAGGCAATAAGGTAGGGAACATGTGGGTCAAACCTCCAGAGGAAATGTCTGTGAAATCCAGAGGAATATACCCAGATGTTTAAACTGCTGCAGAACCCTGAACCTTTCAGGATCATTTAGGGATTTTCTCTTCTATTCAAAGCTTTGTTGAAGTTATCCGTATCATCTGTGTTAATTCATCACTGTGGAATTTATAATTATTTTCACATTGGCCCACATCTTTAAACAATGCAATTCATGAAACTCAAATCAGTCATCACTAATGTTTGAAAATCTGTGTGAGGACACAGAATAAACACCATCAACATGAGCCTCTGCTCTCTGTCTGTCTGTCTGTGTTCCTCTGTCCACCAGGTGAAGAACGCCATGTTGGCTGGAGCAAAGGGGATCATCATGTTCTCAGACCCAGCAGATTACTGGGCCTCTGGAGTCCAGGTAGTTCAGTCTGCATCTGTGTGTGTGTGTTATCTGTCGGGTTTTAAAAGAAACACACAGGCTCTAAATCAGCCAATATATGTTTGCTGATATGCACAATACGAAAGCTATTATTTTACAGAATAAAGATTGCAGAAAAGATGTATAACGTATATATAATGAATTCATCCAAGTTCTATATATTTGCTTCTGTGAGCTTTTTCTTTTTCATTGTTATTTATTAAACGTTTGTGGTTAAAATGTAAAATATCAAGTCTAAATAACATTTATTTCTCAAAAGGGTTTTACTATGACATCTTAGGAATCATTGCCAAATGTATTTTTCTTTGATATATATTGGTATCAGAACTTTTGTATATCAGTGTTGGGCTCTGTTTTCCATACCTGCCATTGTGAATGTAGATGAGGTAAATATAGGTTGGACAGTATTTACACTGGCCTTTAAACAAGGCTGGGATAAGAGGCAGAGTCAACTCAGGACAACTATATATTCACAATCCAGATCATACATTTCAAAAATAGTCATGCAACCGTAGAAATAAATACGTGTTTGTGTGTGAACAGCCGTACCCTGAGGGCTGGAACCTGCCGGGTGGAGGAGCTCAAAGAGGAAATGTTCTGAACTTGAACGGAGCAGGAGACCCACTCACACCCGGGTACCCCGCTAAAGGTGTGTTTCTTCATGTGTTAGAGCCTGAGTGTAAACACGTGTGTGTGTGTGTTTGTCTAACATAGTCCTGTCTCCTCTCTCACAGAATACACACACAGATTCAGCCCCGAGGACGGAGTGGGACTTCCGAAGATTCCTGTGCATCCCATCGGCTTCCACGATGCAGCTCACCTACTGAGGTTCAAATTCTTCTCATTTCTGCTAATGATGATTTGGTTTGTCTTCCGCAGAGCAGAGCTGTTTAAACTTAACTTGAATTTGCAATTCAAGGCAAGAAAGTAAATGATTCAACACAATGAGTTGATTTATTTACCTATCAACAGGAACATGGGAGGACAGATTCCACCCAACAACTGGAAAGGAGCTCTGAACGTCTCCTACAGGATTGGTCCGGGCTTTATCGAAGATTTCAAGAGTCAGTGAGTGCTTCTGGACTTCTCCCTGTGCAGTGTGACCATGAGATAATTATTCCATCCTCCATCTTTTACTAAATAAACCTTGTTCACCTCCAGTTGACGGTCTCTCCACAGATCCACTGCTGTCTATTCCCTGTTTTAGCGTTTGGATTTTTCTCTCCCCTGCTGTTGCCTCCTCTTCTCTTGTTCAGCTTTAATGACCCAGTGGCTTGTGGCCAACTGAAGCACAATGGAAGCCCTTGTTGCTTCTGTGCATGAGGGACATACATACACATTTATACACGCAGCACAAAGGGCAAAGGGCATTTTTATGAGCATCAATCCCCTAAAACAACAAATCGACAATGTGTTCTTATTTTATTTTGTCATTCATTTTTCTGTTGCACAAAATTTTAAGATTTGAACACTTTATAAAAGACTTGTAAGCTGCAGTTTAAGAGCATTGCATCTTTGATTGCATCTCTGTTCCCTGATTCTTGGAGATAAACAGAATGAACATGTTTCTGAAGCTGATCTGAGTTGTTAACAAAACAGAAAAACACTCATCTTTACTACATATTTTAACCTTTTCCCACTTTCTATACTCATGTCCTACATATGTCTTCATATCTCTTGCCTTCACCCCTGTGAGCATCTCTCTTTCATTAATAACCTCTCTGTCTCAGGAAGGTGCGTATGAACATCCACACAAACAACCAGGTGACCAGGATCTACAACGTCATTGGCCGGATTAGAGGAGCTCTGGAGCCAGGTACGAGAAACACAACCTGCCCGAACCATTCGCTCAGGGTTTCTGCAAAACAGTTTGCACATAACTAACACATGCACATGCAATTTACTTATTAACAACGCACAAGATATTTAGTGTCTGACTAAGCAGTTATCTATAGTAAAAATATTGTTTACAAACAATATGCAATTTACTGACAAAACAAAGCCAGTATTGACACAAATAATGATTCAATTATTAATAACAGATTAGAATGGGTTAAATTCCTATTGGCCTAAAATGGTGCTAAGTTTTTTGCAAGAGACATTCAGGAAAACAACATTGAACTGACTTGACTGTGTTTTAAATGCAAAACTGTTGTTTTAAGTGTCTGTCATTGGTGTAACACTTCAACGTGTGTGTGTGTGTGTGTGTGTGTGTGTGTGTGTGTGTGTGCGTGCCTGTGTGTGTGCAGACAGGTATGTGATTCTGGGGGGACACCGGGATGCCTGGGTGTTTGGAGGAATAGATCCCATGTCCGGGGCTGCAGTCGTCCATGAAACCGTCAGGAGCGCCGGCAGGCTCCTCCATAAAGGTATGTGTTTGCATAACTGAATAATGTGACTAAAAAAAGTGAACAACTTTGTCAATAGTCAGTACTGTGTGTGTGTGTGTGTGTGTGTGTGTGTGTGTGTGTGTGTGTGTGTGTGTGTGTGTGTGTGTGTGTGTGTGTGTGTGTGTGTGTGTGTGTGTGTGTGTGTGTGTGTAGGCTGGAGGCCGAGGAGGACGATAATATTTGCCAGCTGGGACGCTGAGGAGTTTGGACTGCTGGGATCTACAGAATGGGCAGAGGTATGACACACACACTCTCTCACACACACAGACACACACACACACACGTACAGTATATACACATCTTGACTTCATCCCTCTCAAAAGGACAACGCTAAGCTGCTGCAGGAGAGAGCTGTGGCCTACATCAACGCAGACTCTGCCATAGAGGGTGAGTGTGTATATCAATATTATATTTAAATTGTAAATATAAATAAATTAAGTGCAGAGGCTGAAATAGTTTTGAACTGATTTGCATGTCCTTGATTTGCAGGTATGTACACACTGAGGGTTGACTGCACTCCGTCTCTAAACACTCTGGTGTATGACCTCACCAAGCAAGTGAGCATATATATATATATACAGTACATTATAGGAAACTTGAGACAAGTCCTTTGTGCGTTCTCTTATGTTGTATTTTCTGTCTTTCTTTCTACGTTTGCATGTAGATAGCCAGTCCAGAGGAAGGAGAGGAGGGCGTCTCTCTGTACGAGAGCTGGCACAAGCGGGACAACTGGACCAATGACCGTGATGCACCCAGGTACGAAACATCACCGCCAGTTGCTCGTTTGGGTCAGACCTGAGGTTGTACATAAACTAATAGCAAAACATTAAAACACACAAGGTTCAAGCAAAGTTCAGCAGCAACGAGAGCACTGACCAGTGAAATTGGTACTGCAGAGAACATTAAGAATAAGAAGAGGAAGAAGCTGAAATGAGAGATTCAGACGACCAGGTCACATCTGAGGAGTGTGTTGGGTTTAAACCAAGTTTGGAAAGTAAAATGTTTTGACATGTCTTAGCTAATCCATTAAATAGAAATTAATAAATAAATCCAACATTTCAATGAATCTGTGTGATCTTTACTCTGTTGTTCTGTAGAATCAGTAAACTGGGCTCAGGCAGTGATTTCGAGGCCTATTTCATCCGTCTGGGAATCGCTGCAGGCAGAGCCCGATACACCAAGAACAAGGTACGTCATACGTTGTGTTTCACTTTACCTGGTTGTGTGATTGTATGTTTATGTATATGTGTAATGTGTATCTATGGAGTGAATATCAGCTCTAGTTATTTTACCTGGAAGAAAGTTTTGATTTGAACATTACAAAACTGTGAAACCTGCTGTCTGTGAATCATAAAAAAACACTTTATCCACACTAGAGTGCGTGAAAGAAGGTTTATCGTTTCCAGTGTTTGTGTAGTTGCATGTGTTTACAGCTTCTGTGTGACTTTGAGTTTATTGCCATGTCTCTATAATCATTAAGCGTTATGTTTAAGGTTCAGTGTGTAAGACTTAGGTTAAAGGGATCTATCGGCAGAAATTGAATATAAAACAATCCTAGTAATGTTTTCACTAGTGTGTTTCATCTAAATTGTACAAATAGTTTTCTTTCTTTACCCTAAAATGGGCCCTTTATACTTACATCTGGAGCGGGTCTCTACGGAGGCCGCCATGTTTTTTACAGTAGCCTAGACTGGACAAACTAAACACCTTTTGAGTTTTTATGACAACTGAAGGTGACCACAGGTTCTCCTTCATGTTTGGAAGGGGAGGGTGAGGTGAGGGGTATTCAGCTGCAACATGCAACTTCAAAGACGTCACTGAATTCTACAAATGTAACCTTTAACCTCAGAAAGAGTATGGGTTAGACTGAGGCCAGTATTACTGTGTGCATTCATGGAAGAAAACTGTGAAATGACCTCTATGTGTTTGTGTGTGTGTTCAGAAAACAGAGCGCTACAGCTCTTATCCCGTCTACCACAGTGTGTATGAAACCTTTGAGATTGTGGAGAGGTTTTACGACCCCTCCTTCAGAAGGCTGCGGGCAGTGGCCCAGGTGAGAGGCGGCCTCGTCTTCTTATTGGCCGATTCCCAGCTGCTGCCTCTCAGCGCCGACCAGTACGCAGACTCGCTGGGGAAGTACGCACAGAGAATCGCCCAGCTGGCACACAGGCACCCAGAGGAGATGGAGATGTTCGAGGTGTCGTTTGGTGAGTTGATGTTCGTCCATGTGTGCTCAGATGCAAGTGAAATTCAAATATTTAAAGAGGTGAACCATCTTGTGGATCTAACATCTCAGAATTTCAAAATAAATGTACCTCCCCATCTCCAGAGGCTTTGTTTTCTGCAGTGCAAAACTTCACTGTTGCAGCCAGGGATTTCCATGAGCGTCTGCAGACCCTCAACAGAGCAGAGTGAGTTAAACATTGTCTTTGATTTGAAGTGTCCAAAGGAAAGAGTAAATGTGCTGGAATGCATGTTCTGATTATTATCTGCATGTGTGTGTGCATCAGTCCTCTGCAGGTACGCATCATGAACGATCAGCTTATGTATCTGGAGAGAGCCTTTATAGACCCCCTGGGTTTACCTGGTAGACCCTTCTACAGGTTAGTCTCTCAAGCACGCACGCACACACACACAGTCTCTCTACAGCAGCCTCTACTTGGCCATGTGGACTGTAGTTAACTTGCTCTGGTCAGTTAGATTAAACCATACACTGTATATAAAGATGGACGACATGACAGCTCCCCAAAAGCGAGGCCAAAGTGTTTCGATCGCCACCTGCTGGCTGGCTGCAGTATTAGTCATAAACCTATTAAATCACTTTTCATAACATAACAGTGACAGCACTAAATTCCCTCTGTTGTCTTCATCTCATACACGTGTGGCAGCATTTTTCAGCCACAGCAGATTCTCCTCACCCTGTCTGTTTATTCAGTAAATCTGTGTAATTATAAGGAAAGTTGTGATTATTTATAGATTGCTGAAGTTTCTATAATACTTCTTTAACGTAACACCCTCCTCTCTGTTGCAGACATGTGATATTTGCTCCCAGCAGCCATAATAAATACGCAGGGGAGTCATTCCCTGGGATCTTTGATTCACTGTTTGACATCGAGAACTCAGCTGACCCACAGAAGGCCTGGGAGGAAGTCAAGCGTCAAATCAGCATCGCTGCGTTCACCGTTCATGCTGCTGCTATGACCCTCACACCACCTGCTTGAAGCAGGCACATGAAGACACGTGATGGAACTGTCTATTTGACAACATGTGAAGAGAGGGTATAAATCACCTGCAACACACACACACACAAACACACACACACAGCGATGGGCAATCCCCGTCATGTTCCAGGAATGTCCAGATCTCAGCAGAACAGTGAAACTCTGAGGATCATGACCACAACTCAACTGACAAATCTGGTTTCTGATTTGTTATTTGTCCACAATAAAGTTCTAATTTATGCTTTTTTAAGTTGTTGTCATTTTGTTGTAAATGTCTCTGGCTACACACAAGCCAAATAAAATCAAACCATCCTTATGCAGCCAGAAAACAAATAATATCTTGTCATGGACAAGATATTATTTGTTTTCAGTCTGTGATTTGCAATGTTTTTTTAATTTTCTATTTATTAATTATCCTTCATGCCAGCGTGTGTTTGTGCAAGAAATAACTGAAGTAAATATGGGTGGATTGTGAGTGTGAACAAAAACAGGGTGCAATTAACACATCTTCCAAAATATCACAGCAAATAATAGGACTAGAGACACAATCTAAAGCTTATATTGATCAAAATATGATGTCGTAAGTGACGTCTTGTCACAATGAAGCCAGAATATTAGGTCATAAATAAATAGTTTGAAGTCAAAGAAAGTGGGAATATTCTAAGACAGGCATTCATAAAAGTCGGACAGTAAATCTAGTGACAGAACAGACAATCTGCATCAGCATCGATTCTGCATCAGCACAAGAGTCTTCATTTGAAAGTGAACCCTTCTGGTTCTGGTTCAGGTTTTTGTATTGTTTTAGGACCTCATTGAATGAAATTAATGTTTTCTAGCTTGGAAGTTCAACTGGATACAAGCTGAAAAACAAAGCCGACATAGTTTTGAGAACCACGTTAAACAGCACTGACTTACTAAGGAAATGAAGAACGTGCGTTTGTCCTTCTACAAGGTCGTCTCTACACCGGAGAAAAACACCAGCCGACCTGCACAAATTACTTAATTAACTTAACTTAAATCATGAGTAACATAGTCACAGGTTGTAAAAGGCTAAGATTAGAGGTTTTAATGTCAACACTGTGGCAGAAACAGACTGAGGTAAGAATTTAGAGTCACATGTGCACACAGACAGAGAATTATATAAAGCAAAACTTGTTAGGTGAACAAACTGTACGAACACCACAACATACACACACATTAACAAATGGGTTTTAACAACAAATGAACACAAACATGAAACGTAAAAATTGTTCTTTAGATTCAATCGAATTTTCACATTTATTCCGACAGAGAATATTTAGAGAAAGTTCATTTCATCCGACCACTGTGTGGACGGGTGCTTCAGTTCAGTTATTTCCATTTGTTAAGCTCGTCATCAAAGCAGTTTGTTCCTTCGGACGGTCTTTGCTGATCCAAGTTGTCCGAAACGACAAAAACAACCTGACGACTGATTGCATACATTTTGAATCAGAATGTAGAGTGAAGCTGAGTGTCCAGCTCCTAACAACCAGCCAGCTTGGAGAAACAGGAAGTGACCTGCTGAACATTTATATATTGTGATATTGGTCTGGGATTGGCCAGTATCAATTGTATCAGTTTCAATCAAGTTCACAACTTTAAGTACAAGCTCGCCCCCTTGTGGCCAAGCAGCTGGTTTTCCTCTGACAGTCAACGTAGTAGTGTAATGCCTTCCCAAACACCTTACATGGCTTCACCTGCACATTCCTGTACGGTCTAATCACGTAATCATCTTGTAGCTCTAGCTGTTAAAAGTTAGCATTTCTCTAAAAAGACAGCTCTTTTGTCACCTCTGTGTATTTAGTTGAGGAGAAAAGGCCGTAAATGGAAATAGAAAAACACATTTTCCTTAGTGCTCATTGCAAGACATCGAAAATTAGAATAGCATAAAAAGCACCGTACATGAATGTATAAATTAACATTTTGTTTTGAGTTGTGTAGAAGTGGCATTAGTACAACGGAGTACTAACGACCATATATTATCTCATATGATGAGAGTAAAGTCGTAATTTAGTGAGAAACAAAGTCGTTCAATGTCATGGGAAAAAAACTCTCCCCTTCACTCTCTTCTGCATCTTAATACAAAATCTGGAACCAGTCTGATTGTTTCTTGAGAAACCCCTTCCCAGATGTAACCACCCACAGCCCTGCAGACGACCACTTCCAGACATTTCCTCCTCAGAGTCCACGTGGTACTTTCTTCAGAATAGACTCAGACACAGAATCATGTTCAGTTCAGTGTTTTCAGCGATTTGAGCTTCACACTTTTCACATAAGAGAGAAACTTATCCTCTATCCATCATATCGATATAAAGTCAGACTGATTTTCTGATCACTCATCTTCCTGGATCATCTCTCGAAGGCACTCCTTTAAGTTCTCCACCCTGTCGCCTGGGTTCTTGTCAATCGTCTGCTCCAGCAGCCGCTGCACCTCATCCAGTCCATCCACCTTCGGAGCGTTGTGAGGGAACAGGAAGCCGCTCAGCAGACTTTTGTGGCAATGCGGGGAGAGTAGGCCACACAGAAAGCGCAGGAACATGTCATAGTCGCCAAGAGCGGAGCTGAATGTTCGCACCAACACGCACTGGACCAGGTTCGCTGCTGATTTGGCCTGAGACCTGGGCCTGATGATCTTGGGGAAGTGTCCCCTAGATCCCGAGTCCAGAACATTCTTTGACTCCACATAGAACATCGTGAAGACGTACAAGGCGGCCATGAACTCCTTAAAGAAAGAAGTATAGCGATTTCTATGGGATATCCTGTTAAGTGGTATCATCATCTTTTCTAATCACATATTATAAATACAGGAAACTGCAGGGTAAAAGAAGATCCATGGAGGTGTAAGCATTGTGAGTTTTACCTGAAAGGTGAAGTGTATGAAGCAGAACGTCCTCCTCCCGTCTGACTCTGCAGAGGGGAGCTCGGTGCACAGGCCGGACGACACCGTCACCTCCGTCAACTCCAGACCGCACTGCTTCACGTCCTCTTCAAAGAACACACTGGTCTTCCTCTCCATCATCTTAAAGGCCATGTGCCCCATATTTGTCAGCAGGTCCTTGTCTTCACTGGACCATTTCTTGGAGGAAACAGGATGAAAATGTCAAATCCTGACATTCCTGAAAATATTCATTAGCCTCGACAAGTGCCTGTTTTAGATGCAACTGTAGTTTAAAGAAACAATTATTATTTCTGGTTTTGTTGACAATGTCAGACAGACGTTGGTGTAATTGTTTCATGTTAGAATTTATAATATTGCAGCGTGAGAGGAGACAAAAAACACACAAACCCTATAACGTAATACAACCCAGACAAATACAGAAGATTATAAGCTCAGTTGTATCAGACTGCATCAATTGTCTCATGATTGTAACCTAACATACTATATATAACTTCAGCCACTAGGGGTCTCTCAATCCAAAAAATAACAAAAGATGTGAAGCAGTGTGGGATCAGAGTGTGGGAGTCTTCACCACCATTGCCGATGAAATTCTATCTGACGCAACAAATCATGTTCAGGATGAGGTAAGGTATTAAAGTCTAATTCCAGTTACCAGTTCATTTTCGTGCTTTCCATAGTAGAACTGCAGCCTGCGATTGGTCTGCACGATCAAAATGTTGACGTAGAACGGCGTCAGCCTGGGGGGGTGCACGCCGTAGCCCTGGTAGCGGAAGCAGCGCTCAAACACTGTGGCCACCATCCAGCAGACAAATGGCTGGCGGGCGAGGATGCTGAGTGTCAGCAGGCGCTTGTGATGTGACACAATTTTCGCAGCTAGCTCTGCGTCACTAAAGCGTCTGGTCAGATAGTCATCTTTCATCTCATCACTGGAGAGGAAAGAAAAAAGATAACAAGGCTCAAATGAACGGCTTAAAATGAAGTTATGACAATGTGAATGTGCATCATCCACATACACACACACACACACCTGAAGCCTTGTATTTCCGTGCCAACGTCTATCAGTTCAGATGGGATTTGTGAGACAGCCCCACGTCTACCCAGGATCCAGATGCAGGCACCGTGAAGCAGCGTCCCTCGGATGATATTTACAATCAGGACGTCAGGATGTGCTTGCGTGTAATTGTCATTAATTACCGGAGCATTCTGGAGAGAGAAAACAAAGTTCATAGACATGCATGATGTTTCTGGTTATTATATGTTCAACCACAAAGCAGCAAGTAGCTCATTAAAAAGGATCAGATTCTTCTGTCATTGACCAGGTTGAATTTAACAGGCAGTTTATATTTTGTAGATTAAAGAGCTTCTGTGAGGTTACTGGTTTCCACTAATCCTTAGTGGTAATGGAATGGATCTGTATAAGTACAATTTTATTGGGAGGGAGGTATTGCGTGTGGAGGTGTTAACAACATTTGCAGTACAAAAAATTGATTTTTTTTTTATAAACATTCAATGGAAGCACGTTATATTTATACAATCTTTTTTTATGATATTATCATACATTACTGCTGTAGTTGGGGCAGTTTCAAAATTACAATTTGTGTTAAGATGTGCCCTACAGTCTATATAATCATATTTATGATATTTTGTGTTCTCAGGTGTAAATGTGCACTGATGGTTCTACCTCCCAGTCCAGACGAGCTTGGTAACAGTCAAAGGAGTCCATTATGACGAGAAATCGACAGTCGTCTTCCTCCAGGAACGCCATGTCTTTGCACTCAGGGTGACAATATTCTATCACTTCCATGATGGACATCTTCTGAGAGGAAGGGGTGAGGTTGTTTCGCAGAAGCCAGAAAGTGTGGAAGGAAAGTTTGATGACAAACTGCAGATCCTGAAGGGAAAGGAAAACCAGACATTGAAAATTCTAACAAAAAACACTTCAGTTGTGAGCAGTGCAGATTTTAATGGCACTGCTGGTTTGGTGATGATGATTCTCCATATGTTTTTATCCACACTAGTATTACTATTGTAGTACGATGGTCAGTTATTCTTTCCTTTCTTTTTTTTCCAAGAGAAAAATAGAAGCAAATTACATCATGAAATTTGCTTTATTTTCTCAAGTGTACTGTTTATAAATTAATAGTAAACATTATTTAGGAGCAAACTGCAGCAGCATTGTTTTGAACAAATCACTGCCATAGACATTTTCTCCTGCTGACTGACCTGCAAATAGATTAATGAAAACCGATTTTCTTAATTTTCACCAGTACCGAAAGCAGAACCGATAACGTCTGAGCTTGTCAATCCTGTGGTTTTTAATAATTCAGCGCCTGGGCTCATTTAGTAACAGTTTTCAGTACAGATCCCTAATAATATATGTGAGAGAACCACTCCCACGCAGCCTTTTAAAATATTAAATGATCAATTTAAGAACAAGTTGACAAGTTAACTAAACATTCATATTCAGTTATTCAATATTAAGCATGTTATTATGCAAGTTTATGTACTAATCTTAAAACAACTGATGAGAGGCTTTTCTGAGGGTCACTAATAACAAACGGATCCAAAGTGAAGGGATGTAACAACATCTGTTAATGTCCTACAGCTCTAGAGCCAATAATGAATCGTCAAAGCAGCAGCAACAAGTTTTTAACCATTTGGAAGAAAAAATCCGCAAGATGAACAACACACGTATGTAACATATTACAGCCTGGTAACGTTAATATGGCTTCTGTGATCCCAACTGTGTATTTACACATGCAGCAGACATTGAGCCAGATCATCACTCATCTGGACTGATGTTTCTGCTGATATTAAATGTCAAATATTTATCTCTGATTGGGACAAACTCATGAAAAACACACTGTGCAGTTTGTGTTCATCAGCTGGTTGCTAAGTTCATCTGTCTGCCATTTGGTGCCTATCAGGCAGGAGGGTTAAGAGGAGCGTGCTCGCCTCAGATCTCACCTTATTGGCTCGTTGTTCGGCCCAATCCAGAGAGAACTTCCCCACAGATACAGACATTCCAATTCCTGGAATCCCGGTGGTCAGCACCGTCCTCACCGGTTTGCCATCATCAGTCTGTAGTCGGAACAACTCGTTCGCACGAACGAAGGTGTCGGTGCTGGGGACCTGTAGAGGGGAGGCAGGATGCGATCGGAACTCATGAGAGGGATCGACTCCTCCATGGCAACGGGTGGAAATCTGGGGCTCAACGTAGATTGTATCCAGAGGATTCCACCGTCCGGCTCGAACGACCCCCTCGCGGATGATCTGGTGTTTTCTGATCAACTGCTGCTTCAGATGAAAACGGATGAACGCTGGTGGTGGAGAAATATAATTTAAAAACAAACATAATTAGAATAAGTATATTTCAGCATTTTGCTCAAGGAGGACACTAATCTACTTAGGGGGTTTTGCAAAAATGTTTGAACCACACCACCTACAACAATCAACCCTAAATCGGTCATATACATGTATGTTTGTTCATTTGTATTATTGTTTTTATGTATAAAAATCATATTAATAAGATGAAGAAGAATAAGGTTGATTTAACTCCTTTTAAGAACAAAAGTCACAAAGTGCAGTGTAACTAATTCAGAATAACATATCATTCAATAGGGGTCAAAAGTCCATCCCTCACTCGTTTCCCATGACACCAGGTTCTCAGTGATTTCAGAACATTAAGTGAACCTGAAATTGCTAAAAGGTTCAAAACCTGTTCTCAGGATCATATTCACACTTCTTTTTCTAAGTGTAGGTTAAGTAAGGCTTGAAATCACATGGTTGACATTTTAATAGTTTGATTCAAACAGGGATCTAGATTACATTAGTCATTTATTTCTTAAGAACAAACCAGTCAACACACAAAGTAGTCCATGCTTGATTAAAAAGCTTTTTGTTACAAAACAACACATGTGAAAAATATCAGTCATGTTGTGAAGCTCACAGAACGGAAACTGTACTATGACCTTCCCTGAAACATGAAACATACTCAAACAACCACGAGAACTCTTTTGTAAAAAAATAAAGATAATATATTATCTCAGCAGTAGTAGAAGTCAAATGTTCACTTGCCTCTCTTGCACTGATTCCGTAGATCATCTGCTTCTGTTTTCTTGCCGATAGTTTCTAGATTACTTATTGTGTGCATCAGGGCATGATCCAGGCCTGCAGAACACATGTTAAAAAATAAAATAGTAAGCAATCGGTGAAAGTATCACAAAACTCGAATCCACTAGATTTTCAATTTACAACCATCTTCCAGCTACATTCTATATATTATTATATATATTTTTAAATAATGAGTTCACATGGTTCACTTCACAACCCTCAAAATCCGCTTCTCTAAATCTTGAGCTCTATTTGTGTCGTGGACCTATTATAGCTGTGTTATCTTACCCAGGATCTCCAGGATCTTGTCGACAAAATCCAGTAGGTCTCCCTCCGTCACTTGTTGCTCAGTTAAACCTTGTTCACATTGTATAAACCGCAACTTAAAATTTAACAGCTCTTGCCAGGTGAGGCTTGTCAGACAACTCTGGATACTCTACAGACAAGGGAACAAAACATGAAAACACAAAGTTAACGGAAGTTAAAACGTGCTGCTTTACATACCCAGTAGTCCAGATATTAACAAGATTAAAATATGTATTATTATTTAGTTATTAAAAAATGTGTCTTTGTTTTTTCACGTTTAAAGTAATAAATGAATAATTGCGAAGATTAGACATCAATTAGTAAATGTGCTTTTATTGGGATGTACCTTGATCACAATGTTATTAATACAATGCTTCATTAGTATCAAACTGCTTCAAAGAAACTTGTGATGCAACTTTAAAGCCTGTGGTAAACCAACCTTGAATATATATGGCAGGTCTTGCTCTGGATGTAGTCTGCCTAGTCTTCTGTTCTCCTCAGTCTCCAGTGGAGAGTCAAATTCAATGGGTTCAGGTGGTTCTGGGGAGTTAGTTCTCAAAACATTATCCATAGCATCCTCGTCGTTTTCTGGAGGACTTCCCGGATCAGACAACCTGAGAGAAAATCAGGAGCCCCGGGGCTCAGGTCAGAAACTGCAGTGCACTGTCTACTATCAAACGGAGATCACAAACATGAGACATTAATATTACAATATACTAATAGACTGATGATTATGACATGAATGTAAATAAACAAAAAACAGACCTGTAGAGTACATATGTTTAAATGTTGTGATGTGGGAGAAAAACACATGTTATAGATCCATGGCAGAGTGTGTTTATGCGTGTGTGTGTGTGTGTGTGTGTGTGTGTGTGTGTGTGTGTGTGTGTGTGTGTGTGTGTGTGTGTGTCCTCCACCTGGTGTCAATGACATCAGCTCCTGGTGGCAGTTGCTGCGTGATCATAGTGTACAGGGTCTCTGGAGAATTGGAGCGAATCAGCTGCAACCTGGCATTAAGCGACGCAAAGTACAAACTGTTAAGAGTATTTTCACCTCATATTTGACATTTTAAAGTCATTTAAAGTCCTATTTTCAACATTTGATGCAATAGGGAACAAATCTCCACAGAAAAACATTCCAACCATTAGTTTTAAACGAAAGATTTCGAAATTCACAATATCATCAGCAGTCTGTGGTGGTCCTTTCACACACACACATGTAGCAGCTAAAAACTCTACAGTAGGAAATAGTGTTTTAGTTATTTTATCATTGGTTTAAGTGTGGGTGGTCCAATTTGACTGTTCTGTAAAAGCAGTGGATAATCCTGAAACAGTGAACATGGCCTTGAGCTTTTATAGAAGACTGATGAAAGAAATTCTACTTAATACCCAGTTTGCTACAGTTTTTGCAAACTGACATGCAGATTATATTTATATCAACTAAAACAAAGGGCAGCCGAGGAAGTAATGTCAGTTTGATGCTATTTGTGCTCAAATGGCCAAAACACACAGAAGCGTTGGGATCATTGTCAAACGTCAAACAAAGATACAACACCTGGTCGCCTCCGGAGCAGATGAATCAGGTAACATTGCAACTTCTTCTTCGTTTCTCTCTTCCTCTTCCTCCGACTCTTCGCTCTTCATTGAACCATAACTGGAGGGAGGCCTCTTCCACCTTTTCCTCTCCTCCTCCATATTCCCCTGCCTGCAGATGCTGAGGGGAAGGGTGCAGAAAACGTTGGTTGACATAGGAGACACTGTTTTATATAAATTCATCAAATTTCAACTAATGACCATTAACATTTGACAGACATACTAGTAGAAAAAATTCACAACTACAACTGTAACTTAATATATAAATAATACAAAGAGCTGCTTTTTAATTCACACTGGCTGTTAAATATTAAATTCACTGGTTTTATTCCATAGATACATTTTTGTGATATTGTGACTTTAAAGTTTTTTAGTAGTTATCTGTTTGATGAGTATTAAACTTATTTTCCATTGGATTCAGGAGATTTGCAAATCACATATTCTGATGTCTTCTTTAATAACATAATGTGTTATTACATGTGTCTGGACAGAATATGGATCTTATTTCCTCAGGTCATTACACATCTGTACATTATCTTAATCAAATCCAAATTAATCCCACTTGAAGCAGCAGATTACCTCAATCTGGATTGATGCCCGGAAGTACAAAAAAGTGTGACATCACATAGATCGATCAATTTGAATTTGTGGAGAACAACTTGAAGAAGAAGAAAAACAACACACCTGTTCACTTCCGTGTCCGAGTCCATGTCTCCTGTAGTTACAGACTCCGCAAAATCACTTAATGTTAATTTTAACCGGCTTTATTCAAATAGGTTTTAATCCCAAAAACCTGGATCCTCGGCGCCGACATGACTTCTCCGTCGTTGATGTTCTGAAGACAACATGGCGGCGGCTTTAAGAAAACATAGACAAGTTGTTAATCTATGTTTCCCAGCAAACAATGAGTCCAAATATAATAAACTATAAACTGTGTAGCCGCTCGCCTGACGCCATGTTTAACCGTCAGTCGTCTCCTACTTTCAGTTTCGTACCGGATATTTAAACATTCAGCTTCCGGATCAAACCTTTCAAAAATAAAACCCCACCCTACACACGTTTACCCGGACATACATAAATAGTTAGCATTAAGTGCTAATCCTGACTAGTGATTCTAGCATGGAGTTCACACTACTTGTTAACCTATACGTGTTTATAACAACACTGCGTTCATTAGCCACATGGGAGAGCTGAAACAAATTGAGCCCAAATTGTAATCTGTAAAATACATAATAGTTTAACAAACAAAGTCATTTTGTTTTTGTTCTTACTATTAAAATTGCAATACATTTCAGGCCCTATAAGTCATGTTCACATTATATAGTGGCAACAAGCTGAAACATCCCCTTTAACTTTAATGCTCAAATCAGATGTCAACTGTTTTCACATGTTCATCATTGTTAATCCTGAGGCCCCCCCCCCCCCCCCCCCCCCCCCTTCTTTTACATATCAAAAGTCAGTGTAATGGAGGTTATGATGCAATAACCTTCACAAAGTTATAATTTTCAGTTTTTTTGTTGAAACCGGTTTAGAGAAGGGTTTGGCCCAACTGTCACGCTGAAGGCTGTAGTTTGTACTGCTGTAGTTGTTGCTTTATATGTGGATGTGTTTCTGTTATTAATCCAACCCTCTCTGATACAGATCACATGGACAAACTTAGACCGCTGCTGTTCATCGCCTGTGCTTTTCCATTTACATCATGTTGATCAACAGTTTTGTATTTTAGACATGGGAGTCCATTCATTTATGTCGACAATGCCCAGCAGCTCTTGGGATTTTCATACTAGTGCCAGAACATTTTTCTGCATTTTCATGCTAAGTGAAATTATCTGTCAGATATTAACATTTGATTAAACTGGTGTTGTGGTGTATCTATCATGAAGGAAGTATGTAAGATCCATCAAACTGGACTTTCTACATAACATATTCTTGAATGAAAAAGTAAACTCATAACTTGGACAAGCATTTCGAGTCGAGACTATTCCTCCTCTGGTAGCTGATCCTTTGCAGCTAAAACAGTAAATTGAATCAGATTAGTTATTTGAGGAACACTGAGGCCCATCAGAAAATTAATTATGAGTATGATAACAGTAAGACTGGTTGAGCTAGTCGTAGGATAGTATGCAGCACTTGATAGGCTGTAAAAGGCAATTTCAATGATGATTTCTGAATATTTTGATGTCCTGAAAGATATTTCATAAAATATGAAAATGCCTTTAACATGAAGTTAATCTCTCCCCCAAGATTTCCTGGATCATTGATGAGCTGCACTCAGAGTCTCAACTCTCATTTAAAAGTTTTTATTCAGAAACATGTAAATATAATACAGAGGAAATAAAGGTAGATTATTAAGACAAGAATTTAAAAAAAAGTCCTGAAGGACAACAACAAAAAAGAAAAAAGTATAATCAAGTAGAAATGAAGAAGATCATAAATCAAATTGGGAACCAGTCCTCACACCTTCATTCTCCTCATCATCTGTGGGATGAAAAAAATGATAAAACAAAAAGATGAAACCAGGACTCAGAGAAAAATTTCCATACAATATGAATAGGATGCTAAGTGAAAGCTGAAATTATAATAAAATAATAAAATAGAATCTTTTTAAACCACACCGTGACTTTTTAAGCTGTAATATGAGAACCAACCACCGCTTTTAAACTAGTATTACTGTCATAGGCACCAAAATCCCCATAAACTAAATTAAAATGTTGTTTTATTGACCTTCTCCGACCTCCAGCAAAGTTTTCTTCATTTACAGACACAGGTTTCTGAAAACAGTGTTTAAATTCAGCAGTTACTGAGGTGCAATGCATGGACATATTCCAAGCTATTTTTTCCCTGAGGTACACCTGTGCAATACAATGCAATATAGTGCTGCAATAGTAGTAGACATATAGAACAGCAGTAGACTGAATTATCTTGTATAAATAGGGAGTACAAATTATAAACCAGTATTACAGTAGACACCCCTTCACCACACCTGTATTAGTACTCGACTGATGACAGCAGGGGGCAGTAATGTGCTTGTTTTAGCCCCTTTGCTGGTTCAGTCAGAAAAGTGATGGTGCAGCTTTGAAAACATTCAAATTAAGTTGATTAAAAAGCAGTAAAAGCATGAAACTCTCCACTCCCTGTTGCAGTTTGATTGCAGACCTTTGCAACTACATAATTAGTAGTTTGCTGGCATCGGCAAACCAAGTTCAGTTCAGACAGAAAACTCCATAGGCAAAGATATAAATTATTATTATTAAAGTGTGCCCTGGAAAAACCCTGAATGCATTTGTCGCTGTGTGTTTACCTTGCGAGCACTAGCAGTCAGCCCAGGAGACTTTCCTATCTTGCTGGTGGTTTGTGGAGACTTCCTCCGTCCTTTAATTGTCACCTGTGGTGACTTAAAGTTGACGGTTCTGCTGGCTCGTCCTACTCCAGAGTTAGAATCTCCTGAAGGGTTGTTGGTGGAAGTGCGTAGTTTCTTCAACCCTTTCTTCAGGTAGTTGTCTTTCTTAGGGGTGTTGTCAACAGTGAACATCATGGACTGCCTTCGCTCAGCCTGAGAGAATAATACAAGTGAAACTGTTAGAAAAGCATGGATAACTTTTTTGGCAGCATTTCTGCTTTGAATCAACCAGATAATATTTATTTGTGTGTGTGTGTGTGTGTGTGTGTGTGTGTGTGTGTGTGTGTGTGTGTGTGTGTGTGTGTGTGTGTGTGTGTGTGTGTGTGTGTGTGTGTGTGTGTGTGTGTGTGTGTGTGTGTGTGTGTGTGTGTGTGTGTGTGTGTGTGTGTGACACTCACTGGACTGAGGACAGGTCGCAGATGAGAGCTGGAAGATCCACTGTTCACGTTCTTGTTTTTGGGAGTGAGGGGACGGGGGAAGCAGCTGGCCTTCACCCTTTTCTGTCAAAATGAGATAAAGACAAAAGTGGAAAATAGAAAAATTGGGTTTCAGGAGGTAAAATATATGAAATCTGCTCAGTTTTTATTACATTTGGGACTATTCAGTAACTATGACTAAACACAAGGCTTTGATATTACTGATATAGGTAAATAATGCCTGACCACAAATTGAGTTTGGACAAACATTTCTTACAAGGAATTTTCAAATTACATCCTTAATATATTGACATACATTTATAAAGACTTAATTAACAGTCAAATAATAAGCTGAATTGTCAGTAACAGAAAACATTCAATTTAAACCAAAACTTTTCTATTAATTTAGTTAAAAATAAGTAAATTAAAAAGGGAAAAAGTACATTAGAAAAACATTAAAGTTGAATAAAACACAGAAAAGATAGTTTGACATTAAAACTAAATATTTTTCAGTTTTTTTAATGCAAACCAACCTCAGGTGAAATTTGATGAACAGACAACGTAGATGATGATCGCTTTGTTCCTTTTGGGCTCCTTATCTGAGAGGAGCTGACGGATTTTGACGGCAGCTGGCCGGGCATCAAGGACAGACGGTGAGAACGAGTATTGGCTGCAGCACCCGACTGACCCATCATGAGGGAGTGACGATGGGAGACGAGAGAGTCCTGCAGCTGGCCAGGCATCGTGGACGCCCGGCGGATTGTGTCAGATGGGTCGCCTGTACGGACTTCTTCGTCTGTGAAAATGAATACGCTGCCTTGGCCAGCCTAGAAAAAAAATAAAGGATTTGATCAATCTATTGGGAGAAGTCAAGACGTCAGCTGGTAAATCCACTAGTAGGACTGTGGGTCATATTCTGGATAATATAATTTTAGCCTGCTTCACCAGATTTACAGAGATTATTGTAGAAATAAATGTTACTATTTGAATTACTAGTTAGCGACATCTTTTAAGTGTCAACTGTATGCCTGGTGTGTTCACTGTGTCCCTTCTCTCCTCACCTCCGACTCCACAGGGTAGCTGCTCTTCAGATGAGGAAGACAGGCCCTGTTCCTGGACTGCAGCTCAGCAATCCTAAGCCAGTCATCAGGAGCACCCTCTGGCTCGTTCTCTGATCCCACACAAAACGTACTAGTGGCTATAGACACAGAGAAATAGAAACAAAAACAAGTTACATACCCATTTTTTTTTTACG
Organism: Hippoglossus hippoglossus; assembly: GCF_009819705.1. Lineage (NCBI taxonomy): Eukaryota > Metazoa > Chordata > Actinopteri > Pleuronectiformes > Pleuronectidae > Hippoglossus > Hippoglossus hippoglossus. The sequence continues at coordinate 16,484,455 of NC_047163.1, read as the reverse complement.
TATATTCCTTTGTACAACTGTAAAAGGAATCAGTTATTATTCAGTCGTGATGATTTGTCGGACTGTCCTGTAAACATTGGGGATGATAAATAATTATTAATTGAGAATCTCCAGGTCTGTCTATCTGCAGATGCAGTAGGTAGTATAGGTGAGGTTTATTAAGGAAATGTCAAAACATTTTTTTAATGAATAAAATTAGTTGCAGTTCTAAGTCCATATTACCCACATGCAACAGAAAAGGTAAAAAGGATGCATCCCAGCCATGCATGTAGATTTTTTCCCAACCTAATCTCTCAGTTTCATTTCACTTCAACCTCCTGTGTCTCAGCCTGGTATGTACTCACTCTGTGAATGGATTGTACTCCGTCTGTACCCTGGAAGGCTGATGAGTTGGTCGCTGGTGGCAGCGGTCATTCTGGCAGGTGTACCAAACAGCTCCATAGACACGGGTTTTGCAGGGTGAGCCCTGGAGAGGTTTGGGTGGGAGCGAGCTGAGGCCAGACTGTAGAAAGTCTCATCACCTTCACCGCCGCCTGGGGTTTTCTACAGAGCAGAGTTCAACAGTCACTTATGGCTACAATAACAGTGCAGTGGAAATATGGGGATGTTTCTAATGGACAAGCTAAAGACTGACAGCAGCAAATTCACAGAGACCTCTACAGAGTTAAATTGTTTGTGTGATGGTTAAAACTAAGACAACATTGTCTTAACTAAAGATAAGTAAAAAATAAAAAACAGGGTGTACAGCTGAGCTCTGAGAATGCATAAAGAATTCCAACTTCATCACCATATCCTCCACATTTGTGACAGAGTGAGACACCAACCAGTGTTGATGATTATTCCAAGTCACTAACAGTGTGTGCATTATTGTGAACATGCAAAACATGCATTGTGCCAGTGAGTTTCCTCCACCTTGGTCAAGGTGATGTTTATAACCTGCGTGGTCCTGCGTCTTTTGACTGAAGAACTTGGATTTTTGCGAGTTGAATCCAGTTCCATTCGGTTCTCTGTACTGGTCCTGCACAATGAAAAAGAAAACAAGTATAGTAGAGTACAGGAAAAAAAATATTTTGGTTTCATTTAAATCATAAAGTTGTGTGTACAGTAAAAGGTACTGTCTCTAGAGGATCCTTAGTAGCTTTGCATTGGTTGTTGCATAGATTAAACATATGAAGAATTAGGAATTAGGATGCCTGTTGCTTTTTGCATTACTCACATTCTTATTTGGATTGAATGTTCTGAAATTTTAAATTATGTATTTAAGTGTTCAATCTTTTATACTTCCATCCTCATACCATGTCCATATCAGCTCTATGATTAAAAACAAAAACATAAGAAATGCTAGCTGAAACAAATTAAGTATTAAGTGACTCACTGGTGACTGACAACAGGTTCAGAGACCTTCCAAAGGGAACATACAACCCCCTAACGTCTCACAGGAACAACAACAAAATGTATGGAAGTACATATTGAAAAATGTAATGTGGGACATAGAAGAAAAAACACCCACTATTCTGTGAAATACCTGTTAATCTGTCTGGTGCTTATAGGTGTGAAGTAGAGTGTTTCCAGTGACTCGGACTGAAGACCCCGTCGTTTGGCTGCCAACCGGTCAGAGCTTCGAACAAGTGGTGTGCTTGATTCATCAGGTCCAGAAAGTTTCCTGCAAAGAGTTTTGTGCAAGTTTACAATCACAATAGACTTCCTTTATTCTGCCATAAGACATGATGGCTTTTCTGCTTTTCTCAAGTTTTATTTCCTCCATGTCTGGATTGTTGGTGCAGGAGTCCCTTCAACATGAGAAGAGAGAACAGCTAGGTGCTTCCTACCTGGGAGGAACTTTACCTTGTGTTGTTCAGAGAGTCCTCCAGAGAGCTCTGGTCCAGGCTATCAGAGCTCACGGTTCTCTTCACCATGGTCTGGAGGCTTGAGTGTGTGTTGTGAATATCCAAGTAACTCAACTCTGTTGCACTTCCTTTTTTACCATGAACCTTATTGTGCATCTGCAGGTTGTGGTCAGCAAAGGTCAACTAAAGGTAAACAAACATAAGTGAATGAGATCAGGGTTAAAAAAAACACTTTACAGTAGAAAGTCACAGGAAACACAGCAGATGACAGTACACACTATAGTCCACACTCTTTTATAAAAATTGAATTTGCACACTGTGGTTGTGTGCCTCCGCCAACCAGTGCAGTTTCCGTGTACATATTTCATACAATTATAATTTTTTTCCAGATTCAGATAAGGTCACTGTGACCTTTGAAACAGTTTGTATGTCTCATCTTAGTGAGACTATGTGTTCATGCTCACTGTATTCACTCCTCATGTTTCAAAATAAAATACCAACCTGTGCTTTCAAACTGGCCACCGTGTCGAGGAGGTTTTTCTCGTTGGTTTGGGTTTTCCCCAAATCCCGCTGAAGCAGCTTGTTCTCCATAGTGATTGTCTTTACTTCACACTCTTTAACACCTAAGGAGTGCTTGAGTTCAGTCACCTCCTGTTGGCACTCCTGGAGAAGCTGCTTCTTGCCATTGTAGTGATTCACTGCTTTTTCCATCTGTGGCATAGTGATAATAAATCAGGTTCATTAGTCTCAGAGCAAAGCAGATAAACCAAACCCACAAGGAAGATGGCATTGTGGTGCAAAAGCACCTGATCAGTAAAAACAGGAAGAAAGTAAATTAATCATTATGACTTTTATCACTTTGAGTTGTGTACTGCAGGACTGTTTGTGGCCACACCAACCTGTGCCTTGTAGTGTTCTACAGCCTCTGATTTAGCTGAGAGCTGTTCCTGCAGCCCTCTCTTTAGCACCTCAATGTCTTCAGCCTTTTCAGACTCTTTCAGGAGCTTCTCTTTCTCCATTTTCAGCATTTCCAGCTCCTGCTGCAGCACAGATTCCAGTTTACGGGAGGTCGCGTTCTCTTTCTCTGTAGCCTGCTTGGATTGAGCAAGTCTCTCCTTCTCGAAGGCCATGGCTTTGAGCTGTTTCTCCAGAGCTTTCTGGTCAATTTCTGCCTGATGTATCCTGGCCAAGAGCTCTTGCCTTTCTTGAACTAGAGCCTCCTTTTCCCTGAGGGTTGCAACTTGCAACTCTTCCACACCCTCCCTCAGCCTGAGGTTTGCAGCATGCGTGTCTTTGTGTTGGTTCAGCTCTGTGTTAACAGAGACGAGCTGCTGCTGGAGGAGGTCGATCTGCTGAGAGGATTCCTGTTGAGTTTTGAGTAGCATTTGCTCCTTGGCGGAGAGTTCTAAAGAAATGTCTTTTACTTCTCCTTTCAGAGCCTGGATCTCACGTTGAAGAACATCTGTTTGTTTGGAGCTCTCCATCCTGATCTCAGCCAGAATTCTCTCATTGGCTTCAGCTTCCTCTCTTGCTTTTTGCAACTGGATAGCCTGGACAGCGACCTCCTCTCTGAGGCTGGTGAGATGTTGGTCTTTATCAGCCACAAGTGCGTTGACAGCAGACAACTCTGTCTGGAGGATCTCGATCCTTTGCTCAGTCCTGAGGAGGAGACTCTCCATCTCACTCCGACATGCTTTTAGCTTCTGTATCTCATCTTCACGTTGAGCTAATAGATCTTCCTTGGACTGCACATCTTCCACAACTTTGCTAAGTGAGAAACTAAGACTCTCCACCTGTTCTTTCAAACTCTGGATCTCTTGATTTAGAGAATCTGACTGCTCGGAGCCATCAGTCCTCAGCATGTTCATCTGTTCCTCTTTAGCTTGGATCTCCTCCCTCATGCTCCTCACCCGATCTTCAGAAGCAGACAGTTGTTGCTGCAGAAGCTCCTTCTGATGTGAACTCTCATGCTGCTGCTTGTCGAGCAGAACCACTTGTATCTGGATCTTTTCTTCAGCCTTTGTGAGCGAGTCGACCGTACTGTCGAGTTGGTTTTTCAGACATGTCATCTCTTGCTGTAGAATGTCAGAATGTGTGGTGCCATCTTTTCTCAATATGACCAGTTGTTCCTCTTTAGCCTGGATCTGTTCTCTAAGTCCTCTGACCTGCTCTTCAGAGGTTTCCATCAGATTTTGATATTTATCTTTTCCCTGAGAAATCTCTGAATCCTTCTGAGCCAGCAGGTGCTCTTTTTCCTGAACCTGTTCTGTTGAAGTCTTCAGTGATCCACTCAAATGTTCCACCTGATCCCTCAGAGTTTGGATCTCAGTTTGTAGCACTTCTGACTCTTTGCAGCTCTCGATATTTAAAGCATTAACCTCACCCTGTTTAGTTTGGATTTTCTCCTTCAGCCGATTTACTTCCTCCTCTAGGGCAGCACTGTGCTTTTTAAGAGCCTCAATCTGCAGAGTGCTCTCCTGCTCCTGCTTGGCATTCAAATCATCTTTGGCTTGAACCTGGTCTTTGGCAACTTCAAGAGAATCGCTCATGCTTTTTATTTGCTTATTCAGACCTTCAATCTCTTGCTGTAGCAAGTCAGAGTGTGTTGAAGTCTCAGACTTCAGCTGGTCCAGCTTCTCCTCCCTGGAATGAATCTCCACATTCAGCCTCTTCACGTCATCTTGAGAAGCTACCATCTGTGCCTGCAGCGCCTCCATGTGTTGAGCTTTCTGCAGTTGCTGTTCGGCAAACAGATTCTCTTTGGATTGCAAATTCTCCTCAACAGATGTCAGCGAAAAACTTAGACTCTCTACCTGTTCTTTCAAACTCTGGATTTCTTGATTGAGAGAATCTGACTGCTCGGAGCCGTCAGTCCTCAGCATGTTCATCTGTTCCTCTTTAGCTTGGATCTCCTCCCTCATGCTCCTCACCTGATCATCAGAAGCAGACAGTTGTTGCTGCAGAAGCTCCTTCTGATGTGAACTCTCATGCTCCTGCTTGTCGAGGAGAACCACTTGTATCTGGATCTTTTCTTCAGCCTTTGTGAGCGAGTCGACCGTACTGTTGAGTTGGTTTGTCAGACATGTCATCTCTTGCTGTAGAATGTCAGAATGTGTGGTGCCATCTTTTCTCAATATGACCAGTTGTTCCTCTTTAGCCTGGATCTGTTCTCTAAGTCCTCTGACCTGCTCTTCAGAGGTTTCCATCAGATTTTGATATTTATCTTTTCCCTGAGAAATCTCAGATTCTTTCTGAGCCAGCAGGTTCTCTTTATCCTGAACCTGTTCTGTTGCAGTCCTCAGTGATCCACTCAAATGTTCCACCTGATCCCTCAGAGTTTGGATCTGAGTTTGTAGCACTTCCGACTCCTTACAGCTCTCAAACTTTATCTCATCTACCTCAACCCGTTTAGTTTGGATTTCTTCCTTCAGCCGATTTACTTCCTCCTCTAGGGCAGCACTGTGCTTTTTAAGAGCCTCAATCTGCAGAGTACTCTCCTGCTCCTGCTTGGCATTCAAATCATCTTTGGCTTGAACCTGGTCTTTGGCGACGTCAATAGAATCGCCCATGCTTTTTATTTGCTTATTCAGACCTTCAATCTCCTGCTGTAGCAAGTCAGAGTGTGTTGAAGTCTCAGACTTCAGCTGAACTAACTGGTCCTCCCTGGCATGAATCTCCACATTCAGCCTCTTCACGTCATCTCGAGAAGCTACCATCTGTGCCTGCAACGCCTCCATGTGTTGAGCTTTCTGCAGTTGCTGTTCGGCAAACAGATTCTCTTTGGATTGCAAATTCTCCTCAGCAGATGTCAGCGAAAAACTTAGACTCTCTACCTGTTCTTTCAAACTCTGGATCTCTTGATTTAGAGAATCTGACTGCTCGGAGCCGTCAGTCCTCAGCATGTTCATCTGTTCCTCTTTAGCTTGGATCTCCTCCCTCATGCTCCTCACCTGATCATCAGAAGCAGACAGTTGTTGCTGCAGAAGCTCCTTCTGATGTGAACTCTCATGCTCCTGCTTGTTGAGCAGAACTAGCTGTGCTTGAACCTGCTGTGCAGACTTTGTGAGAGAGTCATTCAGATTTTCTACTTGGCTTTTAAGACCTTGAATCTCTTCCTCCAGCAATCCAGACTGACAAGAGCTGTCGTTCCTCAATGTTACAAGTTGCTGATTTCTGACCTGTATTTCTGCATTGACTTTCTGAACCTCCTCTTCACAGGTTGCTACCTGCTGTTGGAGCATCTCCCTTTGTTCGATATTCTCTTGATGGGTTTTAGCCAGTAGGTCTTGCTTATGTTGAATTTCTTGCTCAGCCTGTTTGAGAGATGAGTTTAGGTCTTCTACTTGAGTCGTTAATGTCTGGATTTTATCATGAAGAATTTCTTGCTCATTCGACTTCTCCAGAAGTATTTTGGCGAGCATTTCCTCTTTGGCTTGAATTTCTTCTTTGATTATTTTTGCTTCACCTGTGAGAACATCGACTTTGTCTTTGAGGCTGATAATTTGTTGGTCTTTATCAGCCAAGAGAGAACTGGCAGCAGATAACTTTGCCTCCAGATCTTTCACCTTTTCTTCAGTCTGGTGGAGAAGGTCTTCTCTCTCTCTCTTCATTTCTTTCAGTCTTTCAATTTCTCGTTCACATGCAGCGACATGCTGTTGCAGTCTGGTCGTCTGCTCAGTTTTCTGCTGCTCGACCTGGTCAAGTTGAAGCTTGAGATGCTGGATCTCTTGGTGAAGAGCGGCTCTCTGCTCAGTGATCTCCTTTTGCAATTTGTCTAAAAGTTCATCCTTGGCTTGAATCATCTCCCCCGTTTGGGATTTCTGTTGCTGCAGGAGCTCTTTCTGTTGAGTGATTTCCTGCTGGTAGTCGGCCAGCTGATGCGATTTGGTCTGAATCTCCATCTCAGCCTGCTTCAGGGAGCTAAATGTGCTGTCCAGCTCATTCTTCAAGTCGTTGATCTCAGTCTCCACCATTTCTCTCTGACAGTTGAAGAAAAAAAAAGACAATTGACACCTGATTCAAAACCGAAAACTGAAAAATATAATATAAATAAATTGGGGTATAACAATACTAGTATTTGCTTTAACATAAACTTTACCTCCATCACAGGCCCCATATTCTCTCCTACTTCTTCTTGAGTGGCTTTGCTTATTTCATCCTCCAAACAGGAAATCTTTCCCTGGAGGATCTGAATTTGTTCAGTCAGAAGCTCCTGAGGAACAAAGAGCATAACAGAGGAAATTAAAACCCTTCTTGGTAGATTTACATGATTTGAGTGATTTAAAGTCTTGAAATGCATAGTTTCAACACCACCTCCAATGGAAGATTATGTTCTACCTTTTCAGCAGTAGCTTGGTTGAGCTCAGTCTGTAAGTGGGTTGTTTGGCTCTGCCACTCCTCCTGAGATGATGCTTGGCTTTCTGTCAGTCGGCCCACTTCGGCCTCGAAGATGGCCAGCTGTGAACACACTGTTCTCACCTGGAAAATAAGAAAATAAACCTTTTACAATCAGTACACAGTAAAGGTTTTGATTTTATTTATACATCATGATTCCTAGACATTCATTCTTAAACATCACATTTCAGGACATTTCCGATTCTAACACCCAGTACCACATAGTCTGAGACGCGGATCAAATTTTAGATGCAATTTACTTTCAATTAGTTACTGTTAAAAAATATATACAAGGAATTTTTATAATGAGAACAGTATTTATAGAAGCTCAAAGACAACTTCTAAAAAGAGGGGCTTGAATATATGAACAGTAAATTGTTATTCACATAAAAAGAGCCCATGGCAACTGGGACATGTGATGCTGGGTAATGTGATGTGCACTCCCAAGTGATAAGTGAAAGATTTACAACAAGATTGCATTTAACTGAAAAACTGGACTGGGGTCATTACCTGGGAAGATAAGACACCATTTTCGTCTGTCAGGTTGTCCACTTTACGCTCCATAAGAGAGGACGTACTCTTCAGGTCTTTGTTTTTCTTGAATATCTCATTAAGACGCATTTGTAACCTAGGAAGAAAAAAAAGCAGATCAGTTTCTTCATCACTTTTAACACGTTAAGAGTTTGTGTTAAGTTGTTAAGGTACATGAAAAATATTTTTCTTTTGCATTTAAAATGTTTGACTTGTTACACTTTATATTACTGTGTAACAAATGCATATATTCTAGCATGGAGCTGCAATAAACATTTCACAGTCTCACAGAAGTTTCATAGAAGTTAATACTTTTCACAAACTTAAGGTGACCACACATCTCTGTTGTAAAATGTGTCATTATTACCATGCATTAATAAACAGGGTCTTACAGTTAAAAAAAACTCTTCAGAAAATGTACTTGACTGAGTCGTGGGTACTTACGTGTTGTTCTTGGTCTCGAGATCATTGATCTGTTCCCTGGTAACATCCTCCTGATCGCCTTGCTCTTCTTTCAACTTATCCAGACGATACTGTAGCTGATTAACATGAGACTCTGAAGAAAATAACAAGTGTTAACTTTCACTTATATAAAATCAAATAAAAAACACAAATAAAAATGAAAATCCATATTATGATGCAGAACACATCTGCTAAGGAGTCAAAGGCTATGAAAGATTTTAAATGTGGTACCTTTCTGTGAAATGAGTGACAGCTTGCCGGACAGCTCCCTTTCCAACCCATCTCTGTAATCTCTCTCCTTCATCATCTGACGCTGCATCACCCTCATCTGAAATTTAGGTGTGTTCATAATGTCCTGGAGCGGAGACTTGCTGTGGGAATAAAAGCAGATCAGCCAAATTATTAATAATAATTAAAATGCTAACATCACATGTAAAAGAAGTGACTAACATATGGCGTGGGTATGAGGTAGTGTGTTATGTTTTGATGATGTGCAACCTCACAAAGTTAGCTAGACTAACAACAAAGCTCTTATTTACAGGAAGTTTAGGAAAGATTGTATTTTAAACTGCTTTCATGCTCATATAAAGCAGTTAAGAGGTTTTAAGAGGTTTTAAGAGGTTTTCATTGCAGGCATTCCAAATGACATGCAGCTAATTAAGATGAAAAACAAATCTGTTTTCCTAACTACAACACACAAATATACTGTGTTGGTATCACATTGCTCATGAAATATAATTTCAGGAAACAGTTTGAACTAATGTTACCACATTGAATAAGCTGTGTTGGATAAATTCAAAGTCCACCGATACCTCGCTGAGGAAGAAGCAACAGTGTGCATGTCCACAAATGTGATTTTTTTCGTGCGGTGGAATACGGGAGAATCCTCATCTGACAGCGAGGACATTGTCGACACATTGGAGGTAGAGGTGGTTGCTGATCGCTCAAATATCTCACGGGAGACCGGCAAATCTTAAATTCAGAGAGAGAGAGAGATGTGTCAACACTTTACAGCTTGCATGTTAAATATAAACCAGAAGGCTTGTGTTATAGCATGAAGTAAAGGAAGAGTTTTTTAAGTTTCTTACGTCTCTTTGCTAAATAGGCATCAATCCTATTGCTCAGATAAACGCAGTCTTCGCTCTCCATCACAAAGGAACCAGTCAGGTTTGCTATCTCGCGCTAGCAGATAGGAGTGAGAGTATGAATTGACACAGACTTAAATTACAGCACAACACATGATAAATAAAGCACATGAATCTCAGGAATTTACAAAAGGCAGCTGCTCTCTGCTCACCTCCACATCACACTCCAGCATGTTCAGAGTGCAGCGATCATTCATCATGTCATAATATACGAGCAGCAACAGCACCTGGTGATACAATACAAACAATGGCTCAAAATGCGTCTTTGCTTAAGTTTGTTTTTATACTTATTTGTGCTTGGTCGTCTTGTACCTTTGCAATTTCTACAGTTAGGTTGATGTCATCTCTTATGTTGCCCAGAGAGAGTGACGAGCCTTTGGCTGCACTAAATCTGCAATCGCCTGAAAAGCAGAAGAGAGACATGGGTTCATGCTCAGAAGTCAAGAGCATTCGCTGTTGACTTAGAATTTAAAAACTGTGTTTGTCAATGTGGCACAATTACAGCTGGAACAGAGCACAACTCAGACCACACCCTACATCACTGTTGGGTGTGGTTAAAGGTAGATTTGAAATTTTCCAACAGAAGATATCAGTCGAAAAAAAAGAGCCTTTAATTTAGCTGAGTTTACACTTTCATCTTAAGAAGAAAAAAAAACACATCATGCTCGTTTGCTGTTATACAGTCAGATGAAAAGATCAACACTGGTTTCCACTACATACAGTTAGCACAGCTCTGTATTTCTGACCACAAAGACTTGAATCAGTGGGGGGTGGGGGTCTGCCACTCTGGAATGCTAAAATGGGGCGATACCTCATTTACCAGCCTCGGACGAGAAACTAGAGATGTTATGACATAAACGTGATCTAGTCTAAAGTCTTGATCAAAGGCAATAGGTGAAACAAGGTAGAGAGACGACTCACTTTCCACAAAGTCTGCAATGAGATTGAACCGGTCCTCGGTGGAATGACTGAAACAGGGGTTGGATTGCTTTTTCCTGAAATGACACAAAGGAGAGTTCATCAAGACTTGACAGAAGAAGTTTAAAAACCACACGTGAGACTGCCATGTAACATTCAGTGGACCCTTCTTGTTTACACGGAACAAGCATTTCCACACACTGCTCACTGCTCGTACTTACAGCATGTAAATCACTTTCAGAAACAACGTGCCATCTTGTAGATCGTCTACAGCGATTTCTCGGTCGGACAGTTTGATGCTGTTGACCTGTGAAAGTTTGAAAACTCGTGTTGAACACAACCGCAGCGACTTAACATCCACCAGCTGAGCTCTAGTCGACACGTTTGATGATCTAACTGATATTGTTATGGACTTACCCAGCTGAGGAGAGCCTTAACACCCAGGTTTATCGTCATCTTGGCTGACCCTTTATCTCACAGGGGATTCAACCTGGAAGGGGAAAGGGAAGAGTCTGAACGAGCTAGCGTTGCTAAGCTAGAACAATAATAAAAATGAACTTAGCCACGTTCTAATATATAATTTCGCAGTGACTCACCTCGGAAGAAAAAACCGTGAGCCACGTTTCCGTGTTTGTATTTGTCCTCTGAAGAGAAGAGCGACTGTTTCCTCTGACCGCACGACGGCTCTTCAGCTGTAAACAGTCCAGGGTATTCAAAAGGGCTGCGGAGATTAAACCAGCCAATCCGCTCTCAGCTGTCGACGCGTCAGGACAATGGGAGAACTCGATTGGTTTAGATTCTGGGAAGGCATCCGACCAAGTGCGCTCGTTATCCCTACCGGAGGTGGCCGGTTAGGAGAGCGGGGGAGGAGAGGTTCAAATACACTTTTAACATTTACATTGTCTCTGCAGCCATTTAATATTAAAACTGTTTCATCTGTTTTGGCTCATGTTTCTGTTCATATGACTTCATTGTTATGGTTGCTGGGTGCCGACTCCGCCAACCTGGATCTGATTTGGTGTGCGCCGGTCGGAAAGTCCAGGAGGCCACCGAGCCTCTCCTCAGGGCTGGAGTGACAGCAAACTCAAATCGTGGCAGCAAACTCAAATCGTGGCAGCAAACTCAAATCGTGGCAGCAAACTCAAATCGTGGCAGCAAACTCAAATCGTGGCAGCAAACTCAAATCGTGGCAGCAAACTCAAATCGTGGCAGCGGCAGCTCGTAGAGGCACTTCCGGTGGCAACAGAAACTGCCACTGATTTGTAAAGGCAGTTCCCGCGATTTGAGGCAGCTGTTTGTGGGTAAGTACCGCTGTTTGTGACTTATTCAGGGAGATCTGAACTAGTAAAGTTTACTTACTTGTTATTGTTCCGGGCCATGGATGGTTGAGACGCTGCGTACAGTTATGGTGTCACCCCTTCACATCTCTTTTATTTGTTCTACTTTCTGTGCTCGTATGAACTGTATTTTAATAGAGCCGAATTCCCAAATAAATATTTTCTGTACTAAATATCCAGATATGTTGGTTTTAATCAGAATTTTTTTTTTTAAGGGGTTTAGTTAAACTTTAATTAACACACTTCAGACTCCTCACAGTGACACAGAACAAATAACATCATAATATTTTGTTCAAAGACAAAGAAATCCAGTCTCCATGGAAAAAGAAGTTGACTAGTCAGCACATAATGTAGATACGTGCTCGGCTACCCACACTAGGTTTCCCTACAGATCAAGGAGAACAAGGTAAAGATGTTCTTTTTTTCTTTCAAGTATTCTGTCCTCAAATTTTTTTAATAATTGTGTTTTTAAAATTAAGTAATATCACTGTTAGATATGTGTAGGCTATATTACATGTTCTGCTGTCAAAAGACTTTTGAGGACATCATTATAACTTTGCCCTGTAACAATGTGCAACAAGTGACAAGTGGACACTTCACTGCTTTACCATCTGTACGTTCTGCTATTTCCATATGTATATTTATACAGCCTATTGTGCATATCTTTATCTGATTCAATATCTGGTCTTTTTCTGCACATATGCAAATCAGATGGTTTTTTGAATGTATTGTTAGTTTCCATTTATCTGCAAAATAAGTACAAAATGTCTTTCCTTCGCAGCTTTAGGTCTCGTGGTGGAGACAATTTCAATGTGTGTTAGCCTAAAGTGTTTTATATTACAAATACTAAGTCAGTTGTACTTTCTCATCAACAGAAGAGTCTCGGGTCAAATCATGTCAAGACCGCCAAGGTGATGTAACCAGTTTCTGAAGCCAATGGGAATGGTGTGTTTTTCTGTCTAATGACCTTAATCCAGGCATCATTTTTAGATGTTGATAGAGAGTTGAGCTGTTGTTAAAACGATGTACAACAATCTGGTACACACGAATGTGGTGGGACTTGGCAGTGATGTCAATGGAACAGATGCTTAATGACTGAAACTGGAAAACTGCTTTCTTTTCAATGAGACTAAAATTTGCTGTGACTTTACTCCTCCGTCTGAAATGATAATGGTGAGACGTTAATGTATCATTAGCCAACTAATGTTTGTGCCTTGTAGACTTCAAAGATTTTTTTATATTACAGTCACTTTAACCCAGTCCTTACTATAATACCTTTGCTATCAGTGACATGTAAAACCTGCTGTTTGTGTCTGTTGTTGCAGCTCTGTGGCCCTTTTATAAGGTTCCATTATTAACATTTACCACCACTGACACAATATGCCATTACAATAGACAATGCTATAATGTAATGCTTTAAATTAGTTATTATGATCTGCATTTACACAAATTACTCAATCATAAAAAATAAAAGGCGATTATTTACACATTCTGAATGTCTATCTGTCATCAAAAGCAACATTATTTTTTATTTTTCAAGTTTTACTTGGTAACCTTGGTGGAGATGTACTTGAAATAACTAGCTAGCCAGGAAAGTATAAATAACAGTTTGCTTCAATATCCGTACATTGCACTTTATTTTAACAGGATAAGGCAGCCTGGATCAATATTGCTGTCCATGGAGTCATTGTCAGTTAACTCAATTCATATAAATACTGAAGACATGAGAATAAAACTTGGTTAAAAAGTAGTAGGTCAGTAGCTGTTTGTTTTGTACAGCGTCGTTAGTCATTTGTCTAGTATATGCACTGATGCTTTTACACCATAAAAGTTTATAACTCATAAAAAATATTTTGACAATAAGTCTATTTCAAATCTTCTTATGGATTTTAATGTATTTAACTGAGAGTCCTTGGAGAATGCCTCTGTCCCGTAGTAAGGAAAACATTTGGGCCAAAGTCAACTTGAGATAGTAATTAAAACAGTAAATGGTTTATATAGAATTGGAAAGTAAAATGTTGTGAGTCTCTCTTTGCTGTCTTGTAACACAAAAACACTGAATTCATTTATTCAGCCTAGAGAGAACATAAATATATATGGAGAGTGTGCCTAGTCCTGCCCCCCCAGAGCTAACAAACTAACGAATAAACTCTCATAAACCACTTTCTCATTGACAGCTGCCTCCAAACAGTGTGGCATCAAAGGCAGATGCCTCCAAACAGTGAGGCAACAACGGCAGGTGCCTTTAAACAGTGTGTCGCCTTGGAAACGCTTTGTTTCTCGGACAGGTAACTGCAGCAAACAAATCCAGCTCAGCAGCTTCCTCACACTGTAGGTAAGTGTTTGATATGTGTGATGTGAATTAATTAAGACAAGCCAATAACCATAAATATAATATAAGGCTTGGTTGGATCTATACCTGTGTTATGGTTTATAAACATGTGTGCAGCATACGCAGAATGTTATGGTGAAGCATGTTAAAGCCATTAAAAACAATTATTTTGTTAAGTTACCGTCTGTAAACTTGCCTGTAATTCTCTCTCACTGTCCTCCCACAGGTGAGTGAATGTTTCTCAGGTGTGACCATGTACGGAGCTCCAGTGGATTTATCTCACAAACGGATCTGCTGTCTGGGAGGTAATAAACTGTCTCCATCATATTCCTCAAGGTTTTTTCAGTCTCTTATTCAGGACTGGGCAATACAACCATATCAGTAATTATCCCAATATCATTTTCATCAATAGTAATATAACAAAAGTCCAATATATAAAGATAGATTGCTTATACATTGTGTAATAACAGTGAGGAGGTATATCACAATATTGATCAACCTCAGATTAGTAAAATGTTCTGCTGTTTATCAAATGTTTGTCTTTCTCTGTCCATAAACAAGAGTTAAAAAACGTCAAACTTCACCCAGGAGCAAAAATTAGCATTTAAACTTAAAAGAAATATGAATGTGACATTTATTGAGAGAATTATCAATATTAAACATAACACTCATATGAAATGCTTTATCTTGATATATTTTTTGGCCATATCGCCCAGCCCTACTCTCTTTAAGTTACTTTAAACTATTTTTTATTTCCTGTATTGTCACTATAAGGCTAGTAAAGCATTCCTTCTTGTATTGGCTGCTCAGGGCTGCACATTAGATTGTGCTGCATCATACTCAATCATAAATCAGACAGATTTTTTCATTATAATAAAATTTGAAGCATTTTCCCTGAATGAATGTACATCATAACCAAACAACTAATTCCTCATATTTCGGTATGTTAAGTTAATTGGACACGTTATACAATGTAAGATCGTTAAAAAACTGATCAATAAAGTTAGTTGCCCCTGAAGCAGAGTCATTAATATAATGTTGCATGTGAACAACAAAGCTATGCCTGTTTTCAATATTGACTGTATTTATTTTTTTCTTGTGGTCTCAGATACCTGGATAGAAGAACCCAGAAGTGGTCTGCGACCTTTAAAGATAAATTCAGAGAAGAAGTACAAAAGCCGCTCCCTGCGTCTTAATAATAACAACATCTCTGACCTCTGTGACCTCCAGATGTCTGTTAGCCACTTCCTGGCTGAGCCATTACAGCTGGCCTGGCTGGACCTTTCGTTCAACAGAATCACACACATAGACCATGTGAGTTCTCTGTTTCCTTCCTGTTGCTAAGCTGGCCGCAATACAGAGATGCAGTGTGCTGTGTGTGTAAAAGAATACGTGTGTGTGCATCTGCAGTATGGGTGAATATGTGTGCTTGTGTTCCAGGTTTTGTGTGAGCTGCGTGAGCTGCGTGTGCTGTATCTTCACGGTAACAGCCTTTTTGTCCTGTCGGAGGTCGACAGACTGGGAGCGCTGCCGCATCTGCTCACCATCACTCTACATGGAAATACCATAGAAGACAACCCAGTTTACAGGTGGAGTCTGAATTTCAACAAATGACCCTGAATCCAGACAACACAAAAATCCTGCTTCTGTTTTGATGTCAGACACTTTCGCAACCATTGTTTTGAGGTACTTTTTTCATATGAACATTATTGAGCATAGGGACCTCAACAGCCACAGCTGCCGGGCAGTTTGCTGAGAACTGAAAACAGACTCAAATCAGCACCTCGTGGTGTCAAACATTTCAGAGCTGTAGAGTGAGAGACTGCTCTTGTGCAAGAAGAGTGAGATTACATTGTGAGTGTGTGGCTATGTGAGACATGAATGCCTGGCGAGTATGTAGGTGCATAACATTGTAACAGGTGTTTAGATGCAGATCAAGCTCATATTACACATCCCAGTCTGCATGGCAACACTGCTCTCACCCCCAGGCACACACGCACACAGTACGAGGTATACTGCTGGTTTCCAGTGAGCTGATATCTCATGAATCAATGTAGCTTTTGAATAAGTTGTATCTCATTTGATAGTATATACGTTGCACCACTACAACAGTAATAATTACCTCGACCAAGGAGGTTATGTCTTCACCCCCGTCCCCCTTTCTTTAACATTGCGAGTCATGGTGTTTTCTGCATTTTCGTTTGTTCCTCAGAGAATATATATTTATTATATTAATTTCATGGATCTTGTGAAATCTGAATCTAGCAAATTTAATTGTGTTTCATAAGGGGAATTTTGGGCCCTGGCGGACGTATATACAATCTACTGACTGCCATTCTAGTTTTTTTTAAAGAGTTTACACGTAGAAACATCTTCAACAATCTTTCAAACTTTGAATTTTTCTGTTAAGACACATAAAAAGTACTTTAACTCTGAAGTACAAGTGTACAAATGTGTGTCTTTCTGTTTTAAGGAGTCGGGTGATTGCTGCTCTGCCTCAGTTAAAGACAATGGACTTCAGTGCCGTGACGCGGCACGACCGAGTTATGGCAAATATCTGGCATCATGGCTTCAGCCGCAGACATAGCAAGCACCCTCCGGAGTGACTGCTGGCTCAGCTCCCCTGCCGTAACCTGTGCTCCACATCCACTCTTGAAAAACCTTAAAATATTGAATATATTGTGTACATGTGACTTCGTTTTTTTCTGTTGAAATGAACAGTTGATTCAGTAGATCCTTAAATGTTGACTCTCACATGCATGTAAATGATATTGTTGCAGACATGGGTGTGGGAAGTAGAATATTTTAACATTATCTTACTATAACAAAGAATACAATATATTACAGTAAGTGACTTCAGTGCTTCACCAACTACTTCCCAGATATAGGCATATAGATGTTTAATATATACTGAACCAGAATGAGAAGCATATGGATGTCAATGTCTACTGAATAAGAATAAGAAGGGTTTATGTTGAAAGTCTTTAATGAATTCAATTAAACCCCCCCAAAAAAAAACAAATAAACAAAATTTTAAAACTTTTTGGTACTAGCCTAAGATATTACAAACATATTTCAGGTAGTATTACGCATTTGAGTAACAAACAAAACAGAAAAAAAAATAAACCCCTTGCAACAAAAAAAAAAGCTCAAATTAATTGCATGGTTGAAATAATCACAGCCTTGCAGATCATCCCTTTAGAGAGTCCAGAGCGGCTCACCATGCTCCCTGCCCACGCATACAGTCACATGCTCTCCTCCAAAGAGCAATTATACATTTAAAACACAAATAAATTAATCACAAAAAAGGGGTTCGGATTATTTTATCTGTTGCGGTACTTAGATTGTTAACGCTCCCCACACTGCTACAATGGTTAGTTTCTTAATATTATGACCAACTCACTAATATTACAATCTGCAGCAAAAAAAAAAAGCTTTGGAGGCCATAAAAGTGTTGTGTTTTAATAAAAACGTTTTTGCTATCGTCACAAGACCTCGAGCCAATCCTGACTGATGAACACTCTACAAAAAGAGGAACTTCAGGCAATCCATCATCTGGTTTTTATATTCAAATCCGAAAATTCTGTACAAAGGCATGAATGCATGATATCTGTCCCTGCATCCTCCACACAGCCACCCCTTCATCTCTGTATGTCTGCTGCTAGTAAATATGTGAAAGATTTTGCTAGACAACTGCTGAGGACAAATTACTGTCTGTAAACTTGAGAACTTGTGGCCCAAGAAAGCTCAGTCCTTTCCCCAACTCCTGTTATGTTAGCTGGTCTACCCAGCAGCCACCCTGCTTGTGTTTGCATCCTCAACCGCCACAGGACACCAGCCATGGGCCGGTCACTACACTGCTGATTACACAGTGGACCACTAATTACCAATTCAACCTGTTTCACTGCCAGTTTTTAGAAATGATAACAGTGAAATGTCAATAAAGTTACTCAGGTCCGGTTTGTTCACGGTTTCCTGTTGATGCAGTGACACCAGATTACTGTGGGAGGTTTGATCTTACCAGTGAACATCAGGACTACAGTAGTACAACCTTCGAAATTATGACATCTCAACCCCAATAGAAAAACTAATATTCTCCCTCTTTCGTTCTGATATTTTAAACACACGTCTTGCTGTGCGAGGAGAAACACTGAGGAATGGGCAGTGTGTTTGTTTCTTTTTTTTTAATCCTGGTAAATGGTTTAACTACTCGACCACTGCACTTGCACCTATTTGACTTAGATGATTCCCATTATTCCATGCCACAGAGATGAATCGTTTCTCTTGTTTCATTGGAGATTGTATGCAAGTATATACAGCAATAGCCAATGCGTTGTGCCAAAAATCCTGCAGCTCTGTCCAGGATGAATATACAGTACATTCTTCCATGCCTCTGGATAACAGTCTGGGGTATAGAGCTAGCGTTGCTTGCCTAAGTACAGGCAAGGGGAAACGAACAAAATAAAGACAATGAAACAACTATTTAAAAAGATTAGAGATGGATGAATGATTTTTTTTTCCCCACAGCTGGTTCTGACAAAGCCTTAGATACACACAGAGGCGGCCTTGCTGTAGTAAATATGAGATCACACCCCAGTGGCCTGTGACGACAATTTGTATTTGACCCATAATTAAGTATACTAATGGACAGCCACAGTGTGCCAATCCTACATCAACTCTGTCTTTGTTAGAGGCCTAGCTAAAAGAGCACAAGGACCAAGATGCTTTAATAAAAGGATGAGGATGCAGAAGTGACGCAGAGAGAGCGGGATGGGAGGAACAAAGATGCAGGCCAGAGTCGCAGAATCAGGGAATGGCAAATTGGACCACCAGTTCTTCTTTAGCATCCACTTTGATTTGAGAGATTGCACTGTAAGCATAGGCTGCGATCTTGGATACCTGCAAAGAAAGAGGAAGACGGAGTTCATGTGGAGTGTGCCAACAAAAAAAACTCAAATTCCCATCACATCTGATCGACACGATAACGGGCAGTACAAAAATAGCAGCAACAGAAGGGCATTAGATATCATTAAGATCTATTTTAAGCCACACATTAAGTCACACGCCTTCACACTAAAATGCCGCACAGCTGCACTTGTAGCACACTGTTTGCAAAGGGGTATTTTCTCTGATGATTGATTTAGCCTACAGGAATGTAACACATGTCAAGGAGCAATGCGAGCGCTGGAAGTATATGCCAACATAACTGTGGGTACAGAGTATGATTACCTGCTGAACATCTGAGTATGGCACCAGGTCACTAGCAAGCACTTGGTGGGGCTGGCTGGTGAGGGAGGGCAGAGTGAGCGCTTTCTTCTGGGACAGACTGTTGCTCAACACAGCCAGCTTCGTACTGAAAAAAAAAAAAGAAAAGTAGAAGCTTACCGGGGCTGTTGAGATGCAGTTTAGAGTTTATGTTTTAAACACAATCAAACACATCACCTCGTCTCTTAAACCAGATTGGTGTCCTGAGGCCCTGTTTAATCTGAACCCATATTATAGCCTAAACGTAGCTGTTGTGTTTGGTAGAAATCATCCAACTGCCACTAGGTGTCACTGGATCTGAGGTCAAATGTGATACCTATTTTTTTGTTTTTGTTTAATCACTTCCCTCACTAACTTCTTGAGCAGTTGGGTTGATGTGGAAGTAAAACACCATTTGCAACATTTTGTTCTTTCCAACCTTTCCAATCTTGGATATACTGTAGAGCTGTCTACTGGTACTTAAATCATCTAAAAGTCCTAAGTTGAAGTTACTTTTGATGGGATACAACACAATTCACAACTCCTAAAAGCATCTCAACAAGTTCATATAGAGCTTGATATCTTGTTAACTTAGAATTTTATGATGATATAGCTCATATTTACTTGAAGCCATCCACACCCTTGCCATATACAGGAGGGGGAAAAAACACACTGCAGAAGAGCAACAACCTTCCATAACAACTATTACCCAGCTGCCCACCCTCGTACCTGTATTGCCGAGCTTTGTCCATGTATTCATGCTGCTCCATCATGACAGAGTCAGCTGCTGAGACATCGATGATGTTCCTGACAGAGAGGAAACAATGGCAGGTTTATTAAAAGGACCAGTTGATTTACAGCTTTATTATCAGAGAACACACAGTGAATCTGGCTCATCTATGGTTGCACAAATGAGCATCTTACTGGGCCGTCTTGTGGAGGATGGATGTAAGGAGGGCCTGTTCATCTGTCCGCGCTGACGGGACAGTGGTGGTGATCCAGTCAGTCCCATTTGGGGGTTTGCTGATTGGGTTGGGGTGGGGGATCAGTGGCTTGCGTTCAGGGTCCTAGAGCATTTGACATGACATTTTAACATGTTAAAGTTAAAAAGCACATTACAGCAAAAACTGACTAATTTAGCATTACATTAAAGGTTCAGTGTTTAGAATTTAGTGACATCTAGTGGTGAAGTTGCATGTTGCAGCTGAATACGCTTCACATCACCACAGGTTCTCTGTCATGTTTGCATAATAGAGAACCTGTGATAGCCTTCAGTTGTCATAGAAACTCAAAAAGGTGTTTAGTTTGTCCAGTCTGAGCTACTTTAAAAAAAACATGGCGGCCTCCGTAGAGAGGACCTGCTCCTGATATAAATATAAAGTATTTAAATATAAAAGGGCCTATTCTAGGGTAAAGAAAACAACAATTCTTACAATTTAGATTAAACACACTAGTGAAAACATCAATAGAATTATTTTATAACAATAGATCCCTTTCACCTAAATCTGATACACTTGACCTTTAAGCATGGTAAAAAAAAAATCATGATAGTTGAGACTATCAAATTACCCAATTTAATATTTGGTGACATTACAAGGCTTATTGAACTTGTTTTACGTCAGGTTCTTCCAATCACAGAACAACATTAATAGGATCATAAAACAATGTACACAACTATTCACCCTCTCTATGTAGAACTAGGCCAGAAAAACAGCTAAAAGTAATCATACGCTAAATGGTACTGGGACTTCTAACTGAATCACTAGAACTAATCAAGTTCCCACTGATTTCAACAAACAAGTCTTGCTGAGGTAAACTGCATTTACAGACCATTATAATTGGGAATTACAGACTAGTTTGAGTGTTTGTTTCCACTGTGCTCCTGCTGTTGTTAAGATGAACTGAAAATGAGGAAACTATTCAGCATGAGGGAAACCTTGAATTGTTTCCTTACATTAAAAATAGCAAGGGATGAAGCATAGAACAACATGGCACCCTGAACATCAGTCGTTTCTGTTGTCAGTGTGCATCTTAATGTCACAACTGGGTGTTGAGTAATTTAGCAGTAGATCAGCACTTCCCTTTGCAGATCGCTTTCACAAAAAGTCATAAACTATTATGTTATTCAGATCGTGCAAAAAACAAGTTGCCATATGTATAGTTGTATTCTACACACTCAGATCTATAGCTCTTCTTCATTTTAGTTGCCAACTTCTGAAGCTGCTTAGCACAGGGCCAAACCCGAGGGCTTAGGCTAGTTAGCTAAAACTGATTTTACGGTCACATATCCTTTCAACGAAAAGTCAATTAAAAACCTCGGCACCTTCTCTAACAGTGACCTTTATGCACGAAACATATTCGATGACTAAACTAACAGCACACAGAGTGTTTCCTGGTCGGCTGTGCTGTATTTAACGGGACAGTGTTAGCCAGCTAGCAGCTAACAGCTACCTGCTCTGTGGTCTCGTTCTCGCTGCTGTAACAGCAACCCATGGCAGCGTCCGAGGGCCGAAGCGACACAAGCCCAGCTCCGCTGTTCTCCGTCAGAAACCAGCCGTGTGTTCTCCTCCTCAGGAAACATACAACTTCTCCACGGCCCGACTTTGTTCCAGCTTCATCCAGAGGTAGGAAACCCACTGTCAACAGCAGACGAGCTATCACATGACAGCGGCGGTGGTGCAACAACACAAACCGACACTTCCGGTTCTTCAGAAGCGGTGCTGGCCGTCGTCACGTGACGGGGGTGGAAATTCAAACGTGAGCGTTGGTAAGTAAATAGATTAGTGGAGTAGAGGAAGTAAATAAAGAATCTAATATGATCACGATTCGGGGGCATTTAAGAAAACTGCGAGAGTAAAAACATGGAGAGAAACCTCTGTTGAGTTGTTTTGGGAACTGGTTCAGGCCCCAAATGAAAGAATGAATACTTTCTACTGGTATTTCTGAGTTTGATACCAGTCGAGTTTATACTGACTCCAGGAAATAGCCTTCTCCCGTCTACCAAAATGTTACCAAACTTACTCTCAATTTAGTTTGCTTGAAATGGTCCCGGTGCTCTGCTCCAGAGTCAGACAGTGAACTCACCTGTTGGCCTGTTTAACCTGTTCGCATGTGTGTTATTTGGGATTTCTCCAACTTTTAATGTCCATTAGTATCAAAAATATATTTCCTCTGCTACTGTAAGGAAACACCATACAGGAGCCGGTAGAGTTTTGTTAATCTAAAAAAAAAACTCAAGTAGCATCAAACTTATAATCACATTAAGTTCAGTGAAACCACTCATAATTTCAAAAGCTTGATGTGGCTGCTTAATAATGTGGGGATGATAATGAAGCATATTATATTAATTCCACTCCATACAGATCATATTATTGTACCCTCAACTCCTGAACAACCAATACTTGACAACCAGAAAACACTGAAACTTCCCAGCTCCAAGTGACGGGTGGCAGCTGATTTCCTGGAGACTGCAGAACTGTCTCACACAACCGGTTTCATTTCCCCATTCATACAGAATTATCTGCCAGGTATATTTGTGTCTGTGTCCTGCATACAAGGATACATGTGGACAGTAAAGACAGGGACAACCAAGCAAAGAGATGATATTAACATTACGTACAAGCAAGAAAGTGAAATATAAAATACATAGTAGAAAAATACATACAGATCATAGTTAAGGGAAAATAGGGTATGGAAGTGTCCAATAAGTGCTAAGTAATTTGTACATTCATATATTTCATATCATGGACACATTATCCTCAGCCCCTCATCCATCTGTACAACACAAGTATTTGAATACAGGCTGCATAACATCTTAAAGGTCCACTGTAAAGAATTTATATAATATTGTTTCCATTAGTGCATAATCACCTAAAATAAAGAAATATTGTGTTGTCATGACCTTAAAATAAGTCCCTTATATGTTTCTACAGTAGCCCAAAGGAGACAAACCAAACACTGGCTCTTTTTACATTACCAGAAGCCACTGTAGATTTCTACTTGACTCTGGAAGGGGAAGGTGGGGCAGGGGGTATTCATCTGGTTGCAACTTCTGGACTAAATCCTAGAGACTCAACCTTCAAAGACTATAAGTGTTTTTGCTCGTAATGTGCAGGATCTCAAACCAAGTTGTGTTCAATCAAACTACTGCAAACTATTGAAAAATGCATGAATCCTGGGATCTAGGAAATGACAGTGTAAGCAATAGGAGCCAGACAGCAACTTCGGGGAAATAGGATCTAGCAAAACATTGCAAATACTTAATCAAATGCGAGCTGTCTAAATTAATGATAGGCTACGCAACTGAGCAAAAATGAATTAGACAGCAGCAGCGGAGGGGTGAGGGCAACAGGATGAGGCTTGTTGCTGCACATGTGGCAGTCTCCATTGAAAAAGATGAAAGGGTCTGTGACACCCTCCGGCTGAGGATGATGACAGAGCAGCACACACAGTGCTGCAGTTGCACTTAATTTCCATTTCATGATGTCACAATACTGACAGGTAACGTTTTTCAAAACTCAGAAACACCCTCCTATTGTCCCCGCTTGCAGAGAAAATCCTATGAATTACTTTGGACTCATTTCCTGTCAAACCTAAGCAAACTCTATAGAAATATTTCTCCCCTAATCCAACCTTAAAACTTGAAGATACTACTTATTAAAGTTATTATGATTCTACAAAGTATTTACATTTTTGCTGCCAGTACTTATTATATTATTCATATTTTGTAATAGATAAAAAATACAACACAACACTTAATTGAATCTTGTTTTAGTTATCTAATCTCATTTAATCTTATCTTATCCTGTCTTATATTATCTTTTCTTACCTCATCTCATCTCATTTTATCTTATCATATCCAGAACTAAGAACAATCTGTATTGATGTATTGCAGAAGTCAGTATATGGCCTGATGGAGACAGAGTGGCATTGTTTTCAACATGAAGAGTCTGGAACATTTGTTCATACAGACATTTGTTATGTCTGCACTCTGCCCCACACTGCACCATGTAGCACAGTTCCCAGTTTACCTAACGTGAGTGCAGAAACACAGTGTGCCCCCCCCCCCCCCCTGACTCTGCAGCGAGGTGTGGAGGCAGACGCCAGTCAGATGGGCCGGGGTGATGATGATGACTGGGAGGCGCCTGCCCTCTCATTTACCCCCCGTTTCCTCCACACCTCTTTGTTTACACCTACAGGCCGGTCGAGTCCCGGCAGACGGAGGAGCAGCTCCGCAGACCTCCCTCTTCTCTCTGCGGATCAACTAACATGAGTGTGTTGCTGCTCGGCCTCGTTGTGCTCTGCGGAGCCTCTGACACGGTGGTTCCAGTCCAGCTGGGGCCGCCGTCTCTCGGCTTCAGCTCGTCGGTGCGCTCGGTGTGCAAACCCATGCCCAGCACCCTGTCTCTGTGCCACGGGATCGGCTACAGGCACATGCGGGTCCCCAACCTGCTGGGCCACGACTCGCTGCGGGAGGCCCAGCAGCAGTCGGCGGCCTGGCTGCCGCTCGTCTCCAAGCTGTGCCACCGGGACACCAAGAAGTTCCTGTGCTCGCTGTTCGCCCCGGTGTGTCTGCCGGAGCTCGCCGGGCCCGTCAGCCCCTGCAGGGGCCTGTGCGAGGCCGTGCGCGACGGCTGCGTGCCCGTGATGAGCGCGTTCGGGTTCCCGTGGCCCGAGATGTTCAACTGCAGCCGGTTCCCGCGCGCGACCGAGCTGTGTATCCCGGCAACCGGAGAGCGCGAGGGGCGGACCGAGGAGGAGGTGAAGCACGAGGAGGCGCTGAAAGGTCAGTGATGGACGCTGGTAGTTTCTACTGACTAAAGTAGATCGT
This sequence comes from Hippoglossus hippoglossus, assembly GCF_009819705.1. Lineage (NCBI taxonomy): Eukaryota > Metazoa > Chordata > Actinopteri > Pleuronectiformes > Pleuronectidae > Hippoglossus > Hippoglossus hippoglossus. The sequence continues at coordinate 16,459,415 of NC_047163.1, read as the reverse complement.
CTTGGTTGTCTATAATCGATTAATCGTTTCTGCTGACTAAAAGTAGGGCGGCAACCAGAGATCATCTCTGATTATAGTCTATAATCGATTAATCACTTGGTCTATAAACTGTCCATGATGTTAGATAAATGAATGTGAAAAACACTCATCACAGTTTCTTAAAATCAAACGTGATGTCTTGAAATAGCAAAAAATTACACAAAAGAAGCTGGAAGTATTTTGCAAATGGTTGAAATGTTTAATCAGTTATTCTAAATAGTTGCCGAATCGATTAGTCAACTAATCATCGCAGCTCTAATTCCATTTTTCATTCATCACACTACCTGAGCTGCTTCATGGCCAACTCGCCTTTCCATCAACAACACTCTCAACATCAAGTTATGTTTTAACAGTGACAATGCAGTGGGGCTAACTTAACATAACTTTTCAGATACTTTAATGTACTTGAGTATTTAGATTGTATGCCACTTTGTTTTTGAGATTTAAGATTCTACTTAAAGACAGATCATAAAACATGCATTGTGAAGGATTAAACCGGGCTGATTGGCTTGTAGCGCCTAACAAATTTGCAGTGTTGTTGGGACTCCTGTTTCTATGAGCTTCTAGCTGTACTTTTCACTTAAATAACTGTTCAAACTTTGATTAATTATACAATATTTCCCAACAAAAATGTGAGCTAAAGACTTGGGAGGGGGGGAAATGTGTACTTTTCCACTCTCTAAGAGCACCACACAATTATATTATTGCCCCTGAAGGCACTGCATATTTTTGCACAATGCACAAATTACAGTATATTAGACATCACATCATTAACCAGTACTACGTCATCCCAAACATGTCAGTGCTTATTTCTGCTGCTAAGTAGCCAGGCACCTTTTGAGATTTTCTTTTACATCCCTACTGCAGACGCTCGCATCACTCATCTAATCTCTCTTATCACTTCCCCAGGGAGTGTTATCTGTGATGCCTGTAGTCTGGCTGCTGAAGGAGAGACAGACATCCAGGAAAACTTCTGCCACAGTCCATATGGTGAGAACAAACAGATGTGGATTACAAAATAAATCCCATAGCATAATCTTCTCATGAAACAGATGATCTGATCACAGAGTTTGTTTTACAATGTGTCTGAAATCACACCTGTTAAATTGAACCCTCTCTGTCTCTGTCGCAGCATTTAAGATGCGTCTGGGCAGTGTGTCGACGGTGGGAGGGGACCGTCAGCTGGTGCCGACGGCCCGCAGCCGCATCCTGAGGTGGGCAGGGGGAGGAGCGGAGAGGGCAGAAGGGATCGGAGGCGCCATGGCACACAATGCTTTGTGGTTGCAAGAAGGAGGCACCTGTACGTGTCCTGGCTTAGATTCTTCAGGCACAAACCAAGACCAGCAGGTGGAAGAGGAACAGATGGATAAAGGACAAGCTAAAGGAGGGAAGGAGGGGAATGGGACCCCGAATGGATGGTTCCTGGCCCTGGCTCAGGCTGAGGAGGGAAGGCTGGTGCTGACTCGGCTGGTGAGGTGGACCAGAGGGGACAAGGAGTTGAAGAAGTTCATCAGAGCTCTCCTCAAACAGCCCTGTACTGAGCTGTAGGGTCAACGAGTGCCGTCCCGCCTCATGGACGTTACTTTGTTGTTGTTCGCTGCTGATAGCAACACTTGTTTTGCAATTCACAAAATCCAGAGTAGTTTGCAAAGAATAAGCGAGGAACACATCAAGAATGTAGAATGACACCAGAGCGCATAACCGAACCAAGGCCCTTAATTTCCACACCAAATCTGTCATATTTGTTTGGACTACCCTGAAACCATTAAAGCTGCATATGATCTGTGGATTACCTGACTGAATCCACATTATCTCAGCTACACACTGGTGAAAGTGAAAGGTTTCTGTCCTATTTGTTACCAGAAAAACCCAACAACCGATGAAAACACTTTTAAGTCCACTAGATCCAGATTTTTATTTGGATCTGCACCAAATTGTACTCACTCATCGATATCAGTCTCCTTTCAGACTTTAATGAGTTCTTTCTCGGCCCATGTCCCATCCGTCCACAAAGTTTGATAACAGTAAACAAACATAACCTCCTTGGCAGAGGCAATAGTTCCTAAGTAACATTAAATAAATCACTTGAGAACAGGTTTTTAGAAAACATATGTCAAAGTTCATAGACCTCTGTAAATGTGCATACGGGCTACTTCCTTGATGAATTGTCACTGATTAACTTGTGAAATTATGCCAAAAGCCACATAATCAAATAGAATGGCACTCAGTAGAGTGCAAACCTCCACCAAGGCCCAACAGACCCTTTCAATTTGAAATTGTGTGTATTTTTTCTTGTATTTTTGTGTAAATTTGTGTATATAGAAGAGACTAAATGGTTTTGAAACAAGACAGATCTCAACACATTTTCTATTCATCATGCACAAGGTGAAGCAGTGTAATTGTTACTCTTGTAATGATAGAAATAGTTTTTCTTACACTGTACTACCTATACTATCACAAAACTGTAATACTTTTATACTCAAGTTGGTTTTTCTTTGACTGTTATTGTATAATATTGTTTCACAGCAGCAGAAAGACAAGAGGGCTTTTAACAAGTGAGGATGCTGTAATCTCATGTCAAGCACTGAAAATACAGACAGGACAGGAAGTGTGATGTGAACAATAAATCATTTAAATTTGGGTTTGGTGTCTATTTTATTGTATTTTATTGTATTTTTATTTTACCTAAGATGAATCTATCACTGCTTTTACTTTTAAATTTGGTAGATTTTTCTTAATCTAAATAAGCTTTAATTAAAAAATATTGTCTGACATTAGGTATGAGTCCATAAATGTTGTTTTTCCTTTGTGTTCGAGTTGTTTTTCTTGCTCTTTCCATCATGACTCAGTAAAAGAAATTGGACTCCATGCGACCACACACAGACACACACCTGTTGATGTTTTCTTGATATATCAAGTGTCTGTTGCACGATGCCTCCCTCTGTCTCACTGTCTCTGTTTCACTGTGTCGGCTTTATTCAACTGAGGAAGCCGAATGTGAGTCTTATCGATAATAATGAAAACTGATGTTTAAGAGCGAACACTGACACCGGCTCTAACAGCTGTTATCTGTAACTAATTACTGGACATATACTGTCATGCACATGATACATAAATTATTTATACCCTCAGGTCTCTTACCTTCTCTTCCACAAACACACACACACATACTTCTCTGTCTTTCTTGCCTCAGTGCCACGCTCCTCTTTGCTAACCTCAGTGCAGCTGCTCCGCTTCCACAAGCTTCTTAGAAACCAGGTGAGTTTGCTTGTTTTTTATGGGACAACGAGAGACAGTTCATGTCGATGCAAATATATTGATGGAGCATCTGTTCTGTGTGGAGTCTTCAGTTACCTGAGGCAGAGAGAGGCAGCACGTTCACTGCAGGATCGAAGCCTGGTCGCTTCTTTATGTGCAGATCTCATCTCATGTAATTTAGACTAAGAGAACATTCCTCTCAAAATGCTTATCTTATCAATTTTGTGTCATTTCAGGTAAACATTACACTATGAATAAGACTCTCAATCTAACAATGGTCTTATACTAGCCAAAAGTATATAATTGTGTTATACAAATTATATTTCTTTATCTTGCATTAATGAAAGATTGTGGTTATAATTTTTCTGATCTAACCCAAACAAATTGGCAGATAAATTGTGGAGACACTATGGACCATGATCATGAAGAAAGGAGGATCAATGCTCTTCAAACACTGATGAGCTTTTATTATTATTACCACCTGGTCCCAGATATTTTATCAGAACAAACATTTAGGCTTTTTTCAAGTAACCATGCTGTTGCCAAAGTCAGCAAGAAGCAGGTCAGGACTGGTGACTAGTTTTGTTTTATTCATATGACACTTTCACTTCCAGTAAAACACGAAGAACCATGTTTTTTTTATCCATCAACTACTTTTTCAATATGAAGACACTGCAAAGCACGTGTATGATGAGTAGAATGACTCGGATATTTCAAAACTATATTATCTATTTATCCAATGTCAAGTTTCTACCGAGAGTGAAAGCAGAGTGGTAGCAGAGTTAAAATATAGATATTGTATAAAACACAGGCCTTCAGTGAATTAGTAGTATAACATTTTCTAAAAACAACTCTCTACCTTCTTTTTCATATTAGTGTTTTATGAATCCACTTCTGTGTGTGTGTGTGTTTCTCTCTGTGTGAGTTAGGATGGTGTCTCCTGCCATCGCTCTGGCCTTCATCCCCCTCCTGCTGACACTGCTCATCAGGTACCGGTACTACTTTGTGCTGTTCTATCGGGCCGTCCTGGTCAGGATATGGAAGGACTGTATGACTGGTCTGAGTCGAGAGGAACGAGCCTACCAGTACGTTCTTACTCATGCCACCCCCGGAGACCCCGAAAGCATCCTGGACGCCTTTGATGCCTGGTGCAGCAAGGTGGAGTTCATCAGCAACATTGGGCCTAAGAAAGGTGGATGATACAGTAGAATATTAATTTATTAAAATGTGCTTTAAAAGTCAAACTTTTGCTGATGTGGGTTTTTTGTGTGGTTCCAGGGAAGGTCCTGGACCGGCTGCTGAAGAACCAGAGTCCTTTTACCGTGCTGGAGCTGGGTGCCCACTGCGGGTACAGCACTGTGCGGATCGCCCGAGCTCTGCCCCTGGGTGCCAGGCTCTACAGCATCGAGATGGACCAGAGGAATGCCACCATCGCAGAGAAAATCGTCCGCCTGGCAGGATTTGATGACGACACAGTGAGGCAGCAGAAATATTTGACCTATTTACAGCATGTCACTGTGTATCAATGCACTCTGTGTACTGTAGGCCTTTTCACAAAAGCCTAAGACGACCTAGATACACGCCATCACCTTTACTTTTTTGTGTAATTTCATATTTAATATGGAAAGTACTACATCATTGATACATTCATGCTGTGTTCTCAAGGTGGAGCTCATTGTGAATCCATCAGATGAAGTCATCCCTCGGCTGCGGTCTGACTACGGTTTAGAACGTCTGGATTTCGTCTTCATGGACCATTGGAAGAAATCCTACTGTCCTGATCTGCAGGTCACTATCATAAATCATTTGAAAGGACATAAATTTATGAATAAAATCCCTTGCTTTTGAATATCTTCCAGTGTTACAAAATCTAAAACTCTCCATATGTCTGAATCTGACTGGCTTTAAATATTTAAAAAAATGGGCTTCCTCTCTGCCTAGTTCTCTTTTTCTTAAACAAGGGCTGGTTGGAAGGAAAACAGCCAAAAAGTTGTGTGTATACATGTTGATTATTAAAATACAGAAGATGAATATTAAAATAGATTAAAGTTCAGCGACGTAGTCAACTCCCACAGTTACATGATACTGCCTGTGTGTGTGTGTGTGTGTGTGTGTGTGTGTGTGTGTGTGTGTGTGTGTGTGTGTGTGTGTGTGTGTGTGCTACAGATGCTGGAGGGCTCTGGTCTGCTGGGGAAAGGGTCTATGATCGTGGCAGACAACGTGCTGTTTCCTGGGGCGCCGAAGTTCCTCAGACACATTCGTAAGAGCGGCCTTTATGAGTGGAAGATCCACCGGGCCATGCTGGAGTACAGCAAAGGCATCAGGGATGGCATGGCTGAGCTGGTCTACCAGGGAATCAAGTAAACGATGCAGACTGGGAAATCACACTATGACACAGATACATATTTTGGGGAGGGAAGGGATGAAGTGATGATGGTGAACCTGATGTTAAAACTGTCTTTGAGGAAAGTTACATTCACCTGAAAACTGGAGAATCGATTTTTATAGATGGTTTTCATCTGAACTCATCTCAGACAGCGCCCTCCCCTGGGTAACAAATGTAAAGAAAAGAGATGATCTTTGTCACTTGTTACCACTGCCTGACATTATCTGCTGTCAGCTTTCCATCAAAAGCTAATGTCAGAAAAAAAAGCTTATTTCTATCTAAACATATAGTACCTGCCAAATTTTTTGGGAAAAAAACAACTATCACAGCAAAAGAAATAAGAAATGCAAATTTTGGTGAGTTTATAGTTTATGTCCTTTACTTAAAAGTTTAAAATTTAAAAGTGTTCAAGTGGAAAATGTAACTGTCAATAACTGTTCAATGAAATAAAATAAACTGTGGAAATCAGCACCACTGACACTATACATTTTATCAACACCAAATCCAGATTATTATTCCTTATCAGTGCTAGTCCTGATTTAATCTCACTGGGCATTAACTCAACCTAATCCATCTCACATACACACACACCAACATTTCATGTTATTTATTTATAACCAACTAAAAAAATCATGATTCCATCAAAATAAGTTAATTTATTACAAACTGTCAAGGCCTTCATTTCAGTTTCAATAATAAAAGCCTTGGTAAACAATCCTTAAAGAGAAACAGGAGACAACTTGGCTGGCCGGCATGTGTATTCATAAAAGAAAATGGGTCTGTTTTAAAAGGTTAAAAAATTAAATAAACATATTTTACATTCTGAAGACTCTGAATGCATGATACAAACACAACAGGGCTGAGTAACAGAATTGGACTGTGGTGAAGTCCTTCATAGGTGAAATATTATTTCGCTGAGTGAACTGTCGTTTGTGCTGTGTCAGCTGTGCAGAGACTCTGAGAAGAGGCACATGACTGAAGATATGATGAGGTCGTAGTTTCATTGGTAGTTTCACTGAACTGCGATGACACAATGACACTATTTGGCTAAGTGCCAGGCTGGTTACTGAACAGTAGGACCTTGAGTGTTTTACAGCATCAAAGATGTGTGAAACTGCTTTGACAGGTTCACAGAAACAGCTGACAAAAACCTGACATGTGTTTAAACTTACATCCATGCTTTCATTTTATACAACTTTAAATGTGTGAGCGACACTCAGAGCAATGTCCAATGACATCCCGAGGCTCTGAGGCTGGCAGCAGCTCGACATGACACCCTTGTGCTGGATTTACCCGACCCTCATCTGAAGGATATCATGGTACAAGAGGCAGCAGTCATGGCTTTAAGAGGGGAGCAGAAATCCAGAGCCAGACAGACATCAGTCTGATGGAAAGTAAAACCATCTTTTGTCTTATATCATCCATTGGTCTTGGTCTTGGTCTGCTCCCTCCATGTCCACCTGACAGACAGAAGCAGAGCCAGATTACACACTGGTGTTTCTCTGTTTAAGGAGCCGAAAGTAAGGTTAAAAAGGAAACAACACTTGTATGTCTAAAAGTCATTTCAGTGAATTTAGCGCTTTTAATTTGAAAAGATGTCCCATAAATGATATATTAAAGCACCTCGTTGATCTCGCCATCATCGGGTGACTCATTGTAATCATTCATCTCATCCATGTCCTGCATGTCTTCTTCATCTTCAGAGTCTTCCTCGCTGTCTTCCTCATCCTCGTCGTCCTCCTCATCCTCCTCTTCATATCCTGCCTGAGCCCAGTAAATGCAGATGACATATGACATAAATAGATGAAGAGCAAGAACAAAAAAGGGCAAAAGGCAAAACAACAGGCAAATACAAGAAATGGGTTTCAGGTGTTAAACTGAGAGCTCCAACTTGTTGTAAAGCATATGGAATAATGTAACCAGTATCTCTTTCATACTTTCATACAGCAGCAAATCAGTTGTCTGAGCTTTACTTCAATTCATCTGTTGAGATGTGGTGATCTTTACTGTGGCCGTTGTTCTAATACATGTTACAAAAAATGCTGTACCTCAAAAATAGGTTTCCCAATCGGCATCAAGTTGTTGTCCTTCTCTGCAATGCTTTGCAACTGACACAAGAAAAAAGACCAACACACACACACATTAGAGCCTGACTGATAAACTGTCATATACAGTACCTATTGGTACATGGAGGATAGGCAACAAAATTGCTGTACAAAGTTGACAAGGACATGAGGAATTTTACAGACAGTGTCTCAGTGGAAAGGTTTCTACACCATAGAACACATATTTATTCTACAACTGTAAAATGACCAGCTTTGTAAAAATACTTCTCTAATTTACTTCATAACGAAACTTGAGGAGAGCTTCTTGAAAATGTTCATCTGAAGAGTTTATACCGGCTGAAATATCATCACAAGGGAAGTTGTGTTTTCTCCCCTGCCCATTTGTTTGTTTTGTTGAGGCCCTGCCTGATGTGTTGTCTGAGCCTGACACCCCTCATGGTGACACTAGTTTATAATTAAATCGTCCATTTAAATTAATTAATTTGAATTCGAATATGTAACTTTCCACTCAAAGGGGTGTGGTTTTCCACTCTGACTGAAACTCAACGTTCATTGTTGTTCTAACAGTTTTAACCCTGAGATACAGAACTGGTAGTGAGGAAAAAATAAGATTTATGGCTCCTTGCTTTTTATCAGGATACTGTTAAAACACAGTTAACAGTTTCTAAGATAAGATAAGATCAAGTAAATAAGATAAGATCATCCTTTATTAGTCCCACAATGGGGAAAGGTGTAATGTTACAGCAGCAAGAGTCAAAAGTAGGCACCAGTAACATGCAATACTTATGTGTAAGGATATATAAAATACAGAAAAATATGAATGGAATAAAAACAAATATAAGCAGGTTAAAAACAAGAAATATGTGCAGTGTGAGAATATGTACAGTGAATGGGTTGCACATGAACCATTGTATTGCACCGACAGAACGAATATTGCACAGTTAAGAGAGTTAAACCAGAGTTAAAGTGCAGAAGTCCATAATGGGTGTGTGTAGTTCTACTGGGAGGAGTAAACGTGCTCAAGTACAAAAATTCCCACCTGTAGGGAAAGGAGCTTATGATGTAAATATTCTCTGCATTTGTATTTTCCATTTCATTGCCTGTTCTCTCATCCACCTCATTCTGACAATCTACTGACATTCTCTGGCATGGGATCAATAAAGCTCATCTGATCTTATCTGATGAGTGAGTGACACAGAAGATGACGAGATGAACTTAAATGCAACATGTCGAGTGTCACATTCCACGCAAAGAGAGGGTTCATCATGTCAGTGTGTGTGTGTGTGTGTGTGTGTGTGTGTGTGTGTGTGTGTGTGTGTGTGTGTGTCTCAGCAGAGGTGTTGTCGTTTACCCAGGTTTGGTGCTGCTGTTCCTGCTGGTGCAGCTCGGTCTCATCCACGCAGGGTCGGTCCAGGTTGAACCACAGGGTCTCGGTGATCCGGGGGAAGAGAGAGGGGAACAGCGTGGACATGTCTGCCACACACAGGGACAACAACAACAACAACAACAACTGTCAATCTGCTCGTAGCGTGTACAGGGGGAATGTGTTGCTTCTCTAGCCGAGACACAAAGCGTGAAACCTCGGGGGGGTGCACGGCAGAAATGTAGCCACACGACATTTGTCTCGTTTACTGTGATAATAAGCAGATTAACGCAACACAACGCTGCTGGAGAGACACGGTGACTTAATGTGACCCCGAGGATTTAAACTCTTTCTGTGGAGAAACAAAAAAAACCTATAAAGTATAATGAAAACTTAACTATTTATATTCCTGGTTCAAACATCACGTGAAGAGTTATTTTAAGTTAAAGTTAAATACCTGACAATCTCTCGCCGCAGCTTCTCAGAAATTCAAACTAAATCGACCGGAAGCCCTCTGTGTTCCGCTGTAAAGAGTCCTCTCTTCCAGTGTCACCTCGCAAAGGTTCCGCTTGTATGGCAGTAGCACCGCAGGGAAAAGGGAACATGTTATTTGACATTGTATTAAATAACTATTCTACATATCCTAATTTATTTTTCCACATAAACACAGTAACATATCACATTTAAGATATTTTGAGATCCTCACATAATAAGTGTGTATTTTGTCCTGTACTAACTACATTTGACAGCATTCATTTTGACATCCCATAATAGGATGAGCTCAGGTTTGCATTAATAATGTCTCTGTCCAGCTCAGGTGTCCCAGTAAGACGAGTAGTGAGCCAGCGTGCACTTCACAGGGACCCTGGCACAGAAGCAGCTACATATTAGTAATGACATTTTATTTGTAGAGGACTCTTTACACTGATAAAAGTGATTCTGAGAGCATGTAAACGTAACACAATTATATATATGATATTAGCAATAAATATGTATGTTTTTATTTCTACAAAAAAATATATAGTTGTCGACTTAATCTGCATCTGTTGAAAAGACAAGAGATTATTTAATTTTTTCTTAACAATATGTATTTACGTAATCTCAACCAATCTTTTTCCATACAACCATGCAACAAACATTTTATTGTTTTACGCTGCAAAGTGGCGGGAGTCACGTGATTTCTATTGTGGTCTGAGGTCAGGAGGTGGTGCTTCATTTTGGTTCAAAACTTTCCAGCATGGTGACGGGGTCACATCACTCACTGTCATCGGGTAAACTTTGCACTAAAATATGTTTCTGAAACATTTGTGGGTGACAAATATGCACTGCAGTAACAGAATCTTGTTTCATTTTAATCAGCACTGCCTTGTTTTACCGTTTCATTGGACTTTGTGCATCTTGAAGCCATTTTCTCATCTATGGTTGGACGACAATTTCAAGGCAAGGTTATAAACTGTTTTATAACCTTGTTATAACCTATATAAACTGTGTTTTCAGTTTTCACATTGTTACAGAAACAAAAATGAAGTAAGAGGGTTACGTTTAGATATTAGTAATTGGCTTTACACTAAGTATATTTAAAGAAAAGTATTCGCGACACTAACAGGGTTTTCGTGGTGCCGCAGGGTTTCCTTTACCCCGGGGCCGCACTGCCTGTGTTTGCTCTGCTGCTGCGTGAAAGAGCAGCCCCTCCTCTCTTAATCATTGAAGCTCTAGATGTGGATGTAGATGTATACTAAAATTACAAACAAAAAGAAATTCAGCAATCATTCATTTTTATCATTTGTGCTTTTTTCAACTTCGACCTGTCAAAAATGTCTTCTGTTGAAAGGGCCAATAGAAAACCACTAACAAACAAATAATCAAATCCCATTCTTTTCATCCATTCTATCTAATAGCATCACAGTGTAGGGAATGTAGGGTCTACAGCTATTACCCCACTTAGGGCCCATTACAAGAGATGGACGAATGATAGACCTACACAACCCCTATTTTGATTAATCATTGAATTGTACTCTATATATTACCACACACTATACACACCCTCATTTTACACTGTGTGCATGCATGCGTGCGTGCACGCGCAAGAGTAGACCTTGAGATAAGACAAACCCTCCTGACTGGAAGATGCAATAAAACACAGAATACCACACACCCACACACTTGTGAGACAGACAGACTTTGGACTTTGGAAATATTTTTTACTTTTATAGAGCCAACCTTATTTTCAGTCATGCTCTGCTCACCCAGACAGACAGATGTGCGTCTTCGGCCTTGATCTTGTTTAGTCTTGTCAAGTGTGTAAAGGGTGCAGACACCAATTTGTCAGATAATCCCTTCAGGAAGGAATCATTACACACTTGAATAAGGTAAAGTGACTCTGTTCCTAATAACTTAACTTTCTCATCGGTCTGTGTTACATGTATTTACAACATAGAAGTAGCCACTGTTTTTATACTATGAGTGAATGCATTACTTATTGAATTACTCGGTTTGTAGTTTAGGTTTACAGATTTCTTTTACAAGATGTACAACAGTCTGAATGGTTCATGTACAGGTTCTGTTTACAACATAGGAATATTTTTACGAGTTTAGCAGTTTGTTTTATTTGTATATTTTTGTTTTATGTTATTCTGTTTCTAAAATGGATACATAGGATTATAGATAGGTTTTTGACTCTCTGACTGATTTCAGCTACATACATAATTTGGTATGTGTACATATAGTCTCTTTGTTTTGACATCTTTTTCGTAGTTTTATCTTTTTCTCATATCCATCCTTCGTCACATAGAAAGGAAAAAGAAAATAAGCGACCATCTCCCAAGGGAAAACACTAGGTTGTATAAATCTGAATTATTATGCTTTCATTTCTCTAAGAGGTTACAGAGTAGTACAACCATGTGTATTACAAATTTCAGAACCTGAAAAAAAACAACATATTCCGATGACTCAGTGGGTCAAAGACCATCAGAAATGAGTCTAAGACTTGAAAGGTTAAAGTTCATATATGTAACATACTAGAAAATGACAATATGTATTATGAATTTGTAGAATTGGTGAAATACAAATTGCTTTTAAATGAGAAAGACAGTTGTAGTTGTGCATTTCTGTGACCGTCACACAAGTCACACAAATAGTCACACAAATAAACAAAACCATGAAAGGACATGAAAACATTATATATTTTTACAGATTCTGTTTGAACCAAACATCTGCGATATGGAAAATAAAAAAATGGCAAATTAATTAATTTGTATCGGTGATTAATCTCATGAACATAAGTTAACTATGAGGAGACTTTTCTTAACATATAAAAAACCTAAGAAAAGTTGACAAAAACTGCTCAAAAACGTTGTTAATAAATTTGTATGTCCTTCCAAAGCTCAACTATGCCACAAATGGTGCATCCTCCCCAGAAGTACACTCTCTCAGCCTAGAATTAGAGATGAGAAATACAAACAAAATGAGTAAATATAGATATCACAGTATTACATATGTGTAATGTTACTAAAAGAGCTCTTCTGACGATAATGAAAGGCCCCAAACATTTTGAATCAGCTGTCTGGGTGACAGTTGGGAATTCAAACTTTTGACTGATGCTGTAAATTAGCCATTATCCCATTATCTTTCCTGTTTTCTCGATAATTGATGTATGTTGATGCCTCCCTCCCTCCAGCAGAACCATGTGGGTTGTCCTTTCCTTGCTGATGGCCCTCTGCAGTGGTGCTCTGTCTCTGGACAAACTCAACATGTGCATGGATGGCAAACACCACAAAGTAGAGCCGGGCCGTGAGGGAGACCTTTACGCTCAGGTGACAAATTGGAATCAAAGAGCAGAGATACAATTGGGATGTGATGGTTTGGGCTCACAGCCTCTTTGCTCTTCCTCTCCAGTGCTCTCCCTGGCGCGACAATGCGTGCTGCACGGCCAATACCAGCTCAGCAGCCCACAACGATGACTCCTACCTGTACAACTTCAATTGGGATCACTGCGGTATTATGAGCAAACGGTGCAAGGAACATTTCATCCAGGACACTTGCTTCCACGAGTGCTCGCCACACTTGGGACCCTGGATACAGGAAGTGTGTACTGTGCGCCTTGTGTGTCTGCACTTAGAACACTAGATGGCAGCATAAGAAGTTGAGAGGGCTGAAGGGGGCTTGTCAGGATAGCTAAAATAATCCATGTATACAGTGAGTTGCCTCAGTGGCAGGATGTAATCAAGTACATTTGTCACGTAGTTGTGCTTTCAGTGAGCAGATATATTTTCAGATATTCTTTCACTTTTAACCCACAACATTTTCACAAAGCATGACGTTACATGTTCATATTTATAATATTTTTAATGATGATGATGGAGTAGACTTTTGCATCAGACAATAGGCTACACTTAGCAAGTACTTTTACTTTTAATACTTCATATTATATTTAAAAACTCACTTTAACTCAAGTAGAAAAGTTAACATGGTACATTTACTTTTAAAACTTTAACTTGTACTACTTGTGGAGACCTTCATACCTCATCTTACATGTCATAGCATTGCAGCTGTTTTCTGAAAATCTGGATCATACGTCAATTGTGTGTGTGTGTGTGTGTGTGTGTGTGTGTGTGTGTGTGTGTGTGTGTGTGTGTGTGTGTGTGTGTGTGTGTGTGTGTGTGTGTGTGTGTGTGTGTCTGTAGGTGGATCAGACCTGGCGTAAGCAACGTGTCTTGGATGTGCCTCTGTGTATGGAGGACTGCAACGCTTGGTGGGAAGACTGCAGGAATGATTACACCTGCAAGACTGATTGGCACAAGGGATGGGACTGGAGCTCAGGCAAGAACAAAACACGTACATACACACACACACACACACACACACACACACACACACACACATGCATGCATACGCACATGCAAAGAGACCATTGCATACATCAAGACTTGCTCACATTTCCTTGTTTAACTTACACACATTTACCCATGTCTTACACACAAATAAGTCTACATGTGTACACAATGTCTTACATGCATAGACTCACTTGTAAACTCGTTGCCAGGTTACTAGTACATTTATGAAATCATCTCTCTATCTCATACAGGTATTAACAAATGCCCTAAAGACAGCCAGTGCAGAATCTGGACTGAAGTTTACCCCACACCCAAGTCCATGTGTGAACAGATCTGGTCCAAGTCCTACCTTTATACCACCTACACCAAAACGTCAGGCCGCTGCATGCAGCTGTGGTTCACTGGGCCGAACCCCAACAAGAAAGTGGCCCAGCACTACATCAACAATGCACGGCAACACCAGAGCTTCACCTTGTCAATGCTGCTTTTCCTGGCTGTTGCACCTCTCTCTGTAGTGATGCACTGACATGATATGCACATCATGCTGTCATGTGTCCCCATAGTGGTTCCAATAAAACTGTTCATATCATATCATGTCGCTGTTGCTTTCTAGTCCTGTTCTGTCTAGTTCCCAGTTGAACTCTCCCTAATCTGCATCTGCTTCATTTTTCATTGTGATTTTTAGTTCCCTTGTCCTTCTTTTCAATTCCTTATTTCGTGCCCAGACAACAATTGCCAGAGTCCATGTCGCTCTGATAGTTTCCTTCTTGCTTGTACACAACAAGTAAAAGCTGTTGTACTCATATGTTGTACATGTGTTCACATGCACGGACATTCACCACCAAAATGTGAACATAGCCAAAACACAAGGCAGCACAGCAGTTTGGTGTCTAGAAAAATCATACGTTTGAAAATCTGTGGATAAAGAAAATAAAACAAAAATAAACTCATACATCTGGACAAGGCCACATACTCTATTACTGCAAAGCTCAGGGAGGACATCACTCATATAAGTGCAGACTATGGATCAGCTTAATAACCCCTTTATAACCTCAACCGCCAGTGAGGAAACTGTCAAACTGACCTAGGATCTGCTTTGAGGGAAAATGTCTCTCTACACTGTGACTGAGCACTGGGCTCCACTGCCTGGTAATTATGGGGTTCCAGTCAGTTGTGTGTGTGTGTGTGTGTGTGTGTGTGTGTGTGTGTGTGTGTGTGTGTGTGTGTGTGTGTGTGTGTGTGTGTGTGTGTGTGTGTGTGTGTGTGTGTGTGTAGTTATTTTGGTACCTCTTTAGGACCTTTTCAGCATAAACACTGGACAAGTAGACCTCACGGGGACCAAAGGCTGGTAATGAAATAAAACATCAACTCTGAGCTCCTGGTTAAGGTTAGCGGTCAGATATGATTTGTGGTTAGGTTGTGAGTGTGTGTGTGTTTGTGTGTCAGGGTTTGTGTGTTTGTGCCACTGCCACGTGTCAATGTGTTCTCACAGGTCTTTGACTAAGCCTTGTGATTGGTCAGCTGGGGTGTGTATCTACAAGACTTCATGACAGGACCTTGGCTGATCCAAGATAAGTGTCAGATATACAATATATTATCAATGTGTTTGCACTGTGTAGTTTCATAATCAAGGCCCTTGGGTGATTAATTGTTCAAAAAGACGTAACTGATGCAGTCCACAGTGTCTTTATATTTCTGAAAATGTTTTATCCCCGGACACATAGACGTGTCAAAGTGCTGCTCCATTTCTGAGGCTGATAATCAACCAACTTCCTGATTACACTTTTGTAAAATTCAGCATTGCAAGTTCATCCCTTTCCCTTTTCTGTGGCCTGGTATAGAACTACTGCAGAAGTTTAATACTGACCAAAAGATTTTAGTCAAGTGTCAGCATAGCAATGCACCAATACTTTCTGTAACCAGAAGACTTAAAAGAGGACTTAATGTGCGTTTGAGTATGTTTCAGCCATCACCATCAGTTTGTCATAAACACATCAGTTTGATGCACTTGACCACGACTTGGTGTCAAGCTGAGCCTAAAAAGCCCTCACGCTAGCAGACTGATTCCAGTGTTCTAAAGCAGCACTATCACAAAGAACAGACACTGGCATCTGGCCTCAGCCTCAGGCTCAAACTAACAAAACCTGAAGTTTTGGGGTGTGTAATGGGCTTTAAAGCCTCGTGGTGCTCGCTTTGGCATGGCTAAAACCTAAAAGTGCAGTGGTGGCTTAAGAAATAGAGCGGGTTGTCCACTAGACAGAAGCTCTGTGGTTCAATGCCTGGCTCCTCCAGTCTGAATGAAGTGCTTGAGACCCTGAAGCCCACATTGTGTTGTTTGAATAAGTGAGTGCAACGTGTATTGTCTTGCAACATATAATAATTGAAGTCAATTTAGTAGACTAATAATGTAACAGTGTTCACAGACAATTGTGGTAATGCATATGAAGAAAATGTTTTTAAAAGTTATTTGTAAGACATTTTTGCAGACAAAGTAGTTCCATTATTATCTTGCAAACACATACTTTTACAATCTCTGCATGTAGATATATTGTTAAATTACATATTTTACAGTCTTTTACAGTGAACTGACACACACAGGGACACACACAGTGTGATGCAATAGCCAGAAATAGCTTTGGGATGGCTGCTGTCCTGTGGCTATTAATACTTAGCTTTTCTGAGGTCATTGGCTGCACACACACCACCCTGCCAAACTCTCTCTCATTCTCACTTTAACTCTAATTCTTTTTTGCTTTGGGTGTGTGAGTGTGGGGGTCATACCAAATTTTATGATTCAGACTTTTTGTGGGCAACCAGAGGTATAAAAAAATAAACACCAAAATGGCTAAAGTCCTAATAAAGGGCAATTATCTCCAAAGTGGGTTGGTTGTTTCCTGTGGTTTCCCTTTCCTGCCTCTAGGTGAACAGTTACACTTTGTGTGTGTGTGTGTGTGTGTGTGTGTGTGTGTGTGTGTGTGTGTGTGTGTGTGTGTGTGTGTGTGTGTGTGTGTGTGGGTGGGTGGGTGGGTGGGTGGGTCGGTGGGTGAGTGTGGAAAAGAAAAGAATTGCATAATTGGATTGGATTGTGAAGCTGTTGAGAAATTAGCGTGGCCTTGTCAGCGGCTGCCACTAGAGCCATGATAGTATGAGGGTGGGGAGGAAATAACACAGGCAACCTATAGGTAATAAATTCCATCAAGTATATAAAGTATACCAGGAGCTACAATGTATTTTAGTTATTTTGCTTTTTATCCATATAGGTGAAAATTTGAAAAAATGTTCTTGAAAATCTCTCAATGGCCAATACCCACAGATATATAGAAATTGGAAGGAAATATTAGGTACTCCAAGAATGCTCAGTGATGAAAAACTAAGTAAAAATGTGTGTAGTTAAGAGTGGAAGAAATGCATTTAAAATGTTCTAAAAGGTACAAAAGTATTATGAGAATCAAAAATAAAAGTAAAAATACTATAATAATAATAAAAATAAACTTTATTTGTATAGCACTATTCTTAACAAGGTTACAAAGTGCTTTACAGTGAAGAAGAACTAAACAACAGTAAAAAAAAAACAATACAAACAACAGAGGGATGAACAACATAAAAATACTGGGAGGTGAAAAACATCAAGAGTGGGAAGATAAAATCCAGCAACGATTAAGTATTCATAAATGCTTCACGATAAAGGAAAGTTTTAAGAAGAGATTTTAATGATGTAATAAGTAATTTAGTAATTTGGAGCAACAGACCCTGTCAGATTGTTGTATTATTGGGTATTTTATTACTGGATTATTATTGAAATTTCTGCATCGTGTGTACAAACCATTTTAATGTTGTGGATTGTAATGTTTTATTTTGTATTAGTTGTTTCGTTTATCAAATCCAATCTTCCAAAAATAACTAAAGCAATCATCAAAAAGCTAGTGGAGTTTAAGAAAAGTTAAATATTGTCTATGTAGTGGAAGACTTAATAAAATGAAAGTACCTCATAACTGTAGAGAAGATGAATAAATGTAGTTTCTTTCCATTACTCCTCTTCTCTCTTCTTTCCTTTACTTATCTTTCTCTCCATCCCTCCTTTCCTCCTCTCAGTATCTTCATCCCTCCCTCCCTATTACAAGCTAGCTGGGGACAAACACAACAAGAAACCAACATCGGGTGACTGATTCACCAAAATAAAATGCCTACCTTTGATTTCCCCTTCGGCCTGTTTTATTTTGAAGCTGCCACCAGGAAGTGTAGCAGCAGACAGTGTGTGGGTGCTGACGCGGGTCGCCCCCCGCTGCAGCTCCCCGGGCTCCACTGTGGATTTACATGCTCTGATTTCCGTGGGAGTGGGAAGTTTAGAGAGGAGGGTGGCGGAGCCTTTCAGGAGCCGAGGAGCCAGCCGCCAACAGCGCAACTTTACAACTTAACAACCTAACAACCGGACTCTGCTACAGGCTGCCCGCCGTCTGAAGAGCGACTTTTCTTGGGCTGTTTTCCGCCCCTGTCCGCTGACTCTGGAGCTGGGAGTGGGAGCCCTGTTTTTTTTCCCCCGGAGAAGTCGGGAAACAGCTTGAGTCGAACCCGGGTTGAAGGGCTGTGGCCATGGCCGGGGGAGGCGGTGGCGGTGGTGGGGTTGTGTCTCCGTTGGGGCCCGCACCGCCGATGTGGTATCACCGGGACCTGAGTCGAGCCGCGGCCGAGGAGCTGCTCGCCCGGGCCGGGAGGGACGGCAGCTTCCTGGTGCGGGACAGCGAGAGCGTCAACGGGGCTTACGCTCTGTGCGTACTGTAAGTAACTCCAACGCAGAAAACACACGCTTGTATGGTCTCCAACGTGTGTGAGTGTGAGTGTGAGTGTGTGAGTGTGTGTGTGTGTGTGTGTGTGTGTGCGCGGCCCCATTTTGCTTTGTGTACCAGGAAAAGTTCTGCCCCTGCCAACGTGTAGTTTTTAAAACGGCATTTTAAAGTTTTAACAGTGAGCACACACGCGTTCCTAGAGTCCAAAGTCGCCACCCACTAGCATGGGCATGATTCTGTCACAGCTTCCCTGTGTCGTACAAAGACACTCGCCTCACAGGATCAGATCAACATGTACCAGTTGAATCCTGAGTAAACAAGCCCAACTCATTTGTTTACTTTCCCCTGGAAGTCAGATAGGGGGGGGAGAGAGAGAGAGAGGGGAGGGGGGGGGAGAGAGAGACTGTGTGACTGCCCCAGATCTGAAGCTCCTGCCGGGGCTCGGAGCTCCAGGGCCTGTCCCTGTCTGTCTCCTCAGTCTGATGTGGTCGCCTGCAGGGCTGTATTTTTATTTATTTACAGGGCTCTCTGCTACAGTCAGCCTGCGGGTAGCGAGCAGTGGCATTACAGTGACTGGCGGTGGAGGTAAATAGAAAGCATCTGATGGTTTTAATTTAAGGGCTCCTTCAACAAAGTGCAGAGGGTGAAGCAGCTGACTTAGTATTATCTTCCCAGACACAACATGCATCTCAAAATAACAATGTGAATGCGAGGCCAGTGTAGTTAACAGGGTGCATCCTCTTTGCTAAACAGCAGAGAGGAAACGCTTCGCCGCCAACCATCTCCAGGACAGTTTAGCCACAAACACATGAAACACAATATAAAAGGCATAAAACAAAACCACGAAAACATATTCAAAGGTAATACAGTTGTCAATACAGAATCATCACTCATTCCAGCTTACTGCCGAATCGAATGTCGCGAGACAAGTTTGTAACATTTTATGTGACAAGTATGTGACCATTTCCACTCACAGTCTGTGAGAAGACAACCTGAGCTGTGTAAAAGTCTCTATCAAATGCTCTTCAATGTACGTTGTAGTGCAGGTATATAAAGATGTATAGAATAGAGAGAGAGAGAGAGAGAGAGAGAGAGAGAGAGAGAGAGAGAGAGAGAGAGAGAGAGAGAGAGAGAGAGTGTGTATCAGGTCAAGTGTCACATGTTGAATGTTCAAACTCAAACAAACGATTGCGGTGATTCACATTCTACTCAGAATCAGAATTCTTTTTATTGCCAAGTATATTTACATATACAGGAAATTGCCTTGGTGTGGTTGGTGCCTTTGGACATAACAACAAATCGGACATAAAACAACAATATATACAGAAAAAACAATAGGCACGTGCGGTGCTAAGGTGCAGTGATTGGTTCCGGATAGTGCCAACAATATATAAGTTATAAGTTATGTGCGGGGGGGGGCAGAGTCAGTGTGATGCAGGGGGCTTGTTTGTGAGCCCCACTGCCATGGGGAAAAGTAAACAGATGCAGCAAATAAAAAGGCAGATGCAGCCATGTGACCCAGTGCTCTGACATTGACTCGACCTACATCCCCCTATCTGACAGTTCACCCCATGCTGAGCTCAGTGAATATGTGCACGTCAGCGTTGCATGCTTTACTTACCCTGTGTGAATATGCAAAATATATAAGAACAGGCCAAAGTTAGTATTTGATGAGAAACTATTTTGATAATTGCGATATAAGTTCAGTCTTAAAAGCATAATATGGTTAATATATACTTGTTTCCACTCTTCCATTGTGTTGATATGTTGCGCTTCCTTAGTTTTACATTATTGGTTCGACAAAGCGAGATATTTTCAGCTCACACGCTCACCTTTTTTGACATTTTGTACATTAAATGATTGTCGTGTAACAATACTGTTTACTACATTTCTCTTGTCATGTGCAAAACCTTAAAAGTACAGTAGGTCTGCCATACATTATTCTACTGGTCTATTAAAGTTACACAGTCAAAGAGATTAACACCAGTGACAAAATATTACTTTTCAGTCACAGCTGGATGCATTGCTAACTCAGTACGTTGCACTCTGACCAGCAACATTCCACACGTCCATGCATCATCCCTTTTCCGGATTTGCTCCCGCCTCCACCTCTCCCTTCCTTTTACCCTTTCACCTTTCACATCACTGACTTGGCTTGATCTCAGAAGGTTTTTTCTTCACGATGAATGAAACTTTTCAGGGACACATGTCTGTGAAATGATGCTTCATGATCATAGTTGGTGTGTTTTGTAAGTTTTTCCTCACTGTGGCATAACACGTCAAAAATAAAACAGAATGGGCATCTTTACTGTTTACTGTCATTCCAAAATAACTAATACTGCTTGAATACTGTGCTCTTATTAATCTGAATGTCTGGATTCATGGTTAGATTGTGGAAGCCATGGAGCAGGATTATGGTTCTAATAGGGAAACTGAAACTGAACATTTATTATTCCTCTGTTACACTCATCATTTCCCTTATTCCCTGTCACTGATTATACTGTAGTACTCATGATGGTAGAATTAAGAGTTTTTACCGGTGGTATTTAAAAATATATTGCAGATTTAGAGATACACAAATAAATAAATGGTTTGGATTTTAATATTAAAATGGAAAATTTAGATTGAGATAATGGGCTGCATAGAAGTGTGTATAAATATATTTAAAGTTGTATACATGCAGATTCTAAATGATTCTGTTTGAGTGAAATTACAGATGTTTATGAGGCTGTTGTTCAAGACGGATCTGCTCATGACAGTTACAGTCCAAGCAGAAGTCAATGATTATTTGGATATTAATTATGTTCTCATGTCATTCAACACTACTGATGATCCTGATGCCTCGTATGGGAAATTGCAAGGCGTAATAAAACCCTTAGTGCGACAGACAGGTTTTTATCTTTTTCAAATTATACGTTTTTGTAACTTAATACCCATAGAAAAAATACATGTTTTTACTATGACCATTTTTTATTTAATGATAATAATTAATAAATCCTTGAATCCATGTGGATATTTCTGTCAGATGTAATGAAATCCCCTCCGCGTGCTCCTGATGTATCACGTTCTCAAGAACGAGACGGACGCCACGTTGTTAAATCGATTTTCATCACACTAAAGGGAAGTCAAACCTTAACTGATGTCTTCAGCTGTCACTCCACAAAGTAATGTTTTCACATCATACATAGTCAAATTATCACAGTTCACAGTGTAAACCTGCTCTGCCTCTAGTCATGTGGACCACTGTGGTCTGATCAGTTTGAAGAGAAACAAGGTGTCTGTCTGTTGTATGTCTTTGAGAACAAGAGGCCAATATCTCCTAACAACCCCTGAAGCTATAGAGGACAAGATAATATGGTCAGACAACACATTCATTTGTCACCATTGTTGGCTTTTTCTAATAGTGCGCGGCTAAAAACAAAACCGAAAATATTTCCATGAAGTCAAATGTGAATCACCAGAGGCTTGACAAGGTTCCAGACGGCTGGATGGCAGACTGTCTTTAGTCAGAGCCTCGGTGCTGCATCCTGGGTGCTAAGGGCTGAGGTGTGTAACACGTCCTCATCACCGTTGAATGACATCTCCTTTATCTCCTGGGCCATTTAGCTTCCTCACTCCACTGTCTAACAAAACAAAGTAAAAAAACTCAACCTGAAATGTCACTGTAACTGTTGTAGACAAATTGTCAAACCATGTAACATATTCAGATATAACTTCACTATGTTTTCTGTTGAGTGCAGTCAGATGATCTTTGCAAGCAGGTGCGTTGCAACAGAGTAGGCAAAGCCGGCAATTTCCTGTTGCCTCGAAGAACCCCAAGAACACCAGATTTAAAGCAACGACAATTTTCTGTGATTCACTCTGCTCAGGAGACTGCTATGACTCCATGGTTGGAAACCTCCTAAGGAGGCCTCATGTCCGAAATTTTAGTGGTTTGGTTGAAGACTACACTAACTGTGTCCCAATTCAGGGGCTGCTTCCTTTGGAGGACGCTGTCTACGCGGTCACAATGGAGGCAGACTCCGTGGTCCGCGTAGATCGCGAAGACCGAAATGAATGTGACGATCTGGTCTACAGAGCATTTCCATGATCGGTGTCACTAGCTTGTCCTACTGTTATCACTGTCGCCTAGTAACAGAGCTGCAGTTGGACATGACAAGAAAGTTTTAATACCCCTTGGTTTTTTAACATGTGCACTGTTAGCTGTTCGGTTGAATTGAAGTGTGATACTGAAGCATCAGACATCTCATTGCTTGCCGTGGCCATAACCTCTTTGAAAAATAGCTTGTCACCGAAGCACAATGAAGTCAGTTTGGTTTGATGTAGGTTCGTCCAACGTCAGTTTTGCCTGGGACCCCCAAGTCCCTTGAAATGCTCCTGTTTATAAGAATGCACTGTGGAAGCTCATCACACACTGTTTGAGGACCTTGCCCACTACTCACCTGGATGATCAGTTTTGACCTGAACACGGCCACTAGACATGGCTTCTTTCTTGTTGAGCGTGTCCTCGTGACTCACATACACAGACATTTGTACTTCTTTTTTGAGGACTTTGGAGTGTGTGTTTAGGAAGTGTTTCCACTCTGCTGCTGTCTGAGAATAGAAGACGCTGTAACAGCAGTGGGACAGACTCCCGGTCACTTTGTTTGTAGGCCTTTGCCTTTCACTTCCTCTAGCTGTAAATGTTAGTCTGTAGAGTTCAGAATTATATGGTAATTCTCTGACCTGTTTTAGGAAGTGACTGGGACTGTTTTGCAATGAAAAGTGCGATAATTATAGCGCATCAGTTTGTTTAGTTGTGTGTGAGGGGTGTTTGATATTTATTTACCTCACATAGTTGCCGATGTTACATCCTCAATTATTTGCATTTGAAACCACTGAAAATCACTGCTTATAGAAGCACTTTATGAATGTGTGAAGCTGCAAATGTCACTGTACAGTGATGTACATAAAACATTTATTTACCATGTTAGCCATGCTCAGCATTTATCCGCTTTTGTGTGAATTGTGATTTGTGTGGGGTCTTGATTGAGAAGATGTTTGGATGCAGATGTGCAGCCTTTACACTACGCTTATGCTAACTGTCATGAAGAGAGAAATCCCTCTGAAAATGGGATTTCTCTTTAACAGCTTCTCTTTAGCCACGTCATCTTCTTTTGTAAATAGGATCAATGAGATATTATTGTTACCCATGCCATTTATGTTGGCTGTCTCCTGTCAGTGGTAGGACTGAACAGACCTGGTACACAAAGTTGACAACAGGGCGGCCTATGAGGCAGGAAATATACCTGGTGATTGGAAAATCAGTATTGAGTATGTGTGTATTATTGGATGAGAAGGTAGAACTCTAACAGGACAGAGGGAGTCAGTGGGGCAGTCATTACCCTCAACACAGGCCCTTGTTGACATTACACACACACTCTGTATGCCTTGGGTCTCTGTCTATCCCATAATAAACCCCTCTTTCTCTCTCCAGCTCCCTCCCCTGTTATAACTTTGCTGATACTGAAACAATAGTATTTATTTCCCAGACCCACAGAGAATCTCATCAACTGCCAACAGGAAGACCAACCCCCCCCACACACACACACACACACACACACACACACACACACACACACACACACACACACACCGATACACACACCGATACACACAAAGATACACACAAACACACTGCTGTCCACTGTGTATGGATCCTGTGCCACTGCACCCACAATGCACTGTGTTTAAAATGTGACAGGATTAAATATGGATATAGTTTCACAGGCCAGATAGACAAAGGAACAGTTCATCTCACTGAAGCTGTTTATAGACGGACATGAACGCCAGGCACAAATATTTATCAAGTTTATACTGTCAGTGTGGCCAACTGCAATATACATTATGTATGGAACTCATGCTGGCAACGGTCTTGTGAATATTCTGGATATAAATCAGCTCAAATTGGAAACCTGTATTCAGTGTGTCCTGGTGGTTTAGCCAAGTACAGTTTAACTCCATCGTCTGTGTGCGGTCAGGTCAAAGCGGTGATGTCAAATTAAGAAAACACCTGAAAACTGGACATCCAACAGGTTGTGGCATCGGCTCCGCTACAGCTGGAAGTTTTAAGAAGCAGGCTGTAAATACATAATTGCCCTCAGTGAGGAAGTGGTACAAAGGTTAAATGCAGTGAGAGCTAATTTTAACACTTTCCTGGAAACAGTTTTAAATTGTTAAAGTTTGTATCTTGTTGATGCATTAATTAATGTTGATCCACCCATTGTGGTGCTGGTTTATAATAATATTAATGCTAATGATAAACTTTAGCTATGTGGCACCTTTCTTAAAGTTACAAAGTGCTAAACAGAAAGAAAAATATTGAGATTAAGCAGACAAATCAAAACAAGAGAAAGATAAAGATCATCAGCTCATAAAAGAAATAGGGAATAAAATGAAGTTACACCCATAAATAGAACACAATATAATATGTCAAACACTCATAAACACTTAAACATTAAAAGAGTGTTTTAAACAGAAATGTTTTGAGTTTATTCACTGTGCCAGTCCAAGAGGAGTGAGTAACTTCTCCAAATAAAAACAACTCATTTAAATGTGCTCAAGACAAACTAATATAGCTTCTCGTGAAGTTGATTCAGTCCAATGGTCAAAGGTGACTGTAATGCAACAGTACCAGTATTTGTTCTTGAGGACTATAACTTTCATATTTTATTCCAGTTCATGTTTTAGTTCCTGTAGGATACTGACCTGGAAAGACCGGAAAAACAGCTGAGTGGACGAGGCAGGATGAAGGGCTGACATGGATTTACCCTTCCACCCATTTATATTGTGTACACACGCACGCACACAGACACACACACACACACACACACACACACACACACACACACACACACACACACACACACACACACACAAACAAGTGTTAATATGCAGAGATGAAAGCGTTACCGAGGAGTTTTGCATAGTCTGCCATCCTAACTCCAACACATCTAAACAAACGCACAGCCGTCACACACACACACACACAGACACACAGACACATACACATTCACCAACAGACATCAACCACAACGTTTGCTTGGCAAATTGGATATTTTGTGTCTGGTCCACTGAGCAGGCATGACGTGCACATCATTGAAATCATTACTCTCCAGCTGTTGGCTGCAGGCATGTAGTCACGGCTGTGCGATCTCAAATCACAATGTCAGAGCATTGATCTGTGATTGGCTAGTAAAAAAAAAGCTTGTGGTTCAACCACAATTCACACTGAAGTTTGAAGGGCAGCTCTCGACTGAAAGAAACATTATAAATTCTGGAAGAGATTCAAGAAAGGGTTTGATGGATAAATAAGATAAATAAAGGTAACTTAACAATGTTGAACACTAGTTTCAGCTCTGTTGTGCTCTACTGTATCATGCTACTGTAAGGATAAAGCCCGCTCACAACTGTGACGGACAGCAACAGGTTGAAGCTGTCTGCAGCGTCTAAACCCCCTCATGCTTATACACACACTCACACACAAATCCACTGAGGTCAAGCATGTGTGTGCGTGCGTGTGCGTGCATGTGCGCGTGTGCGCGCGTGCGTGCGCGTGCGTGCGTGTGTGTGTGGAACAATAATCTGAATATTGTGTTTTCTTCCTCTCTCACTTCTCCCTCCCTCTTTTTCACTACACTTCCTCCTACTTTCCATCCATCCATCATCCCTGATGTCCACCCTTGCCTTGTTTCTTCCTCTGCAGTTTTCAGAAGCACGTCCACACGTACAGAATCCTCCCAGACGAAGATGGGTTTCTGGCTGTACAGGTACAAAGAAGACATACACACTCACAAACTCAGTTAAATATACAAACACACACACACACAAACTCAGTTATACACACACAGTCGACTGAGGTAAAGTGTGTGTGTGTACATGTGTGCAGCAGAACCTGTATTTGCTTCAGTAGCAGCTGGCAGGCAGAGATGCTTTTGTTGGCGCTGAGCTCTCACTCACTCACTCACTCACTAACACACACACACACACACACACACACACACACACACACACACACACACACATATACACACACACTCACCAACAGCAGCCTCTTTGTGCCTTGTGCTCAACAGCTGTGAAGTCCTCACCACCTCCAGCCACACTCGCACATACACACGCACACACAGGCTCACATGTACACACACACAGACTCACACAACATACGACACGACATCATGCTGCTCCAGACTGTCTGTGTGGCCATTACAGAATCCTGTGACAGTTTAAAAGTCTAATTTTGCTTCCTGGTGCCGAATTTGTTTGCAGGCGCTGTTCACTGAAACTGTTCTTCCTGGTTGGAATTATGTTTAGACAGTTGGGTCGTGTTTGCTTACACATCACAACAATGTAGAACAATTGGGGCCACCAGAGATTTTAATAAAGTGACTACTCGTAGTCAAGCAGTTTGGATGTAATTGTTATGTAGGAAAATAACTTGCAACACTTCTCTTCCTCTATCTCCCTCTCTCTCTCTCTCTCTCTCTCTCTCTCTCTCTCTCTCTCTCTCTCTCTCTCTCTCTCTCTCTTAGACGTCTCAGGGCGTGCAGCCTAAGCGATTTAAGACATTACCAGAGTTGGTGTTGTTGTACCTGCAGCCAAGTCAGGGTCTGGTCACCACCCTGCTGTACCCTGTGGACAGAGAGGAAACAGCTGTCAGTGACGAGAGAGACTATTCAGGTATCTTTAAAGCCCCCACTCACATGGTCTCAGTGGCCTCCTTTTCCTCCCATGTTAACGCTCGGGTTTTCTGTAATTGGCAGATGGGGAGGATGAGAAGCCACCCCTTCCCCCTCGCTCTGCCTCCACCTCCTCTCCTCCTGGACCAGACACACCTACAGACAGGTACAAAGTTTCCAGCTTTCAGACATGCACTGAACCCCTGAAATTGTCCTCAACATTTTCTGAAGGGGCTTTATGTGAGAACGCAAATGTCCGAATCCTTTGCCCCGCACATTTTCCTGGAACTTTTCCTGCCAGCCCCATAGTAGAACATGGGGCTGGCAGGAAACATTCACTGCGAGCGAGTGGCCGAGATGATGACAATCCTAACAAACAATGGACATGAAACTGAAAAAAACCCTAAAAGAATACAAATATCTCAGGATGAAAAAGAGGTGGCGACGAAGATGTCAACTTGGAAGTAGAAGTGAGATTCGAGAGCTTTTGACGATAAGACAGACTGTGTTGAT
Organism: Hippoglossus hippoglossus; assembly: GCF_009819705.1. NCBI lineage: Eukaryota > Metazoa > Chordata > Actinopteri > Pleuronectiformes > Pleuronectidae > Hippoglossus > Hippoglossus hippoglossus. The sequence goes on along the minus strand of NC_047163.1, from coordinate 16,431,457 downwards.
GTGCTGTAAACAAAGACATGGGATTTCCACTGCGGAATTCAAACGTCATATCCTGCCTTCGGCATGCTCTACCTAAGCACCGCTCCCGCTCTGAATTCTTTTCCTGTTGTTTTGAACATGTGTAACACTGTGCATTCTTAATATGGGATAGGCAAACTCTGGAAAAATGTCCAGACCCAATTTACCAGGCATTTTTAGGAGTTTGATTTAATTCACACCAATCATATACAAGTGCTGAAAGTCAAACCACAAACTACCCACAGATAGTTGACCCATATTTGAAACACACACACTCACTAACACAAAGAATAAGATCAAAAGAAGCAGAGGTTTCATTGATGACATGAACACTTAACACACACTTTGAGTGTCAGTCGCTTTCTCTGTATTTGTCATAACATGCATACATTGTTACAGATAAATATCAAACCAAATATACACTGACATTTATTAGCAGCACACACACACACACACACACACACACCTTAATATCCTGTGTTGTCTCTGTGTGCCCCCTTTTGTCTAAACATAATGTAGAAGGAAAGCCACATCCTGTTGAAATTGCTCACAGATGATGCTAGGCTTATTGAAGTGGTGACTGTTGTTTGTGTGCATGTACATGTGTTTTTTTGTAGGTAAGATCAGTGTCAGACTGCTCTGTGAGCTGTATTTGAAGATCAGAAGTTCATTGCATTCATAATTTTGATAAGGTGTCATGGAGAGAGGTGTAAAATCTGACATTTTTCTTATTATCTTATCTTATTCTTACGACATAAGATTTATTTAGTACAAAATCTACCAGAGTCAGTGAGGGAACAAGACATCGACTTGTCTTTTACACTTGTGACTTTTAACAGTCTGCTCGTTTGCATGAAGCCACTGTGCCAAAGTGGAAGATTTAGTTTGAAGAGGTTAACTTCCTCTCCTTTACTTGCTCGTGTGTGTGTGTGTGTGTGTCTCTGTGTGTGTGTCTCTGTGTGTGTGTCTCTGTGTGTGTGTCTCTGTGTCTATCTGTTGCAGGGCAGACAAGTCAGACTCACTGGAAGTGGAAGTGTGTGTTTGTAAAAATCCTGACTGCACAGATTTTATGCTCACAGACTCTCTATCTCTGTCTCTCTCTCACTCTCCTTACTCACTCACACACATACACACACACGCAGTTCTGCAGCTCTGGCAACTAAGAAATCCACAACAATTTTCTATTATGGAGGATGTACTTTTTATATATTAACTGAAACTTTGAAGGTCAATGTGTGACTTGGCAGTGATATCACAACAGTAAGAAAGAACAGACAAGAAACCACCAAACAAGAAAAGAAACCCTCATAACATACTCAATGAGCACTAGAAAGCTTTAGATGGCACTTAGAAATATTAAAAGGTAAAAGATTATTACAGTTCCTATGTCACTGACACCACAGGCCCTGGCTGTATAAAATGTGCAGCCCAACGTCAAACCACAACGATGCGGTTTTCCTTTGCTTGCACAGTATTCTGTACACTTTGTGCGTTGTGTAGTCATGTGCGTTTTACAATGGTTACAAGTGCTCTTTGGCTCATTTTGTTTTAGCACTCCAGCTGCTAATGGCCTGAGCACCATCTCCCATGAGTACCTGAAGGGCAGCTATGCTCTGGACCTGGAGGCTGTCAAACAGGGAGCCTGCTCCCTGCCTCACCTCAACAAGACACTAGTGGCCTCCTGCAAACGCCTTAATGGGTAAAACAGACACAACAGCACACATGTCTTTTGCTCATCATAATGTTGACAACTACAGTGGCTCTCAGTAGAGTGCACACCTTCGCCAAGGCCCAACACGTATACATTCACATACAACAAACTATTCTTTGAGAAATCAATGAAAATGTTGAAAAACAACCCATCTTGCATTGTTAAAGATAGTGAAATAAATTTCCTGGATCCGAACCAAAAATGTAATTTTGCAAAATCTTGCTAACTAGAAAATAAACAAAGATGAAAACATAACCTCCTGGGGGGATATAATAATATATGAACAAAATGTAAATGAATCATGTGATTATTCGTTACCTGTTGTTGGTTAAACTTCAACATGCACACTTAAATATAGTAAATATCAGTGCACATAGATCTAAAGGAAGAGGAGGACATGACTTTGAGAGGCATTTTGAGACGACTAAACTGTGAATCTCTTTCTGTGTCATCACTAGGGAGGTGGATAAGGTTTTGTCTGGTCTGGAGATTCTGTCTAAAGTCTTCGATCAGCAGAGCGCCTTCATGGTCTCCAAGATGATCCAGCAGGTACAACTCTTTGCCTCTTTGGATGCACCCTTGTGTTTCCATCATTCTGTCTTGAATATGAACCATAAAACATACAAATCTATTGTGTCATATAATTTGAGTTTAAGTTGTTGCCACAGATGTGGAACCTGCCTGTTGTTACAGTCACTGAACAGGTCTGTGCTAGTCTTTAAGCCCTTTTCTGCATTCCTGCTATACACAGACCTCCCACCACCAATCTGGGAGCATTACCCATACTGACGAATATAAATGTGATCAACATCTAAACCATATGCCGTTTAAGTTGTAAAATTTGACCTCTAATCACGGCCAGTATTGCTCTCTTTCGATGTTATGTTTGTCACAAAGTCCGTTTTTCCATATTATAGTGGGATATGTGAAATAATGTCCTTAAGTAAGAAGTAAACACTTTTGTATATATCTTGGTAAATAGGAAAGCTCCTTGTATACAGAGCAGGCAGCCATATTAAATAAGGCTTTCAGACTGAATGTAATTTTTCTCCAGGGTCTTCTAGTGTCATCTGTTATTCACTAGTCACACCACACTGATACTTTTGAAATGATATGTTTGATTAGAAAAGGATTTATTTACTCACGGATAGAGAGCCTTAAACACAGCCTGTAAGACGCTGTGTAATTGTGAGCTGTCTGTGTTTGCTGTGCAGATTCACATGCTAAACCATTTAGCCTGAGTGAAATGCATCATTAATTCCCAAGATTCTCGACCATAAATACTCCATGTTCTCTAAAATCAGTCTCCTTAAATCATTTTGTTCCTTTCAAACTACACAGCCGACATGGGTTCTAACGCTTAGTTTTTCCCCCCCATCAGTCAGTGAATCAGGGTGGAGACCAGGAGTTGGAGAACCTTGTGACCAAGCTGGCCATTCTCAAAGACCTGCTGTCCTCTATAGAGAAGAAGGTACACACACCCAGTCATGTGTATACCTGCACCCTCACACATGATCTCTCTTTCTTTTTATGTGCATTTTGTTTGGTTTGTCTCCTTTTCTACTTTGTCTCTCACACACACACACACACACACGTAGACAGACACACAGCTGTTTGTTGGAGGTGGTCAAAGGCGTGCGTGTGTGTGTGAAAGTGTGTGAAAGTGAGTGTAAGTGAGTGTGAAAGTGTGTGTGTGTGAGTGTGAAAGTGTGTGTGTTTGTGTTTGTTTTATCCTCAAAAACTCAAGATGACAGAGGGGGAGGATGTGTAACAGATTTAAAACTGTTTTATTTCTAACACAGTTAACTTCACCAATTACACTTTTGTAGTTAATTCAAATTTATAACAAGTACAGCTTGACCAGTTCTGACATGTTAATAGGTCGAACTGTTTCTTGTTGGACTTTGAGGAAGGTCTTCAGCCGCCTGGACAGGAAATGCCTGGGTGCAATCAAGCTACTGTTGTGTGTCTTGACTCATGCGACGTCACCGGCTTTTTTTTCTCTGCTCCTGTTAGATCACACACAGGAAATGGGAAACCGTTTCCTTGTTGACACCAACTCTGCAGATGAAAACAATACAGTTTATCTTTGTGTCTTTTTTTATGTCCATGTCTCTCTTCCTTCTCCCATTTGTTCCATTATATCTCCCCTTCAGGCTCTGAAAGCTCTCCAGGACATGAGTTTGTCTTCTCCAACCTCCCCTCCGCCTCTGTCCATGCGTCACAGCAAAGCTATCCCTGTGCAGGCCTTCGAGGTATGCTTGCACACACACACATGTACATTAAAGTACACACATCACCCACACACTTAAACACAGTCTCTCTGGGGGGTGGTGGAGGTCAGTATCAGGACAGTAGTGATGATACTGCAAGAATTCTTCACGCTTTGGTTCATCAGAGACTGAAATATGTTTAGGAAGGTATTAATTATATCCATATTCTACTTGTGCTAATAAATGAAGAACACGCTGTAACAAAACTACTCTTATCTCGGTACACTCTTGCTGTCTGTAGTTTGTGAATTAACGTGGTGTTTCGAAGATATTTCTCTTCTTGGCTAATTCAGTTTATCTTCAATTATGGGGAAGGGGAAGTGATTCTGGGACTCAGATTTTCCTTCATATCCATCTTATTTGACTTAGGTCTTCAATATCATTCATAGTGGTCTTAAAAAGTCTTAAATTTGACTTGTTGAAACCTGCAGATGCCTCTAGTTGTTAAGACATTCAAAAGCCACAGAGCCAAGTGGACATTCAAGCTCTGCTCTATTATCAATTTAGGTCAAGGAACCTCATCATAAAAATGTCAAATATTTTATGTTTCCTTTTTTCCTCACAGAGCAATTCATCTCAGTAAGGGATCCTTTTGTCTGAGGTTTTTTATAGTCTGGGCTCAAACCTAAAATCTAATGTAAAATGCTGAAACACATTTTTGGATTTTATGTTCCCTAATGTTACTATCAAGGAAAACTAGTTTCGTTTCACAGGAACAGAAACAGGAAAGACTGAACCTGAGTTACTGTAGAAAACAGGCTGTGAAGTTTCTCAGCAGGGCTGATGTGAGACCAAAGGAATGTTTGTCATATACTTCCAGTGGCGTTGACATACTGAATGGTATTAATCACTTTTGGTGTCATCACATTCCAAAATACAAAAGAGTATATCTTAGATTTAACTATAGTTGTTATAGTTTGTGGTTTTATTTAAATTGTATAAAAACGCATGGCTCATGCACATAAGGAGGCTTTGAAAGGGAAAAGGAGAAAGCACTCGAATGATGTGAATTGAAACGGAGAGGAAGAAGAAAGAAACAGTAGAAGGATAAGTGTCGGGCGGAGCACATTGGTTACCAGGTGAGATGGAGCAAGAAAAAAAGGTTAATGATTTGAAATATAAGTTATCAGCCATGTCTGCACTCTGTGGTGATAACCTCGCAACAGCTTCCTGTTGCACAGGAACAGGAGTGTTGTCATGATGCAGAGATGGGTTTAAAATGTGGTATCTGAATCACGCACCGACGCACAAACAGACCCCATCGAGATGAGTCAAAGTGAGAAAACTTTGGTGCTCGGGTTAAACACTGTCTCTGGGAAATTATGAGTCTAAAGAAACAACCTCCACTTTGTTGCAGTCAGAATAATTTTGTGATTTTAGAAATGAGCCCTGAATAAAACATTGTGAACTGCCTTCTTAAACTGCTACTGTGTGTGTGTGTGTGTGTGTGTGTGTGTGTGTGTGTGTGTGTGTGTGTGTGTGTGTGTGTGTGTGTGTGTGTGTGTGTGTGTGTGTGTGTGTGTGTGTGTGTGTGTGTGTGTGTGTGTGTGTGTGTGTGTGTGTGTGTGTGTGTGTGCGAGCGAGTGCGATCATCAAAATTCTTTGATTTGCTGACTGCATAGTTAGATTTAACTTTTTTAATGCATCAGAAGCAACAAGCTTATTGTGTATGTGATAATAGTAATATAGGGAGAGTGGGCTAAGGGGTCCATGATGTTCACTTTGGAGACCCCTGGTGGTGTAAAGATGTAATAAAGTGATCTGTAGCCTCATTAATTGCACTAAGCACCCCCTGCTTTGTTTGTGTAATGTTTCTCTGGTTCACTGCAGGTCAAGCTGGACGTTTATCTGGCAGAACTGACAAAGATTGGAAAGAGTCAGAAGTACACACTGTCCGTGGACGTGGAGGGAGGACGACTGGTGGTGATGAAGAAGGTGAAGGACAGCCAAGAGGACTGGACAACCTTCACACATGACAAGAGTGAGAAACACACACGCACGTGTCCTAACACAATAAGCCCAGTATTTGCTGAAATCTCTCACCCAGGAACTTGTTGAGCTGAAGTTTTGTGTGACAAAAGTGCTTTAACAACCAGATGGTGACTCATCTCATCTTATGATCACTTTATTAAGTAGATGACAGCTGAAACAATGGCCACATTCATCAGATCACTGGCATTTTCCGTGTGAAATAGCTGCTCTAATCTTTTTACGGACAGTTGACGTTTTATTATGACTCTGCGCCGACAGCAGTCATAGCCAGAGGCATCGGTTGACTGTCAGTAAACACAATATCTCAGAAACGCCTTGAGGGAACGCTTTCAGATTTGGCACAAATTTCAAATTGGACTCCAAGATGAACAGATTAGAATTTGGTGGTCAAGTGTCAAAGGTCAAGGTCACGGTGACCTCACAATTCACATTTCTGACTAGCTCAAGGATAAGTGCACTGATTAAGACACATTTCCAGTCACAATTTATATTAGAATAAAATTGTGAACTGTTTTTATCAATATTTTTGGTTACCACCCCTTAATGTAAACCTTCTTTAAATCTTTAAATTTATTCCGTGGGCTACCATTAGCTTTTCTTCATTGTCCTTATCTGTAACTTCTCATCTCTAACATGCTGTCTCCCGTCTGTCTTCTGTTTGTCTGTCTCTCTCAGTCCGTCAGCTGATCAAGTCTCAGCGAGTGCAGAATAAACTGGGCATTGTTTTTGAGAAGGAGAAGGACAAGAGCCAGAGGAAAGACTTCATCTTTGCTAGTGCCAAGGTCTGCACACAGATTACACACATACGCACGCACACACAGACACACAGACACACACTATTGGGAGACTCAAAAAAACACAAATCTTTCAAAGTTACTCAGCCTTTCAAACATACAAACAACCAACAGCAAACATCGCAATGGTAAACACATTCATGTTCAAATGGACAAGGAAAAAAACTCTCATACGTCTCTTATGTTTGTATTTTCTGAATCAGACTAAAGTCAGTTATAGGGCTGAGCTTAATATCACAGACCCACATACAAGCCTCTATGAGTTTGTTCCTTTTTATATCACAGACTTCTCTCTATGTTGCCATTTCTCTTTAGATTTTTAGATTTAAATCAAGAAAACATGATTGAAATGACCAAAGAGTGTTGTCTATGCACAGGAATTATTAAAGGTTAAAAAAGCACATATACACACACTGATTGTTTGTGCTGCTGCTCAAAAACAAGGTACTCCTTTGTGGCAGCTTCCACTCACTGATTTGTGTGTGTGTGTATGTGTTTCAGAAGCGGGAGGCATTCTGCCAGCTGCTGCAGCTGATGAAGAACAAACATTCCAACCAGGACGAACCAGACATGATTTCTGTCTTCATAGGCACCTGGAATATGGGTTAGACACACACGATAATATTAATGAATGTACCTATGTCAATAGCACTACACTCTGACTTATCTTAAACATTCATATGTGTTGAATTGAAAAGAGAAAAAGATCTTCCAGAAAGGCACATTCATATTTTAGGTGAGAATGTAGCACATTGGTCTTTTTTTGTTCAGGCTCCGTGCCTTCGCCTAAGTCTGTGGCCTCCTGGGTGTTGTGCCGCGGCCTCGGGAAGACCCTGGATGAGATGACGGTCACCATCCCTCACGACCTCTACGTGTTTGGAACTCAGGAAAACTCAGTGTGTGATCGGGAGTGGTTGGAGTCACTACGGGCCATGTTGAAAGAACAGACAGAGCTGGATTATAAATCGGTGAGGAAAGCAGGTGTAAACAAACATGTTTGAGAAGAACACTTAAAAAAAACATGTCCTGCTATGAGCATGAAGAAGAAGTGAAGGTAATATGCTTGAGATGGTCAAACTGAAGATGATGGTTCCTCACTGTCTGTTGTTCTTGTTTGCAGATCGCAGTCCAGACTCTGTGGAACATTAAGATCGCTGTGTTGGTGAAACCTGAACATGAAAATCGAATCAGCCACGTGGGAATGTCAAGTGTCAAGACGGGCATCGCCAACACACTGGGTAGTTACAATGCTCATTATACTTGCTTTATTCTTTTTATTTTTGAAAAAAACAAAGGAGAATGTTAACATTTTTATTTTTGCATCTATTGATGAAAAAATTTGACTTGAATTCAGAACATAAACAAAGAAGAGCCTGCACACTTATGCAACTCCGTGCCACAGAAAATGTAATTACACAACGTCTTGATCCAGAGTTGGATCTTCGTCAGGTCCTTTTGTGGTTAAAAGAGAACCACCCATATTGATCAATATGCCATGACACTCCAAAATATAATAATTATGTACCTCCCCTTTTGAAATAGTTCACATAGACTTTACTTTAACTTAACATTTCAATATGCTTTATTTTTACAACACAAACCAATTTTTTTTATGATCACTGTTTTTTAACAGTAATGCCTGCTAGTCAATTAAATATATTTTAGTTAGTAAGTATAATTGTATAATTATTGTTAATATATTGTTAAGTTACGGTTTTGTTTGTTTTGATTGTTTCACAGGAAACAAAGGAGCTGTAGGTGTTTCCTTCATGTTCAATGGGACGTCTTTTGGTTTTGTGAACTGTCACTTGACATCAGGGAATGAGAAGATTGCCAGGTAACTACTACAGTCCAACACACATTACACATATAGGTATAGGTATGTATATATATATATATATATATATATATATATATATATATATATATATATACCTGTGAGGACATCCAGTGGGTTTTAGTTAATTTTCATATCTCATTCACATCTCATGCTTAATTTATTTTAGGGTCTTGTGCGTTTAAACCCCATCATTCCAAGTTGTAGCCTACGCACGGGGCCACGTCGTTGTGAGCATTCACAGTTGTGCGTCGGTGTGTGCGCGTAGCTCTGCAATTACACTGCTGAAATGCTAGTTGCCGTAAAGTTTCTCTGCTGCTGTGTTGAGCTTCTTCTGGTTTAGGGTCCCCTGATTTAGAAATTCTCTGGCGTCTCTGTTTACTACAGAACAATGGCGAGTGTTATCATGTTGGAGTTGGAGCTGATAGATGTTGAGGAGCAATTTAATTTTTCGTAAAGGACTGCAATGATGAAAAGAAAGACGCCTGAGGAGATGGTCCGTACGACCATGAAACAGAGTGAGGCGACACAGGAGTTTCCGGAAATACTGTCATCCGGAAATCCAATGCTACGAAGATGACCAATGACAGCTCTAGCGGCCTGCGTTGCCTCAACGCGTAGTTACATTTTCGGGGGGGGTGCACGTCTGGGTACGGCGTAGGGTTCTGCGTAGGTTACACGTAGATTCGACGCAGAAGCATGAATTGGGCTTAAAGTGTTCTTTTCTTCAGTTCATGTGCCAGAAAACCTGTGACATATGTGACCTTTGACCCCCGCAGGAGGAACCAGAACTACCTTGATATACTACGGCTGCTGTCATTAGGAGACAAACAACTGAGTTCCTTCGACATCTCACTGCGCTTCACACACCTCTTCTGGCTGGGAGACCTCAACTACAGGCTGGATATGGATATACAGGTGGAGGAGAACACACACACACACACACAAATGAATTGCAGCAAATTTAGATGAAACCTTATGTTATAATTGATGACCCCGTCTCTTCTGTGTCTGTGTGCGCAGGAGATCTTAAACTACATCAACAGGAAGGAGTTTGACCCCCTGCTGAAGGTGGACCAGCTCAACCTGGAGAGGGAGAAAAACAAAGTGTTTCTGCGCTTTGGTAAGTGGGCTTTTTAATAGGCCAATACTGGTACCGCCTTTCATTGTGCACAGGATGATATTTCTGTCGGAGCAGGATTAATAACTTGGAAAAAATCAATTAACAGATGGTTTCTGCAGAGCTTCAGTGATCTCATAAACACAACCACAGAATTAATGACTCAAACTTCCCAAAAGCACCTGCTCTCCATGTTGTTGTGTCCCTGTGATCATTCACCAGGACCATTTGTTTTCTTAGTTCTCTGTAAGGGGCCAAAAAAGACCCTAGGAAAATGTACAGAAAGATGCCTCTCAGCCATTGCTTTCCTCAATACAACCCATACCATACAAAAACATTTTTACAATCAAAAAATACGACTATGGTGACCCCTATCACTTGTGCTTATCGTCATCATTTCTTAAAGTAACCATAATAATTATACTAATATCTCATACACATACACATACAGTTCTAACATGTGAATGTGTGTCTTCTTGCTCGCAGCGGAGGAAGAGATATCTTTCCCGCCCACCTACCGTTATGAACGAGGCTCACGGGACACGTATGTTTGGCAGAAGCAGAAGGCCACAGGGGTATGTGTCCGTTACTTAAACAATATCACACATGCACTTTGTTTGCTCTTTCTGGGAGTGGTCCTGATTATCCTGTTGTGTCCTCCTCTACTTTTTCTATCTGTCGTAGATGAGGACTAATGTTCCATCCTGGTGTGACAGGACCCTGTGGAAGTCGTACCCAGAAACGCACATTGTCTGTAACTCCTATGGTGAGACCATTAGCAGAAAAGCAAATACTCTGCACACATTTGTTTTAAGTTCCCTCTCACAGAGGTCAAATGGTATAGTGGATAATTTCCCCTCAGCACCGTAACCCTCCATATATGATTATGAACAAGACTAAAGTACACTCTCTTTTGTTTGTCAGGCTGTACAGATGATATCGTGACCAGTGATCACTCCCCTGTCTTTGCCACGTTTGAAGTGGGCGTGACCTCCCAGTTTGTCTCCAAGAAAGGTACAAGTGGTTCAAATGAAATTCTTTAGAAAATACTTTTTGGGTCATTATGTTTGCACCTCTGTCCGTTTTCTTTGTTGGTTGGTTTGTTTGGTTTTAAGCATTAAGATGATGCAAAAACTACTGGACAGATTCCCACGAAACTTGGTAGAGGATTGTGGGATGGGTCAGGGAAGAACCCATTAAATTTTGGTGTAGAGCCGGGATTTTTTTTATCACTTTCCTTAACATTGTTATATAAGACAGTCTTCGAGCTTTCCTCATATTTCCCCAGGAAAATATTCATGTACCTTGACCATATTTAGGGAACTTATATCTATGAGTGTGTGAAATTTGGTGCACATTGATTGGATTTAGAGGGAACGTTGGGCCTTGACTCTACTGAGTGTCATTGTCATTTTCTGTGTTGCCTTTGTATATCTCTTCCTGACAATCGCTCCTTCTCAGTCTGCAAACAGATGATTTGGCCATAACGTCAGATTTTCTAAGCAGGTGATGATTTGTTTCTGTTCCAGCTGAAATCTGGACGGTTCTTAATGTGCTGCTGTAATCTGGTGATTACACACAGACCAGAAGTAAACAATGAGTGAAGATGAGCAGAGGGAATAATAACCTGCAGCCTGTTACTCAGTCTGGTTCTGTGCTGCAGTAGCATCAGAGCTTATGTATTCCCCAAGATTTATAAAAGTGAATGCCTGTTTTTACTTGTTTTGAAGAGCAAAGGCTGTCACACATTAAGTGCTTTAATTCTTTCATTGCTCTGTTTTAAATTTTATTTTAATCTGTTTTTACTCGTGTGTTTTGTCTCAATTGTGAAGCACTTTATAAATATTGAAATGATTATATTGTATATTCTGTGCCACATAGATCTCAGATCTTTCCATTCTTCTCCTCCTCCACACTCTCTCTCTCTCCACCTGTTTCTGTGTAGGTCTGCCAAAGTCTTCAGAGCAGGCCTACATCGAGTTCGAGAGCATCGAGGCCATAGTGAAGACGGCGAGTCGAACCAAGTTCTTCATCGAGTTCTACTCCACTTGTCTGGAAGGTGAGATGAACATGTCTGCACCTTCTGCAGTGAACTCATCTTCTTCCACAGTGTGACACAGTGTGTATCCAGCAGGAGTGACAGCACAGACGGGGTTTCTGTGACACCATGTGGATGTTACAGAAACCCTGTGGATGTAAGTGGGTGTAATAAAACTGTGTCTGTTTCTTCTTTTCATATCTTCCACCCTCCCTTGCTCATCTCAGGCAGTCAGTATACCTTTAAACTAGAAATCCATTTTGACCTGTGCTGTTTCCCCACCTTCCTGTCCAGCATGTACTTTTGAATTAAATGCAAGAGAAACATCTCCCTCCTCTTCTTCCTTCTCTCCTACCCACCTTGTTCCCTTTGCCCCCTGCTCCCGTCCTGCTTCTCTCTCTCTCTCTCTCTTTCTCCTCTGTAGAGTTTAAGAAGAGCTACGAGAACGACAGTCAGAGCAGCGACAATGTCAACTTCCTGCGTGTGGGCTGGTCCAACAAGCAGCTGACGACGCTCAAACCTCTCCTCTCAGAGATCGAGTACCTTCAGGACCAACATCTGCTGCTAACGGTGAAGTCGCTGGATGGATACGAGTCCTACGGTATAAAGAGAATGTTTGTCGTGTGGCTACGCAATTCTTTGAAATTATATCTGTTATATTCTTTTAGTCCTACTACAAACGTGTGTGTGTTTTCCCCCCCTGCTAGGAGAGTGTGTGTTGGCTCTGAAGTCAATGATTGGCAGCACAGCTCAGCAGTTTCACACCTACCTGTCCCACCGCGGCGAGGAAACGGGAAATATCAGGGGGTCCATGAGGGTCAGGGTCCCCGCTGAAAGAATGGGAACCAGGGAGAGACTTTACGGTGATTCACTTTATATCTAGATGTGTGGTGATAGTCTGGTGCACTGTGTAGACCTGAGGAGGAGAGTTAAACAGTAGAGACAGCATTTTGAAACAGGAAGCAGCTGATATAACAATGGACTTTTAAAGATCAATTATTTGCTTTAAACAGTTTGGTAAAGTCATTTAATAACTATTATTGTTCTATTTCAGAGTGGATCAGTGTGGACAAGGATGAGACAGGCGGACCTAAAGGGAAAGGCTCGGTGTTATCCAGAGTGGGACATGAATATGTCAAGTCAGTACATGATGCTCTTTTAATTTCCACTCTATGTAGATTGAGTCTTGTTTCTTTCAGAGGAGATTATTCTGCATTTACTTAAATTTGTACATTATATTTGTAATACCCATAATCCAAGGAAGGATGGAAATAACATGTGTGCCAGGTTAGAGTTTATGTTACGGCCCATAATTGAGGGGCACTATGGGGCGTACAACCCAGCACAAACCATGGGATTTATTAACATTTAACACAATGTTAAAATCCCAGGCTGAGTCCCAGCAAAACCAGCTTGTCCCCACACTGGAAGCCTCTTCTGGTCCTGACACACAAGGTCTTAAAGAACCTCAGTTCGCTGGCCTGGTGCACCTCATTGATGGCTGATTGGTTGAATCAAGGTGGAGCCAGAGGAGAGACAAGAACAGGAAAACATACAGCCAACACAGTTTGTTCTAAAATATATTGTATTTTTCATATGTTACTTCTTCTCTTTCTGTTCAGTTCTGTACTGTTTTATACAAACAAATATCATAATATTGTGATTTGAAAATAATAATTATATTGTCATGAGGATGGTTCACCGTAAAAAAAAAAAATGGCTGAATTAGCTGATGAATAATAAATGTGTGATATTTTGGGGCAAAGTGAACTGGCAACTGGTCACTTTGTACTTAATATACAAAATTCATCCTTTTTTTCCACACCTTTGTTTTCCTGGTATTGTGTATTTCCTTTGACATAATCTGTTGTGTCCACCGTGCAGGCCGTCTTTGGTTCGTAAACCGTTAGGAGAGCTGAGCAAGGTCAGTGAGGAGGGAGAGAGGACCAGCAAGGAAGAAACTGCTGCAAGGTACAGACACATTCATGTATTTCACACTCACACTGAGTCTTTCAAACAACTTCACATAAAAAGGAATGAAATCAACTCTCTGTTCTGCTGCTTTCTATGTTGCAAAGACCTAAACAAGATGCATCAGACGGTGATTCATCCGTCAGCAAGAACAGCTACAATAATCCCGCCTACTACATCCTGGAAGGAGTTCCCAACCAGTCTGCAGCTGCTCTCTCACCCGAAATTCTCCCCTCTCCTACGTCCGCAAACCCCCTGGCAGCTAAAGCCCCTCTTCCCTCAGCTGGAGCTCGAACCAAGCCCTTGTGTCCGGCCTCAGGACCCCCTCAACCGCGCAGACACCTGTCGGGACACCCGGTCCGTGCTATTAGCGAGGAAGGCTCCTCAGAGGACGATGGAGGCGCTTGTGTGGCTGGGGCGCAGGGTGGAGTTGTCGGGGGAACAGTTGGAACCACGCTGAATCGACCCCCACCTGACTTCCCCCCTCCTCCTCTCCCTAAGGGAGCCCTGGAGATGGTTGTAGAGGCGGCCTTCCCCAAACCGCGGCTTCTTTACCCGGACCTGGCTGAGGTCAGGATCCCGGCAGCAAGTCCCGGTGCACCGCTGGGTCTGGGGGAGGGTTTCAGGAGAGGAGGAGGAGGCGGAGGAGGAGGCGGGGGAGGTGGAGGTGGAGCAGGGGCGTTGGATGACCAATCCTGTTCTGTGCTCCAGATGGCAAAGACTCTGAGTGAAAGTGAGTTTCCTGGACCGCCTCCACGGGCTCCGTCAGCTCCGCCTCTCAGAGGGCAACCGATGGGTTTGGCTCTGGATGCCTGTCGCACCTTCCCACCCAGAAATCCCATCCCAGAGAGCATCGCAGAGGACATGCCTGAGGAGGTGAGTGGCTCGTTTAGCTTGTTCTCAGTGGTCAGACAGAGAGGAGGTTTACACTGGGACACTTTTGGATTGTTAATAGGTTTATATTTTATTTCCTGACAAACACAGCACCTCTCTTCTACTTGGACATGACCCAGATATTTAGTCGTTTTACATGAAAAGTGTCGACTGGTCGTGCTTTTGTTTTAAAAAGATATTACCAGAGTTACCTGTTTATTTCCTCTTATATTTGAATCACAGTTGTAGTGTTTCCTTCTTGGGGGTGAAGTAAAACAGAGCCCAACCCAGGCTCACATCTATCCAGTGATTGTTAGCATACGTTCTGTGGCAGCTTGCTATTACATGAGATGTTCCTACAGCAGTTTCTGCAACTTATGGTTGATCCTGCGTTACGTCTCTTCCATCCAGGGACTTTGGGCCAGCAGTAGTTCGTCTTTGTCTGTCGGGGATTCTTCAGTAGGGGAGTGGCTGCAAAGACTGGGACTGGAGAGGTATGAGCAGGGCCTTCTACACAACGGCTGGGACGACCTGGAATTCCTCAGGTACATACACTCACACACTCGTAAAGGTCTCGAACCTTGTCTCTCCAAGTCTTCTACGTGTATGACTCCTCTTTTTCATCCTGAGATATTTGTCCGTCACATGTTAGAAACCTAACTTCCTGCTGTATTCTCACACAGACTCACTTACTTATTTTCCGGATATTTTACTAGAGGGCAGCAAAAGTTGATGAAAATGTCCAGAGCAACTGACATTTGTGTTCCAGCCTCTCTGGAAAATGTCAGAAACAATATCTGCACCTCAGTGCATGTCTGAAAGCACCTTGAAGGAAACACTTTATACACGTTTTTGACTTACTTGTAGCAGTTATTCTACTCAGTGTCATATGTGTCAAACCTTGTCACTTATTGTTTCCGTCTATTACAACTCCAGTGACATCACAGAGGAGGACCTGGAGGAGGCGGGGGTGCAGGACCTCGCTCACAAACGGATCCTGCTGGAGAGCCTCAGACAGCAGCAACAGCCATAAACTGCACCGCACTGGTCTGTGACTGGTCCAAACCGGCCCGGTACTGCACCAGGTCCCAAAAGGCCAAAAATCACCGCTGAACTGAACTGAGCTGGAACGTGCCAATTGATGCCAGACTGTGCCTTCTGAGAGAACTTGCACTCTGTTTGTACTTTCAAAAACACTTTGTTGAAACCAACGTCCCATTTTTCACATCATGTACTGTATGTGTGTTGTCGTCGTGTTCCTGGAGGTGGCCTTATTTAATGATCATTTCACTTCCTAACCCTCGGCTTTAAAGCTTAGCGAGAAGACGTAGGATGAGATGATGAGACACGACTCGCATGTGGAGCAGCTGATGTGTCCATGTTGCCTCATCACCTCTGACCTGCCGCTTCAAGCTACATTTAAAGCTTGTCTTTCTTTCTTTCTCCTGAGTGGAGCAAGAGTTTTCTCACAAATGGGAAATTTCAGACTTTTAAGTTTAAAAGCAAAATAAGAAGAGGGGGGGTTCATTTGAAACCTGAGCTTTGAAAAACACCCTGCCTGTGTTTTGTCCCCTCAGTTCAGACTCTTTTTTTTTAGCAACACTGTTTTTCTCCAAGTCTCAGGTTTGTCCCCGGCAACGCTCACATTTGGGGAAACTCTCTCAGGAGTCATTTCGCCCCACAGCCTGGGCCGAGGAACCCCCTCACTTCTGTGATGGAGGCAGACAGGAAGCTGTGACAGGAGAGGAGAATTTTTCTTTTGTGATGACATCTGGGCCACTGTTAGTGAAACAGTGGCATTTATTGTCTAAGTGTCTCTGCATGTATTTAAGGTTTTTATGTTGTTTATTTTACGATAAAGGGAAAATAGAGCAAATCCACCAAACCTGCCCTGTCAGAGCAGAAAGTGCACTCGGGCACACAGTTTAAGTGACTGTGTTAGCCGTCAGGTTTCGACACCGCCCGCCCCCTGCTGTGTGAGTTGCACATTCAACACTAAGGTTTCAGTTTTGTTTTCGAGCGCTCACAGATTTTTATTTGTTTGCAGATACTTTAACTTAAGTGGAAAATGGCACACGGGGCACGCTGTTTCTTGGTCTGGTCGAAAACATTTAAGTAGTAAAAGCGATAGAATCACATGTGTAATAGAGGTAATAAACCCTGCACCAAATTCATTATCATTACAAATTGATTAATGTTCACAGTTTAATTGTCAGTGAGGATTTTGAATCTCAATATACAGAAGAAAACTAATTTTGTGTGACCAGGTTTAGCATTTCTCACTCATTTTATTTGAGATAGAGTGAATGGAGCAGTGTGAGGGGAATTGATTAACATGACCGAGCAGATCAATGCATGGTTATGTTTCTGAGGTTTTCCTAAACCATCATGTTATCATTGACTGAGAAACTGTCATATAGTACATCATATAGTGTCACGATTTTTCCTACTTTACAGATTTTATTTGGTTACTAAATGACTAAATAATGGCTTAGTTATAGGGTCATTGTATATTTTGTACACATGGAAAAAGATGTCACCTCTCATAAAACATTATAAACAGGAAAAACAGGACACAAATGGCTTGTTCACTGATCGCCCAGTAGGTGGTGCTACTAAACCTCATCAGTAGATACTGACTGTGGAAACCTTGGAGGGGAGAAAAGACTCAACCAAGAAGTTCTACTCTTTATTTTTTTTAATTAATATAAGTTGTTTTTACGCAGTTAAAATCTTAGCCTGTTAATATTCCCACTGCCTTTATTTGCCCTGCAATTTAAATCTGGCCTCCTCTTCTGCCTGTTAGACCAGACGTCAAACCCAAAAGCCAGTTTATTGTCGTTTTAACACACTTTCTGCTGACACCTGTCACTTCTCCTTCATCGAGGTGGATCACATGAAACTGTTCTCCTGCAGTTAAGTGCACAACTTGCTTTTGAACCTACAGAATGATGTATAAACGTTTCCCACGAGACGACTTGCAAAAGCAGAACTCTAAACTGTAAGTGAAATTGCTGTTTCGTCATTGGGACTGAAATAGGATGAAACTGCAGCTTCATTCACACGCCCCATTGAATTATGTTGCTAACGTGCGTTGTTAGACTCAGCTACTTGTGTGTCGTCTAATTGTTTAACAGCCATAATACAGAAAATGTGGATCATCCGTTCAGACGTGTTCAATCTAATGGTTTTTTTTAAGCCTCTTTGGCCTTTCAGTGTTCTCAGTGGTGTGTGTTTGTGTGTGTGTGATTGAGAGAGAGTGTGTTTGTATTTGTGTGCATGAGTGGAACAAAATTATGCTCTTGTTTTCTATGTCAAACTTGTTCATTAGTTTATATGTAGTCTCCTCTGTTGGTTGTGTTAACTTAATGCAAGTTGTTCACCCATGTAATATTTTTTTTTTTTTTCAATTAAAATCTAATATCTTTCCTTATTTTATAAATATACTCATTTCCTTTTTTCTTTTGTTGTTGTCATCTGCAGGGAAAGCTGTGAGGAAGAAACAGTTGTGGTCCGAGAGAAGTAGAGCGGCCTCAGTCAGGGAAAGACAGAAAGAGAGAGAGAGAGAGTACGGTGAAATGAATATATAGTGAGAGTCGTTTATGTTTCCAGGAAAATCTGCTTTTTTGAGTTCCTTAAATCTTGACTTTGCACGATACACAACATTCTCATCATTTTGTGTCACACACACAAGAAACAAGATCATGGCACACGGGAGGCTGTGATTCCATAATGTAGCTTTATTAGAATATTCAGAGTAGTGCTATAACCTCACCAGAGCATCTGTCGATTCCCAGTGTTCATGGACATGTTGGTCTGCGAGACAGATACTCTGCAGTGAAATAACTCTGCAAAGCAATGTGAGAGAAATCAAAGAAAAAGCTACCTAATATTTATATTACTAATTACAGGATTTACACTTACAGAAATGTATGGAGCAGTTCAAAGAAACATCTTCTCACAGATATAATAAAAAATATTAATAAATACATTTGTTTCCCTTATTTTTGTTTGGAATAGATTTCTAGAGTAAACCGTACCCAGAAAAGAATCAGCTCTGAAATCCAGACGTTTCACGAGCAACTTTACAAGGTGAAAGAAAGTAGAAACAGCCGCTGCCTCTTTTTGCCTTTTAGCAAAATAAAGACGAGGGTGGAGGGGAACAAACTCGGAGTGTTAATGGACACAGTAGAAAACTTCTTGTTGATCGTTACATATTTGTCAGTTGCAGGAGAGTTAATGACACCGGGCTGATAAAGTTGATTTAGTGAGTCCAGTCAGAGTTCATAACCACAGACACTGAAGCACTGCAGCCTGCAGAACACACTCATTCACTCCCATCGATCCAGCAGGTGAATCAAAAAACCCGTCAGTCAGATGAGAAGAGAGAAACCAGTTGTACGATGATACCAACGATATAATTCAGTTATAATTAGACAGAGTTTCTTAAGGCTACACTCTGCTCTGAACCTTCCTCCACCCGAGCAACAGGGATTTAAACGTGAGCTGAAAACGCCTCGAGTTCTGTCTCCTTCCTGTGCTGAAGTCAAACAAAGTTCCCACTGTTTGACATAGAAAGGCCTGATGGGATCATAAAGCCAGGGGGAGGAGGGGGTCACATTGAGAATGAGAGTGTAGGAAAGGGGAGGGGGTGTCAGGATTTGATACAGTAAAGAAAGAGGAGGGGATGAATTGCACTGGGGAGGTTTCTGTTCTGGACCCGGCTCCTCTAATTGGATTTATTTGGTGGCCTCTGTTTTTGCTGGACAAACAGATTTAAATGGGGGACCCTGCTCTTTCTGGTGGGCGTCTGTGTGTCGAGGAAGTTGTGCTTGTGTGGGTAAAAGTTTGCTTTGTCTCTGAGGGCGATGTTTAGATTTCTGCTCTAAGTCCGTACCTGACCTCCATGCTCATCAGAGCGGCGGCTGTGGTCGTCCAAGTGCATTGCAACACAGTGAGTGTGGGAATGTGAGAGAGCGACGGGAAGAGGAGAGCACAGAGTGTGTGTGTGAGTGACCAGATGTGTGTATGAGTCGAAGAAGTGATGCGTGGTTTTTGGGCCGGACAGACAAATATCCTTTTGACACTCTGAAGGTTTTAGTCGGGGAACAGTTAAAGTACATGAGGGGTTTTACATCATTAAATAGAGCTGACAACTCTGTGTCTTTTAGTCTGAGGACGAGTGATTTCTGGTCCATGTCCAGGTGGAGATTTGCAGGTTTAATGTGCACAGTTGCATATTCTGGGGAGAGAGAGACGGTGGCAGACTTGTGATTTTGTTATCTGAGTTTTGAATCAGATTTCAGAGGAGAATGGAGGCCTCGCTGAGCTACAGCAGAGTCCACCAGGGAATTCTTGGTTATAATGTGTAAGTCCTGACTCTCATCAGGAGCTAGGAGCTCCTCGCTGTTCCAGCAGATCACACAGTGTCTGTTTCTCTTTTCTCTCCCTCTGTGCTTCAGAACAGGTTCGTCTTGATGGTGGGGTTGGGTTTTCTGTGGAAGGACGACAGGACTCCGGCAAAGGGCCCGGTCATACTGTCCGCCGGCTGCCAGGCCTTCAGAATCTCCTGAGTCTGGACAGCCGGCTGGGCCACGGCCGGGTTGGACGGCCCCAGGCTGGACCAGCTAGGCGGCTTCAGCCCCTGGAGGACCGGGGAGCTGGAGGCGTTGATGTAGCCGGTGTTGACAGGAGCCGGGCTGGGACTCAGGCTGGCAGGGCTGCCCATGTTTCCGTTGGCTGAGCCCGTCAGGGAGGCCGTGCTGTCAGGCGTGGGCTGCAGGTGGATTCTTTGGACTCATCATCATCTGAAGAAGATCTGGTCTCCCCGCCCTTCTTCCCTCCAGAGCTGCTGCTGCCTGTGCTGCCCGTGGTGCCACCAGAGTTGTTGTTTTTGGAGTTGGCTGCACGCTCCTGTTTACGAAACTTGGCACGCCTGTTCTGAAACCAAACCTGGAGAACACAGACAGAGGTACAATAAGCTTTCCAGTGAAGATGGACAAACAGAAACATGAAGAAAAATGGTCCAATCTCATATTCTGATTTGCAGTGATTCAGGTGAAATAAGAGCCTGTTGGTCTCACCTGTACCCGGGCCTCGGTCAGGTCTATCTTCAGGGCCAGCTCCCTCTCGGGTGTAGATGTCCGGGTAGTGCGTCTCCGCAAAGACCGCTCCAGCCTCCTTCAGCTGGGAGCTGGTGAACGTGGTCCTGATGCGCCGCTGCTTCCGCTTCTCGTTCAGGCCGGAGGGGTCCGAGAAGAACTTGTACGGAACTGAGAGAGAAAAATGAAATCGGTTAAGTCGTTGGAAAGCAGCAACATTTATTCAGTGAAACACTGACCGATGTTTTTTAACTGTCGAGGCCGTGGATCACAATGACGCGCGGAGGCCGTGCGTAAATAGCGCAGGAGCCGCCACACGGTCCGATTCTCAAACGATAATCAGCTGTTTTCAGCAAGCGGATGATCTTGCTCAGTAATTTCCAGTTTAATGAGGTGGATTTATTTATTTGATAAAATAATGACATCGTGTTCGGATCCAATCAGAAATGACGATCAATAAAAAGAATGTGTCCAAACCAAACTGGCGGCCTGCAGGCCACGTTTATAACGGGATGATTTAACGGTAACACCGGACCTCTGTAATCAGCTAATTTATCCGATTAATACTTTATATTTATTAATTCATGACCTAAAGAAATTATTTTTGTTTATTGTGTTGGCAGGATTTATGGCCTTTAAGGTGAAAAATAATTTAGCACATTTACCCAAATGAATTAGTCTTAAAATATAAATAGAACCTTATAAAATGTGTTAATGTAGGCCTATACGTGTTTTGTAATAAAGGATTTCAAGTGTACTTGATCGATGCAATCTGAATTTATTGCTTGTAATTAAAATGCATTTTAATGTATTAAAATGTATTTAGAGGAGTAGAGTCGTAAGACACAAACCAATATTTCAGCTCAAAATCCAAAGACTCGATTAGCAAGAAACTGTATTTCACTGCTTAAATTGAATTATAATATATAACTATAATTTTCTTTAGATATTTTATTTAAAATGTTAAATAAACATTTAGAATAATTGCTACAGCTTGATAGGGGGGCCTGTGGCCAACAGGTGTGTGTGTGTGTGTGTGTTCGTCAAGATTGATTTCTGTGAGCTCTCCATTGTTACATTTTTTGTAGCAATATATTATTTTTATAATTATTAATATTAGTTATACTATTAGAGATCAATGTAAAAGCGTACTAATTTATTGGCAGATTAATGCACATATTCATAGACAACAGTTCAGGTTTCACCTTAAAACATCTCATTTAAAAATTGTAATAACATTTAAAAAAATGAAGCATCTTATAAATGTTTTTTGCATTGATTTGATTCTTAACCTCTTAACATTAATTCAAATTAAATCAGTGTAAGAACCATTTAGGCCTTATGCTGTACAGGTCGATCATTAACGAAACATTCTATTGACAATTAAATATTTAACTTTAATATTAATTGAAATGGTGATTTCCGCAGCTGAAGACAGAGGAAATGTTGGAGCTTCTTTTTTCCTTTAGCTTTTTAAAAGAAGGATTCACCTAATGAACAAGATGTCCCTATCGTCCATATAATGTCCCGTTTATTAATTTAGACCTTTATATGGCAGAGCATTATGGATCATGTGTTCTCTACCTGAGGAGTAGGGGGTGGGCTGGTGCTCCCGCAGGGCTCCCAGTGTGCAGCTGGCCGTGCTGAGCGGGGTGCAGCCCGGGTTGGAGAAGGGTCCGCTCCGGATCGGGTTGTACTGGAACGAGCTCGCCTGGCTGCAGGAGCTGAAGTCCGCGTAGGCCGACGCTTCCATGGCCGCCATGCAGGAGTCATAGGAGTTCAGGTAGGAGTAATCCATCTTATACATGGAGGTCAGCCGGTGCGAGCACCGGGTCTGCGGACACGACGGGAGGAGGTGGGAGTCGGAGCGGCTGCAGGGGACCTTTTACCCCAGGAGACGGAGCTCAGAGTCGGTGTGTGTCTCCGGCGTGTCCCCGGACTGAAGCTGGCTCTCTGCAGGTCTCCTGTCAGCTGCGTCACAAAGCTGCTTTCTTTTTTAGTTTCACTGTAAATAATCCAGACGTGTTCTTTTTTCCTCCCTCACTTTCTCCTGGTTCTCTCTTCTTCTTGTCCTTCTCCTTGTCCTCCTTGTCCTTCTTCTTCTTCTTCTTCTTCTCCTCGTCTCTCCAGTTATTCGCTCTGCGCTCGCGCTCCGTGTGACAGCGCTGCTGCGGCTCGCGCACTGTTTATAATAAACTTGGCTGAGCGCGAGACAATAGCGAGGCGGTGGTCTGTCGTTTCCATGACAATGGCACCAGTGAGCGAGCGTGCACACGGAACCCACACCCCCCCCCCCCCCCCCCCCCCCCCCCCCCCCCCCCCCCCCCCCCCCCCCCCCCCCCCCCCCCCCCCCCCCCCCCCCCCCACACACCCCTCCCTTCTCTCCTCCCCCCCACTCACCCACTGCACCGCCCACGCGCTCGCAGGTGTCGGCAGTGAAATGATCTAAAAACTATTTAAACATCTCTTATATCTGTATTTGTGTTATTCTGCTGAGGTCGCTCTGCTCAGATGTGACTGGAAACAACAGTCGCAGTTTAAATGATCAGATTTTATTTACATAAATCCATCCAAGTGCGTTTATTATTAATCAATCAATCACATTTTCTGGCTCTAGTCCATATTCACAAATCACAATTTGCCTTAACAAGGTTTGACTTGCTCTGCCCTGAACCCTCGACTAGAGGAAAAAATAACAAAACAAAAGACATGGCTGGGAATGAATGAGTTGAATCAGCCCATAAACTCTTCAGGTGTAGAAGATGCTTTCTGTTTATTGTAGAATCTGTGTCTCCCTGTAATAAACCATATTAATTCTCTTTGTTCCACTGTCTTAAAGAAATACAGAACGACGATTCAAACCCAGGAGCTGAGAAACAAACAGGACCTGACATCGGCTTAAATCCACCGAGACACGTCCTCCTTTTCATCTCCCCATTTATTCAAAGATGACCTGGTCGCAATTAGACTTTTGGGTTTTTAAATTAGAATATTGTTTTGGAGTTAGAGGAATAAATATCTGAAAGCAGTCCTATAATCCGCTGAGATTAAATGAGCAAACATCTATATGGAGTTACTGTGCTGGCTTTGTCCGGAGTTGGATGCATGCGTAACAAAACTCACACTCGGGATATTTTTCCCAATTCTGTGCTTCTGGAGAAATCTAAAGTGTCATCGGTTTGCACCGAGCTTCTACCACATCACCTTAAGAGATACGGGCCTACATTTACAGCCCAAACTGTATAATCCATCTATTAACTCGTGCGTAAAACGCGCCTTACGCGCAGGTGTGTGTTGGGTCCCAAACACTTGCTGCGTCAGAGACAAGTGCAGCAGAGCCGCAGAAGTCTTTATGTGTCGAGAAAAGTCCAGATGTGACGGTGATTGTCGAGATTAAAAGCTTTGATTTGATTCCGATCACTTTTACGGAAGATGTCACCAGAGCGCGCGTCAGTTTGATGTATAGGACGAGAGAGGGAATTGGCTGCGGAGACGACCGCGACAGGATAACCGTAAACGCATTGACGCTCCATAAATTGGTTTAAGTTTATTGTTCGGTGTCATACAATGTGATAAGTCATATCCCACACGGCACACACACTCGCGCGCACACACGCACACACAGAGGGTTTAACACCGACAGGCAGGCGCGCGCTCCATCCAAACCGTGGTGCCATTTAGAAGGTGGCATGCGTCTCAGCCTCTGTTCGTAGAAATTAACAGGCTTTTTATTAGCGGATAGATTTCACCAAATAATATCATCCACAAAGAAACAAACAAAATTACGTTGTGACGTGAAGCACGCGAGGAATTAATCGATTTAGGCTCGTGTGCGCGCTTATAAAACGCATAATAACGGAGACCAATGTGTGCGCGCTCTTATCTCTGCTTTGACCAGAGGCTGCATGATGATGGTGCTTAATGACATTATAACACACACACACACACACACACACACACACACACACACACACACACACACACACACACACACACACACACACACACACACACACACACACACACACACACACACACACACACACACACACACACACACACACACACACACACACACACACACACACACACACACACACACAGTGCAGTATAAATGAGTATTATTGATAGGGCTTGTGTGAAGTGTTTATTGTGTGGTCAGAGGTTTGGGGCGGTGCTCCGGTTTTTCAGTCTGGTGCAGATGCTGGTAAACACAACATGCGTTAGAGCACAACATGTCTACACGGGGCGTCATTGTGACTCTGGCTCCAGCCCTGTTTCACATCTAGGCCTGTATCGCTAGTAGTGACTCATTATTGATGTAAAACACATATATCCAGAGTTAATAGTAAGTAAGAAACGTCCTTATTCTGCGTAAGATTGAGTGATTTTTGTTGCACCTGCCTCTGAAGAGACAATGACAAGTCCCAGCTCCTTTTACTGACACGTTATTATGAAGACTATACAGCTGTTATTTCACAGTTGAGACCATTTTACCTTTATAGATTCTTCATCGTGACATTAAACCCTGTAGTGCCCCATCAGATGTATCTCACTGTTTGTATTGTGTCCTGTAAACGGTGCTCAGCCCACGAGAGAATAAACACTGTGCAGTTGTAGCAGTGAAACATTTGTCAGATGGGAACACAACATTTTTTCCCAACGGACTCGGTATTTAAATACACCATTAAGTTCTGTGTGATCATGACCGCAGCCTGTTCTTTAAACCAAACACACATTTGATCTAAACCCTGCAGTGGGCCGCGGCTCCCAGGCCGTGCCGGCTGTTGTGCGTCCTGCTCCCGTCTGGAGGGTTCAGAGGTGAGTTTACCAAGAAACTTAAACAGTTTCACAGTTCAACTCCGCGGCTCTGCCTCCGTCCAGGGAGGAAAAAAAAGAGCATCGGCCAGGAGCGACCCTAGCTCTCCCGCTTTTCACGCATTTAAACCTTAATCCCTTCAAAGAGCAGGGAGCGCTCTCTCCCAGGCCGCTAATCCAGCCTTTAGTGCTCCGCGCGGCGCTGCAGGGGGAGACCCTCTCCTCCGCTGCGGAGGCTTTAACTTTGGACTTTTACATTCATGGGCCGATGGGACGGAAACAGTAACGGGGAGCTTTGGCATTCATGACGTCTGAGTCAACAGAAGAGGGGACACAATGGTCCCCTAGAGGCTCCTGAGGGCCCCTGAGAGAGAGGGACCCCGACTATAGGGATTATAGGCCAATGTGTGGAGCACTGGGGGGGGGGGGGATCTTGCACTGTCACTGTTTCTAGAGTTATGATTGAGATAACATTAAAGGACCGTTACACATTTTATTCTGGTTCTTTTATTGAAAAGCAGTCATGCACTATTAAATGATGAGGCTTTAATGTCCACGGGGGACAAAACACTATGTAAACTGAGGGATTAGCACCATTGTAATTACCCACCAGTCTCCATATGAAGAATATGAATCCATTGGTTTATCAGGGTAGATAGTATTTAAGGTGATAGAATAAAACTCATTTTAATTGAATTTCTTATAGTGTTTAGTTTTATGTTTTCATTGATTAGTAAATTTAGGCTTCTTCCATCATGCTTCATTAATACTTATTAAACGAATGAACCTATTTTCTATTGCAATGATATTTATTGGGGATGTCAGGGGGCAGCCATTAAACTAAACGCTTTTCCTTAAGGGACTCTGCACTTAATGTCTTTTTATTTTTCAAGGAGAAAACCAGCAGCCCTGCGCCTCATATTTATATTCATCCATATTTATTTGTTCGCGTATTTCTAATATGATCTGTAGAGGAATCTTAATTTAATCCTCTCTCGTGCTCCACCTTGATTTAGCACACAGATTGGCCTCGAGGAATTAGCGTGCGTCGTGGCGCAGACTGGGCTCTGTGACGGATGGGTGGCGTTGATGGAGAGGTGTGTGTGGACAGAGACAGGGGGATAAGGGATGAGTAAAGGATGTGGCAGCGGCGACACATGTGGTTTGAAGAAAAGCCACGCGGGAGGCCCAGCAGGCCGGGATCTGTCCCGGGACACGCGGTGGTGGTCCGAGGCTGTCAGTCAGTCAGAGAGAGAGAGAGAGAGAGAGGGAGGCTGCCTGCTCCATCCATCATGGGAGCGCAGAGAAGAACATGGCCCGTGTGCCCAGAGACGCTCTCCTGCCTCTGGAGTCAGGCAGCTATTGATTCTCAGGTCTGGGCAGTGAGATGTCCTTTGTGAAACACGCAGTTTAACGCCCTGATACATGCGGAGATGATTATTAAGAGTTAATTGAAGTCAGAGCCACATGAAGCCAAACGGATTTTACATGGCATGGTGAGGGGGGAAAAGCTGGGGCAGAGGCCTAATGAGGAGGGTTCAGTGAAACAGAGACTTTAATATTTACAACAATTCAAACTTCCACTGCATTAAGGAGCAGCGTTTGAAAGTAGCTGCAATAGTATCAACAGAATACCCACGTTTCTTTGTTTTAAGGTGCGCGTAATTATGTAAAATAAACACAAGTCATCAATTAATCCAATTTTATGTAGATTCTCCTGCAAATTATTCATGATTATATGATCCTTATATCTTAATTATTATCAGTTGGCCATAAATTCATAGATTAAATAAATATATTAAATTTCGAAACGATTTGCCTTATTTGTTGGCCCCATGTGCGCTCCTGTGCGTTTTTCTTTCCTCTGAATTTAATTGGACATCTTGTTGTTGTACATATTGAATTATTGTGACTATAGCCTTTCAATGCAGATTGAACATGGAGGGGAAGTGAGGGAAGAGTAGGAATCTGTCACAAGCGAGTCCATTAACGCTGATCTAGTTGGCACATTTGCGTATTTTGTTTGTGCGCAAAATACGCACTGGCTGATTGAATTACCTCGACACACACAAAAGATCTTATTAGGCCTTGCTGCATTGTAGTATATCTGTACTCACCACGTGTCTGCAGTTTGGAATGGTTGTTAAACACACTATTTTAAATGTCTATCAACAGTTTAATGACAGTTCTTTGGTGTCTTGATTTTAAAAGGATTTTCAGGGGGACATGTTTTTCCTGTACAACCTCCATCCTGATCCATGCTGACTGCAGGCCAGCCTCTCCACCTGCACCGTCACTGAAATGTGTCGTGTCATCGTCCCTCCACGAGCTGCTCTTTCCCTCGGAGGTGGGTTTAATCGCGCATAAAATAAAATCAGAAATCACGGATCCTGCCGTTAACACCGGCCCGCGCGCCTCTGCAGCGGCGATGCGCATTTGATTTGCCCGATGATGGATGAGAGACGGTGCCGGAGGGAGGGAGGAGCAGGGAGGGAAGTAAAGGTGGTGGTGGTGCTCCCGGCCAGGGTGGAGGGGGGGTGGGGGTCCCGTCGGTGCGCCTGTCCCCGCATTTCAATCCCCAATTACCGGAATGTACCGTGACGCTCCGTCTCGAGACGAGGGTGCGTATTTAACCGGGTTAGAGACGGAGCCACAGCACCAGTTTGTTGTGGTGGCGGTGGAGGCCTGGTGGTGATGCACCTGTTTAGAATCACACTGCAGGGTCCTGGCTGAGCCTGGTGCTCCGCTCTGCAGGAGGGAAATATAAAGAACTATAGATAGACAGTGTATTTTACATATGGGCCTAAATTATTTTTTCATGGCTGTAATTTAGGATGAAGCTTTTTATAATATAATAAAAGTGGTATATAGACCTGTTGAAACAAAGAAAAACAAACACCACAGAAACCATGGGAACATGGATGGGAAATATGTGATTTATTAATCTTTTGTGCTTCATATTGTCATTGATCTTCAATTTTTAGATCTGAAGCATAATGTTGGCCCAGATAGCAAACGGATGTGGGCCACTTCAGGACACGAGGTGGCCCTTCTGGCCTTCTTGTGGCCCGGACAAAATGGATGTAAGTTTAAAATGGACCACTTTCAAAATGGTAAATGTGCCCAAATACCCCCCCCCCCCCCCCAAAAAAAAAAAACATGGGCCTGTTTTGGCAAACATGCGGTGCTCTGGGCAAAGTCAAATCTGGATGAGAACCTAAAGGGGTCCATGTAGTAAATGGTGAATGTGGCCCAAACAGCACAAAACTAATCCGGCCACCTTTGGCACCTTTGGTTGACAGGCGGTGTAGCTATGGCTTACTTGTGTCCCAGATCTGGCAAACAGGAGTTGACCGCCCAAGTGCCATCAGTCCATAAGGGAAGTGGGCCAAATCTGGAGCCAAAACAGCTTTACTACATGTGCTCATCATCATCACAGAGAAAAGATCAAATATATCCATACATTATCTTTTTAAAAATATTGGATCAAACATTTCTCCAAACCTAAATAATGTGCCACAGACACAGAATCGTTGTCAGCACCCGCATTCATCAGCCTGAAGTTTAGTCAAAAATGCAGCCATTCATTTGAACCAATCAAATTACACTCAAACTAATTCGAGTCCGCTCTAACGTGAGGCGGCCGCGCGCTCGGCAGCCGGGCCGGGACGCAGAGCAGCTGCGGGTTATTCTCATGCTGCGTCCATCTCTCCACTGCGCCACCGGACCTGTATTATCCTAATGGACGACGGCATGTTACTTAAAAAAGAAGCTTTTTAGGATCAAAAAAAAAAAAAACGGTCCCGAGAGACCACGGTACACACACACACACACACACACACACAAGCACACAAATCTCACGCACACGCACGCACACCACAGCTGGAGCGGTTGAGGGGATGGCCGCGCGCATGGAGAGCTTCTCCAAACACGCTAATTAGATCTGCAGCTCTGGCCCCGCGCTCTGAAAGCAGCCCTGCAGCGGCGGGGCGCGCGGAGCTGTGGAAAGTTAATTGAATTAAATTCCCTCTAAACTAATTAGGCTGCAATCTGCCACGCGAGCTGTCCCTGAGCAAGGTTCGAATTAGGCGGAATGGATTTGTTCCTTTTCTTTAAGAGAAAGGAGGACAGACTGGTGTGTGTGTTTTTTTTTTTTGGTGGGGTCCTTTATTCGTCTTTTATGCTAATTCTCCCAGGGGAGGGTTGGATTGTCACGTGATCACCTTGCGGTAACCTGACGGCATCCGGTGTGTGTAACCCCCCCCCCCACCTCAACCCACAGCTCCAGACATTAACGCATTAAAGGTCAGAGAATCTGAATAGAACAAACACACAAAATGGTTATGAACCATTTTCAGGCATGAACTCCGGAGAATGTCGGCATGTTTAGGTACGGACTCTCTCCAGGGTTTCCCGCTCACACATGAACAGCAGCCGGAGATTCTCCGGTCAGACATCTTTGTCACTATCTCCTGTGTGTATATGGCACCAAATTTTTGCGTCTGTTTGCGTGTTAGAAATATACCAACACACCACTAGCTTGCAGTGAATCCTCTAGAGGATCTCCTGCTGTGTTCTCCCATGGCTCATTCGGACATTCTGCTGAGTTTTTAGAAGGGGGCTGGCCGGAGAAAGTCCGAAGGCTTTCACTCAAGCCGTTTTCAGACATGAACTCCGCAGAATGTCCGCAAAATGTTTCCAGACGTTCTCTGGAGTTTGTCTCTCACACATGAAGACTGATTTTGACAGATCCACTAACAAAACAGAAATCTTCGGAGTGTTCAGGTGAGGGTTGGTGCAGCAGGCAGGATATAACGCATTCACACATTTTGGTTTACAGCTCATCAACACCAGAGTCGGCTCTTATCACTAAAAGCTTGATCCTCGTAGCGGCCTTCTACGTGTACGCCACTGCTTTCTCAACCTGAAATATTTGTTTTCTTTTTGTTTTTGTTAGAAATGTCATCAACACACCCACTTGCTGGCGTTGACTCATCCAGAGGATCTTCTGATGCTTTCTCACATCAGCTCATTAGGACATTGGGGGCTCGCTGGCAGAGCCTCTCACTGGGACATTTACGTTTTCACATACAGCCCCTCCAGAGAATGTTATGAGATTATCCGGAGTTCATTGCACGTCTGAAAGCAGCTATTTGTGCAGCCTATGATAACTGTGCTGCTCCCACTGCAGCTGCAGGACTGAGGAGCATCTCCATCCTGCAGCTGAGTGCACTGAGGTAATGGAGGTGAAATCGATCGCTCTCCTGCGGGGGGGGGGGGGCGGACAAAGAGAGAAAGAGAGGGGAGTGAGGGAGAGGAGGGGGTGTTAGTGTAAGAGTATTGTGCGGAGGGACACGGATGAAAATCCCCCGTTAAGAGCTGGGGGACAGATATGATAATGGGAGAACCTCTGGTAGTCATTCATCATTCAGCACCTCCACCTGGCTGCACGCTGCACCTCTCTGCTGCTGCTGCACTCAGCTGCACAGCCAAGGTGTTGAAATCAAACACACCCGAACTTCAGCAACACACACACACACACACACAGCAGAGGTTGGTGTTCAGGAGCCCTCAGCGCTGTCAGCGGGTACAACTAGACCCCCAGAGCTGCTGCATGTCAAATGGTTTGGATTTTAAAAAGCATTTTCCAGGCATTTCACAGCTTTACTATCGAGCCGTCACCGTAGAGAGGGAGATGGAGCGAGATGCACCAAACCCCCCCGTTCAGACCCAACCTGCAGATGTGATGATTCGGAGTCTGCACTTGACCGAAGGGCCCCGTATAGTTCTTGTTATTTGGTTCATTACACTTTGTTTGGAGAATTCGCACCACTAAAGTGCAGCAGGGTGTGTTATTACCTCACCTTGTGGCCCCGTGCTGCAGAGGCACCCTGGTCAAACCGGTCTTTTTAGTTGATATTGTGCTAAAATATAATGCATGTTCCGAAGAGAATAAGTTTGAATCTAATTCAAATAACTGACACAGCATCAGCAGAGGACAGGAGCACTGTTTGGTTAACCTGCTGTGTCTGCTGCATTCACTGAAAGTGTTGGATCAGACTCCTGCATGGACACATCTCCTACATGTCATTGCTTTAACTCTGCCAAGGAGAATATCTTTGTTTGTTTGTGAACAAGGTTACACAAAAACAACCGAAAGGATTTGAATGAAACTTGTTGGACGGATGTGGGATGGGTCAGGAGAGAAACCATTACATCTCGGTGCAGATCAAGTTTTCTTTCTTCCAGTTTCTTGGAAGAAAGAAATGGGTTTTGATGAAAAACAATCAGGCATATTAAGAGGACTTATATGTACGATTTTGTGAATTCGGATTCTAGTTATCTACTGCAAAGTCTCCGCTTACTTTCAAGGGAACAAATTCATTGGCTTTAACAAATAAAGCATCATACTCTTCACTTTAATAAAGATGTTGTTGCATTAATGAAAATTGTACATATTTACTCTCTTCTTCTTCCATGTGTCCCTTCCTCCAGTTTAACCCTCTCATTCATCATCAGCAGAAGGTGGGAGAGAGAGAGAGAGACAGATGGACGGACAGAGACGGACGGAAGAGGGAGAAGGAAGGGCTGAGAGAGAGAGGTAGAGGAGAGGGGGGGATGGAGGGAGGGGGGCGAGTGAGCAAACTGCAGCGAGATAGAGGGAGGTTAGGACGATGGAGGGCCAGGTTTCTGTTTCTCCATAATCTAATCAGAGAAATGGCAGCAGTCAGAAATAGCCTGACGGACAGACTAAGAGCCTCTTCTCTTTCTCCTTCTCCTCTTTTTCTTGTCTTCCTCCTCGGGGGATGGTAAATGGATACACACACGTGCGTCACACACGCACACGCGCGCACACACACATCCTCGTGCCAGCTCGACTTCCTAAAACCATAAATTGCAGATGTGTTTGAGGGTTATAAGCGATGGGAAAAGCCTCGAGGTATAAAAGCAAAAGCTGATCTAGATGCTGCCACTGCTAGAGTCCAGTGTTTAAAAACCTGCTGCTGCTTCTTTCTCTGTGGGCGTCAAGAGTTTAAGCCCCAACTCAGCCTCACAACATCCAGACGACACTTCAGGTGTGTGACTATTTATTTACAGCGAAAAACTACAATTCATAAAACCACAGAGGAAGCATGGATAATGAGAATCTGTATAGATATAGGACCACAAAATGAAGTTAGCTACATAAAAAAACTATCATTCTTATTATTCATCATTAAAATCATCAATAAAACTACAGTGTACACGTCATAAAGGAGACAGAGTTTATCCATTTCAATGAGGTGTTCCAGCTTGGAGACCATTGAGATGTCACCAAAAAGAATAACGGGAGGAGAATCCAGGCTGTAACTAACTCTTATTGGGTACTATAACTGATTATTCAGTAAACTTAAAAAAAATAACCCCCCAAAATATTTTCTAACGCCGTCCCAAATTGCCAAACGCAGCATCGGTGCTCAGTGTGACAGACACAAAAATGTATTCACAATAATCCTCATGTAAAAAGAAGCTGGGTCTTATTTTGCATTTTTCTTGAAAAATATTAGTAGATTTTTCCTGTTGATGAACTAATTGATTAATTGACCGATTGTTTCAGCCCTACAGATGAATGCTAGTGTTATATTACAATAATGCTGGTTTGGGGAACGATTTATAAACATGAGAAACCCTCCCTCTTCACAGGAGGCAGCAGTCTGTGACTGTTTGGGTTGTTTGGGGGGTCCGAGCAGAGAGCCAGACTCAATGTGTCCTTCTCCTGGATGCTAATTCCTCCCCATAGGGAAGACATTCCTGCATGGTGTGTGTCAGTGTGTGTGTGATGCTTTCCACATTTCTGTGGCGTTTACCGCGCTGCTGCATTTGCTCCCAGCATTTGACACGGCCCACCCCCCCACACATACACACACAGAGAGAGAGAGAGCTGAATTCCAATCAAATTCCTCTGTCATGTCGTTTCACAAGGTGGACATGCGTCATTGTTGCAGAATTCCCACCCAGGCACTGCTCTGAGAGAGAGAGAGAGAGAGACACACACACACACACACACACACACACACACACACACACACACACACACACACACACACACACACACACACACACACACACACACACACACACACACACACACACACTTCCATCCATCCATCAGAAGTGTCAGAGGCAGCACAAATACAACAAAAAAACAAAACACAACAGAGGAATTCCCCTTTTTGTTGTGACGACTTTATTTACACAGTGGAAACAACAATGAGGGATGTCGCTCGATTACATTTGGCGCCTCGTCGACATGCCGTTCAAACATTTATGATACAACACTTTGATTATTGTTTCTTTACGACTCTAAATTTCTCTTATTGTCACAAAGAGACACACTGTACAGCACCAGAGCGCCGCCGTGACAGACGATGCTTCTTGACTTTAACATGCATCAACAGAAACTATTCACCAGGAGGTTTTATTATCTATAACTCAAAGTGACTGATACACGTCTTTTCCTCCACTAACACATTATTTACTACAATGAATAAGCAGTTGTTGTTTTTTTTAAACATATATCTATAAATGTAACTCTGCTGGTGAGTGTTTCTCCACATGCGAGATGTGCATTCAAGTGACAAACAGAGGCAATGTCAAACTATCTTTGGTCATTGATGCTTCATTTTCCTTCCCAGGAGAAATTGGCTGTTTCTTATTTATTTTAAAATGTTGGCATCATGGAATAAATAACTTCTTTCTTTTACAGTTTCTATTCTGTTCTTTATTTTCCATTCTTCATCTCAGCAAACGCATGCAAAAGCTCTAACAGATCCCTGAACCTCCATTAGTTGATCCTCCATAAATAACTGTTCATTGCCTTAACTTAAATATACAATATATAATATCTTTAATAAATATTTTTTAACCTGTGTTAGTGTTCTACTCAACAAAGTGGGCGTAAGCGTTTCACGAGCTAACAGTGGATCCTCTACGAATACAATGCAACAAAGCTCCTATTAGTTTATATCAATCCACTGATGATATGTTTGATGATGACGAGGCTGCACAGACACACTGAAGCATTTACATCTCACAGTCAGTGCTGAACGCCCGGGTCACACTGGGTGCAGGTGCAGCGGGTGTCTCTGTGGTTCACACAGGGGGCGTGTCTACTGTGGAGCTGCTACATGAGGTTTTCTATTATATCCTCAAATCAAAGGTGGCCTACGTACTGCGACAATCGACACCTTGTTAAAACAAATGGACGGTTTGAGTGCTTTTACTTTGAACCAGGAAGTGTAGCACATTGTTTTGTTTTTGTCCAATTCGACTGATAGACATTGAAACTGTGGCGAAAGCTCATTTTTACTGTCCATCTTGTTGTGAACTGCGTGTGGCACGTGGAGGAAGTAGGCGAGACTCTAACCTGATATCATGGCGACAACTGAAAAGCAAGAGGTTCTGCGTCCAGTGGCTCGACTGTAAGTTTTATATCAAATGTCTGCATGGTTCTTAATCTCAACTGCAGCTGCTATGAAGGCCTGTTGTAACATTAACTTTAGCAGAGGATTCGTTGTATTTCCTGTTGGCAGATCCTGTTCTGCAGCTTGTGGGCAAATTGGCATGAAGTTACTGCATGTGTGACTGAAACAGAGGCATCGGTGCTGTATTTTTTAGAGGTACTTTTATTGGTAACATCCACCATGAATCTTCCATCCTGACACTGCATCACCGTGACGATGACGATGATATGTGTGGTAAGTGTACATACATATCTGTGTAGATCCTCTGTGTTGTGAGCTCTTTGTCAGTGTTCGGGGCTGAGCGGTGGACGGATGTCCAGCATTCTGGACGAGCTGTCCTTTCCCACCACCTCGAGCCGCAGACTCTGCGAGCTCTGCTCCTCCTCGCCGTCTGATTGGACGGACAGACGCAGTGTGCAGCCCTTTGGCAGCAGCTCCTGCTCGTACGCTGCGGCTAACTGGTTGACGACCCGCCGCTCAACCTGAGGGATCAGGGAAGAGGTTAGAGCTCAGGCAAGAGTTTGGTTTTCACAAGTGTTAAAATAAAATGAAGTCTAAACTGTAACATCTAAGTTTTCCTTTTTGTTTTCTAATACACTTGTTTCTTATGTTAATTCTTATTTCAGTTTAAAAAGATTGTTTTGACTTTCTACACCTTCTGTCCAAAACATTGCTGCTCGGTCCCTAAAGGAAAGATATGGACTGATATCGAACACTGTGCTCAGCTGACTGGAGGCCGTTCCATGATCAATTGTGTGTCACAGACCAAATATTTACCTCTCTCCCTCTCTAAGTTTCACTTTTAGACAGCGGTGAAATACAACGGTTCCACGTCTCTCTCTTCTCTCCCACATTTCTCTCCTCACCCTCTCCTCCTGCAGATGGCCGCCCACACTGCTGACTTGCGAGAGGTTTCTTCCCATTTATTTCTCTCCACAGCCGCCAAGTGTTTGCTCGTTGTGGTAACTGTTGGGTTTCTCTATAATTTTGTCAGGTCTCCATCTTACTATGTCAAGTGCCTTGAGATAATGTATATTGTGATTTGGTGCTATACAAATAAAATTGAACTGAATTGAAAAGTAACTTTCAAGAATTATTGAGCGGTGTTTTTTTTTGTGGATTTAAAATAGATTCATAATTTTGTTACATTAAACCAATGTCTTTGCCATCACAGTCATTACAGACAGGTTCTAAATAAATTCAATTTCAATGTATTATCTGAACCTTCATTTTGAATCTATAATGAAGGCAAATATTACATTTTATTACCTCCATCAAAGAGGTTTTCATCAGAGTTTATTTGTCCTTTTAAACCATGAACAGCTTTCCATTGAATTTTGTGGAGGGGTGAGGCACGACCCAAGGAAGAAACTCTTTCTCTGGAGGAGGTTCAAATGTGAACGCAAATGTCTCAGTGAGAGCCTCCGGATTAGCAGAGTACCCTCTCCGCCTGGCCTCCCACTATAAAGTCCATAGACATGTAGGAGAATCCAGTGTGAGAACACAGCAGGGGATCCCCTGCTGGATTCACCGCGAGTGAGTGGGGGGGGTTGATGACACTTCCAATGCTCAACAGATGCAAAAATTAAAAAAACTAAAAGAAAAGAAATATCTTGCGGTGAACAAGCGATGTCACACACATAGAAGACGCAGACTAAGATGTCAAGAGAGTTTGTGTTGATAAGAGCCGACACCGGTGTCTGTGAGTTGTAAACAAAAATCCTGTGATCTCTGCAGCAGAGTTAATACGTTACTTCCTGTCTCTGTCTGCTGCAGCCGGCTGCTCCACCTCTTGCCTGAACAATGCAGAGGATTTGTTGCTGTTGTGAACACATCTGTGCAGAGACCCTCCCACTGTGCTGTGCATATGTGAAAGGGAAACTCTGGGTAAACTCAGAACCCGATTTTATTGACTTTATCCGCAGGTCATGCCTGAAAATGGCTTGTGTGTGTTACAGTGTGTGTTACAGTGTGTGTGTGTTACAGTGTGTGTATACCTCATGCTTGATGGAGCGTGCTCCATAATGCATATTATACCCGCCCGCTAACAGGTCCAGTACCGGGCGATCCCACTGCAGAGTGATGTCATGGCGCTGCTTGGCCTAATGAAAAAAAGAGAGAAAAGAAAAAGACAAGAGTAAGACACACAGTGAAATCAGAATGAGAGGTTGGTGTCAGAGACGGATGAAGGAGAAATGAGATGGAGAGAAAGACACAAGGAGATAATGTCAAGCAAGATGTCTGCCAGCGCTAATCAACAGGCTCTTAATGCATTTTAATCAAACACCAGTCAATAGCAGTGATCAGCGCTGCTCATTTAGCTCCTGATGCTAACGCTCCATTCAATAAAAATAGATGCCAGGTTTTACTCCTGAGACATAAACACTGACATTACAACATTAGAAACACTGCTGCTAAGATCATAATGAGGAACATTTAATTTGTTTATTAGGAGTGAGTGACAGAACATTGGCTCCAGAGGATTCTGTGATCAGACTTCTGCCGTTTGCACTGCTGCCACATACAGACAGAGACATGATACTACAAGACATACACACTTAAAAAATTAACACACACGACTACACACATCACAAACGGCAGCGTATAAAAGAAGGACTGAGTAGGAGTCGTGAGTCAGGTCCCTGTCAGTTGCCTGCAGGGCCCGTGTTTGCCGTCAGGAGACCAGCTGTAATATTAATAATTAAATATTGATGAAGGCTCCACATGTTAAACACAGTAATCACATTATAGTGAGTAGCAGTGGCAGATAATATTGATCTGCGTGTGTTCCTGCTCAGATCGGAGTGAGGGTGTATCCCCGCTTGGAGGACACACACGTTAAAGATGTCGGCTGCTCCGAGGACGATCGTCTAAAAGGGAAAATCTCCTGTTTTCTACTCTCGGAGACACACAGAGGTTTAGCTCTTGGGATGTTACATGAAAAATGGCACAAAGTGTGATGGTGGTTGTGATATTGTGAAGAAGTGGAGACTTTGTAAATCCCACTACAAGGTAACAATCGTTAACATCAGTGAGAACCCTCATCGTGGTCTGTTCAGTTCTCAGGATTGTGAGAGCTGTGTGGCCGTTCTTACCTCAGCACTCAACAAAACAAACATCTGATCATTAGTTTTTCCCAGATTAAAATATCTTAAGTGCACGTTGTCGTGTTATTTGTCTGTAAACAGTGTTACGCACCTTCTTGGCCCAGAAGCTGAGCTCTTTGCTGACCAGCTGCAGCAGCTCTGAGTGACAGAATGGCAGGAAGTATACAATTTCATTGATCCGACCGAGAAACTCGTCCCTCCGGAAATGGGCCTAAGAGGGAACAAAACAATTAAGGATGACAAGTAGAGCCTCTGAGGCCAACTCCAGTAAGACACTGTGCAAACAACATGGGTCCTTTTTGTGTTCATGTCATAGTTTTACCTTCAGGATTGGTCGAATCACAGACTCTTTAAACTGTCGGGAGATTTTGATGTCCTCAATTTTCTGTACATCCTCTGGGGAAAAGCACAACGTGAACATTAACTTCACTTCTGCTTCTATCACCTGAGCGTTGCTGATGGTTACGTTCGGTACGTCTTTACAGTTTAACATCAAATCACAAATACTGTTTGTGTGAACGGGTTGGCAAACTCTTGATCCCTATTATTTTGCAAGACGCTGTGAAAGTCTCAGCAATAAATTCAAATGATCTGACAAACAAAACTATTTGAACAGGACTTCATATCATCAGGCTGATCTTTGACGACAGCAACAGATAGAAATGCAAAGCAGTGTGTCAGGATGGGTTTTCATGTGTTGCCAATGTGGGAGCCTGTACAAGTATTTCTGCTGCTGTGTGATGATGATTTGAATTATGATGTCTCCAGGAACAAAACAACATAAGGTTGTACTTCATTGTCGTGTTTGTATTTTTAATTATGTAAATATGTGGGTGTTTGTCTGTGGTCCTCTCACCAAGCTTGTCAGCCAGCTTTCTGCGGGTGACCTCTTCAGCCTCGTGACGGAGTTGCAGTGCATGCTCGGCAATTTCATCACTTGCTACATTAGACGTCATGATGAAGAGGGCGTCTTTACATTCGATGGTCTTCCCCTTACCGTCTGTGAGGCGACCCTGAGAGAGGGACAGCAGGAATGATGGAGAGATGGATTTGTTCAAGTTCAATTTGAACAAACAGAAGCACAAAGATATAATATATTATCTGTGTGTGTGTGTTCATGTTTGTATTCACACCTCGTCAAAGAGCTGCAGCATTATGGTGAGTACGTCAGGATGAGCCTTGTCCACCTCGTCAAACAGGACCACGGCGTTGGGACACGCCTTCAGCAGCTTGGTCAGCTGACCTCCCTCCTCGTGTCCCACGTACCCCGGCGGAGAGCCGATGAACTTTGCCACCTGTGAGAGGGGGAACAACGGGTCAAAATGAGTTTAATAATCTGACACAAACATGTGGTTCACATGAAAACTCCTTCATCTATCACATTTTCTTCTGCTCTTCCTAAAATGTTTTATTCTGCTGAAAATCCTTGGGTGAAATGGATCGGATGTGGATCTTTAGTTTCACAACATAATGTAACTAATTCAGACCGAATGTAATCATCACCGAAGCTTCACATAAAAGGGTAAAAACATAAAAAAACATAAAAAACACATTTGTTTTAATTTCTGCATCCATTGTGCGAAGGAGAATGAATCTGAAGTCATGACTCTGCAGCAGAGTAATGGAACAGTTCTGCTCTCGTCAGAAATAATGACTTAAGAACCAAAACCTTTAGCTGCTTAATATTGTCACTGTCATGTATTTATAACAAGTATCTTACCTCATGTTTTTCCTGGAACTCGGACATGTCCATACGGATGAAACCCTGCAATCACAAGATGGATTAATCCTCCCATCAAACCGCTGTACGTATTGTGTGTGTATTTTTCTGTTGTGCTCGGTTGAATGGGTTGAATGTACCATTACCGTGGAAACCAACACTAAGTGAATTGTCTGTCATTTCTTCAAGGCGGGAAGAGCTATTCAATTAAATGTCTTATAAGTGTTTTATATCTCCGAGACGACCTGGTGTCCACCTATTGATTCAAATGCTAAAACACCTGAAAATACACAGTGAGTGTGTATTTGTCTGTCTATCCTATATTTCGAGTTTCATTATCCACATCTAGAATTTCTACTCTTGCTTACTATTACTTTTTTCTGTCCCTGGTTTGTTTTATTTTTCTCTGTAAAAATAGATAGATTAGAAAGACAAAAATGTCAGTGTGTATGTGTGTGTGTGTGTGGTGT
The DNA here is from genome assembly GCF_009819705.1 of Hippoglossus hippoglossus. Classification (NCBI taxonomy): domain Eukaryota; kingdom Metazoa; phylum Chordata; class Actinopteri; order Pleuronectiformes; family Pleuronectidae; genus Hippoglossus; species Hippoglossus hippoglossus. Next base: position 16,391,111 of record NC_047163.1, on the reverse strand, counting down.
GTGTGTGTGTGTGTGTGTGTGTGTGTGTGTGTGTGTGTGTGTGTACCTTTTTAATGTCCTTGTGCATGTAGCGGGCCACCTGTTTGGCCAACTCCGTCTTACCTGTGACACATCGAATCAGACAAAACAGAGACATGATTTAATTATTCAGTTTCCACCAGGAACAAGCCCCTGCTCCCATTTTCTTATTTTGTAGAATGGCACTCAGTAGAGCGCATAACTCAGCCAAAGCCAACAGTCCACTTTCTGCACCAAATTTCACACACTCATAGATATCAGTCTTCTAAATGTGCCTGATTCTTTTAAAATCAAGATCCAATAATCATTTCTTGAGAAATTGGTGAATATTTCAAAGCACTCAATGTCGCAAAAGTCTAAATGAATCCTGGATCTGCACTGAAATTCATTGGGTTCTAATCAGTTTAGTATTTTTTGTGTAATCCTGCTGACAAACAAACTAACAAACAAAATCAAGCAGAGACAGGGGCGTTGTAACCCTGTCTCTGCAAGAGCGAGCTGAAAGGGGCCCCCCCCCGAGAAAAGCTTATTATGTTAGTCCACCGCAACAACAACTGTGTAGGCCCCCCCCAGGTCCCTTTTGTCTGGGGCCCCAAAAGTCCCTTGAAACGCCCCTGGGCGGAGGTAAAAAAACTAAACAGATGGTCCCTGCTTTTTTTTCATACATCAGCATGCAGAGAATTCAGGAAGTCTCCCCGACTTCAGACAGAGAGACGATATCTCTCGTTCTCTAAGTGCCGGCCTCAATCCCACAGCCTCCCTCTACCAAGCTTTCAATCATCTGCAGCTCTCCAGAAGAACACATTATGTTTGTCGGTAAAATATTCTGCATATAAATGCTCATATATGATATTGATGTCCTGCGTTTGGTATGCATATGGGTATGATGAGTGTGTGTGCGTCTTGTTGCTGTGTTTAATATTGATGTCTGATGGCCACTGTTTGTCGCTGAAGGCAACAGAGAATATGAACACCGTCGCTCCTTCATCTATCTCTCTGGCCTGTCATTTCTCCATCTCCCTCCTTTTTTAGCCATCTATCTCATCCCATAATATTCCTCCGTCTCCTTATTGCCTTCAACCTAACACACTTCTTCCTGCTACTTGTGAATGTGTAAACTGCAGACGTCCCAAGCTTGGTCCTTTAAATACTCAACCGGACCACACACATTTCAGGCGTTTTCACACCAGACATTCTGAATCAAGCCTCATGTCTATATCACACTGTTTACATTTGATTTGTTAGTTTTGGTTTCACATTGTAATTTAGGAATTTGGTCATCAACACCTACTCGGGCTACTTCCACTTGTACCCGTCATTGATTGTTTTGTACACGGACGTGTTTCTGATGGTGGCGTGTGTAGATAGAGTTCAATGTGTTCAATCAATGGAGTATTAAAAATGGATGGGACTTTATGGAGCCAATACTGATCAAATAAAATGCCCAAACTAGTCCTGATATTCATCTTCCAGATAACGCACACACACACACATCCATGTTTTTACTACCATCCACAAGGATCTGTGTGTAATTTGAACCACTGTGAACAACTCTGAAGACGTTATCTTTGTTGTGTATAACTACATGATACTGACCAGTTCTGCTTTATTATCAACCACAAGGAGCCTGGTTCCAAGAAGATTGACTGATTGATAAACGTTATTGTTCCCTGAAGGAAACTGATTGAAAAACAACCAGACCAATTGAGTCTTGGTGGCCAGGACTGACTTTAGTGACACTGTCAAGCTGTTGCCTAGTATGACAATTTAAAAAATGGAAAACAAAATCATATGTTAAAATGCATGTAACCATGAATAAATACAAATCAACACAATCAACACATTTGGCCTAATGATGCCACTCGAGGAAAAGTCAGGGGTTCATTAAAGTCGGTGGTGTTCATCCTCTGGGGACCATGAATGTTTGTCAACGACCATTGTGTAGTGTGGCTAAAAACTCCAGGACTAACAAAACATGAACAGGGCTGGTTAGTTAATTTTTGCCAACCTTTTAATTTGTTAGTTATTTAGCAGGATAACCCCAAAACTACCAAACCAATTTTCAAGTTTTGTAGAAGTGTGAAGCATGACCCAGGGAAGAACCCGTTTCATTTTGGAGTGGACCAGAATAAAGGAGCGGTTTCATTTTTTTTTCTTTTTCTCTTTCTTTAACATTGCCAGATAAGGCCTTAGCCTTGTTGGAGTTGTGCACTCTCCAAGCGTCATTTTAGTTTGTCTTGATTTGATCAAAGAGAGCTTCTCATTTGTTAATTAATCAGTCGAATAAAGCTGATGTAAAAATAGTTTGAATTATTATTATCACAAAATAAATCCGGACACCCTGTAGAAAAATGTGTGTCAAGTTTCTCAAATGTTTTTATTTACAATGTGACACCTGCCTTTGTAGCCTTGTGTGTCCTTGGTCATTTAAATCAATGTGTTTGGCAGGAAGAGAATACACTTCACTCTATGATCATTCAGTGGAAACTTGACTTGCTTGAGTGTTTATTTTGGCAGCGACTTTTAGCCAACCCGAAGAGTATTTTTCCTTTTTACATCACTTCATGAGACCAAAACAAAGAGGAAGAGTTGGTTGTGAGAGTGTGATTTACCGATTCCTGATGAACCGAGGAAGAGGAACACGAGGGGATGCTCTTCGTCGTACCAACCATTCTCCTTCCTCCTGATGGCTGAAGAGCGAACAGACAGGGAGGCAGAGAAAGAAAAGAAAGGGAGGCTATTATTTCCGTCATTTGCATTTGTTGACTTTGCTTTTGCGCAACATGGTCCAAGTTTCACCCAACTGGACCAGATTGACCCGAGGGCAGCGGGTATCCCAGAAACTACAATAAAAGAGAGAGAAGGCGGGGATGAGAAAAGGGTCAGAGACATTTGGTGGAAAAAAAATGAGAAAGACGAGAGAAAACAGAGCGAGAGAGCGAGATGAGAGACCTCCAGAAAGCTGCCCACAATCCTCCCCCCTTCAGTCAGTGGGGCCATTAGCCAGCAGTAATTGTGTTAGCCTCCCTGGCGCGGCCATGGCGAAATCAGTTTAGCATGGATCGCAGCCTCACACACACAGACGCACACACGCTCGCTTAAAGAGGAGTGCCTACCCAACCCTGCCATCACCCCAGCAACCGCTCTCGCACACATACACAAAGACAAGATGATGAGGTGGATGGGAGACGAGCAAAGAGTGTATTTGGCCGTGGTTTCAGTCGCTCACCGAAGAAGCTGAGACCCGAGCACAAACCCGTCCAAATCCGAACCTGTTGAGAGGCTGGGGCCAAAAACCAAAGACGAGGGTGAACACAGCCACCGGGATCAAAGCTGTGGCACAGAGGCTCACTGATGCTGCCTCGAGCAAAAAAAGTCCCGGGTTTGAATCCGGGTCTCTCCCCGTGTCCTTTGTTTGTTCCCTGCAGAACAATCATTCTGTTTCCTCACGAACTCCAAACACTTTTATTTTAGTTTCATTTGTAACTCTACATTTCACATTGGTAAGAAAATGTCTGTGTAGTTTGTACATCCTGCCTTTAGAAGCTGGGCGGCTCTGCTGCACACATTACAGAGCAGGTAGAGATAAAGGACAGCTGCGTCCTGATTTCATTTTTCAGCTAATTAGGTATTGTCTGCATCAACCTCAATATCTCCCAGTGCAGCTGATGTTGCCAGAAATGCTGCTACAGAGCTCTGAGTTTTTACATGGTTGGATCAATCTATGGGAATCTTCAGGATCCAATGTTTCCTCAGTAAGAATAAACAGTGTGGATAAGTTACTATTGTTCAAATGTTCCTTCTCAACCTGTGTTCCCTCCTCTTGAGGTGGATCAGTCTGTACGTTTTTACATCATTGTTTCTTCACATCTTCAAATAGAAATCTGCAGTATCTCCATTATAAACACAACACAGTTAAATGATTTCTGTATTTTACTCTAGTGGTTTGGAAAACAATATTCAACAAAATGAAGTTGTTTCTATATCCATCAAACCAACAAATATAATTTTCATGAATACTAAGTGTATTATATACAATCCAGTTTGTAATTTGATATTGATAAAATAATAAACATAAAATCGGGTAGAGAGAGCGGGAGAGACACTCAACAAAGGGCTGGAACAAACCCTGTGGCCGCTGCAAGAGGACTCCAGCCTCTGTATGAGGGGCGCCAGCTAGCTGACCTGATGTGAGTGCCCCCAGTGTTGGTCATGTTAATACTGCCAGGTCCTTCAGGTTTTTTCCTCTTGAAATCTGTTTAACTCCAACAAATGAGATTCAATCTTGTCAAAGCCATGACCTAAAAATACCGGGGATGGTTCAGGCTGCTAAAATGTGTCTTTGACTTCTATGTATTCTTCTCAACTTGTCATTGCCTTTTCATGCTTTAGGGTTCCAAAAGGTTCACAAGGCATAAATATCTCACTTTGCAACACAAGTTGAGATAATGAGCTTAAACGATGAGGCTCAGAGGTCTCAATATCCAGGCAAGTTATCAAGTGCAGTCAGAAAAATGGCAGGAAAAGACTGTGGTACCAAAACTGGTTTGATTTCTGTGTCAAACAATGACTACATTCCACATCAAAGCATCTCCTGCCAACATGATGCTCCTCTTCTCATTCACTCACTGTAAACTACTGTGGCCCAGAAGCTGTGTGTGATTCGGAGCAGCTAAAACATTGATCCGAGTGTTAAACTATAGGTACTAATAGCTGATAAAACATGAGGATCAGAAGCTTGGCAGGAGGAGAGGAACGAATGAGGGAGGTGGAGAGATGACATGGTGGAGAGGGAGGAACAGAGATAAGGAGAGGGAAGAGGAGCAAGGATGTAGGAGATAAAGAGGGGAAAGAGAGAGGAGTGATGGAGATAAGGAGAGGGGGAACGAGGCAGAGAAACAAACGAGTGTGTCAGAGATGAATAGTGACAAGAGGGGCTCCAAAGCCCAGTCTGCTTTATCAATGGCCGTGTGAATGACAGCGTAACCTTCTCTGTGTTTTAGCTGATTGAGAGCGACTTTGACAGAAGGGCACACTGACATTTCTCAGAGGAGCCTGACAACAACAAGGAAAGGAAGGAGACACGAAACAAATGAAAGCTCTGTCTCTCTCTCTCTCTCACATGCATACATACACACACACACACACACAGATATACACACACTCTCAGGGCAGTGTGCATTGGGCAGGTCTGGTTGTCTCTAACATGATTACAGAGGGATGATTCTCTTCAATAACTCTTAGCCCTGAGAGCTAAACCTGGATCAATCTAACCTCCTTCCTGTGTGTGTGTGTGTGTGTGTGTGTGTGTGTGTGTGTGTGTGTGTGTGTGTGTGTGTGTGTGTGTGTGTGTGTGTGTGTGTGTGTGTGTATCATTTCTTCTCTCCAATTCTATTCTGCATTCTTTTCAATATTTTCACTTTTTTCTCAGGGGAATATTTTGTGGATCTTAATTTAAAAAAAATCTGGCACATTAAGAGAACTGATATCTATGAGTTTATAAAAAGTAGTGCTGCTTGGTTGAATTGAAATTGGCAGAGGTATGCGATCCACTGTGTGCCATTCTCATTTGTGGCTTGTGTTCGGTGTGCTCATATGAAGCACTCCTTTCTTGGCCTTATCTCTACATCCTTTTCTCATTTGCCATGTCTTTATCTACAAAATATATCCCTTCCTCTCTTTCCTGGTCCATCTCCTCAGCTCTCCATCTCTGCTCCCTCTCTTCCACTGTCAGAGTTTGCCTCATTTTGATTCCATACTGTCTGTTTTTGTGTAGGTCTGCAGATAGAGGCTCTGTCTGCCTCTTGGCCTCTTTTAGGCATCCCGCATGCTCTCTCACTCCCTCTCCCAGTGTGTGTGTGTGTGTGTGTGTGTGTGTGTGTGTGTGTGTGTGTGTGTGTGATATATTCACTGTAATACTTCTCGGGGATCAATAAGCTGTTCCTTTATCACCGTGGCGATGTCTTCTATGGCTTTCAGGACAATTTGCCATGATAACAACAATCAGTCATCACCCTGCCAAAGACTACAAGTCCCATGATTCTCTCTTCTTTCTTGGACCCCAATTCATGCCATCCATACAGTCTGTATGTTTTCTGGTGTATAGAGAACTAGCAGTTTTCGGGTGTAGATTTGTAGTTATAATTTTAGTAGGTATTTTACTTTCACAGCAAAAATTTTAAATCCAACCTGCTCTGCTGTTTATAAACTGTGATATGTGTTCTCAGTAACTCATTACAGATTACATTTGCTTATTGCTTTGGGAGAGAGTTGATTATTTTCACAAATCTAAACAGAAAACGTCCAACATCATAAAAATAACACACAACCCCTTTACACACACACACACACACACACACACACACACACACACACACACACACACACACACACACACACACACAACACACACCACCAACACACACACACACACACACACACACACACACACACACACAGAGGGAGCGGATCAATACATGGCCTCCATGGATGCCTGGTGTAATATCAACTCTTTACTGTCTGCAGTGTTATTGTGCTCTAACTCATCCTCCCTCCTCGTCTCGTCTTTGTGCACTTCACTTGCTCTCTTTGTCTTTTAGTCAACGCTCTGAGCTTCCTGGTTCTCAGCTCCTTCTCTCTTATCTTCTCATCCCTTTTTTTTCTTCTTTGTTTGTTTTCCCACTGGGCTCATCTGTTTTTTCTCTTTCTGTCTCCATCACTTTGCCTGTCTGCTGTCCAGTCCTGCCTCTGGGCAGGAGATGGACAGCACAGCGCGGAGGAACGATGATGGAGAGATTCAGGAGGTGTGTGAAGGCCACGAAGTGCGAGTAGGAAAGGACAGAAGGGTGAAGCAGAAGGAGTGGGTGTGATGGAGGTCGAGGGGGTACAGAGGTAGAGAGGGAAGGAGAAACAGAGGAGAGAAAAGGGAGAAAAGATGGGGAAAGTAAATGAGGAGGAGGGGATGAGTGTGGGGAGGGGGTCTGTAGTATGTCTCCTCTCTCTGTAATCGTGTTAACTGGCGGCTCCAAGCCTGGCCTCTTCAGCTGTCACACACAAACACACACACACGCACGCATATGCACACAGCACCTGTGTATGCCTGACAGACAGCTCATTCATCACAATTAACCAATTACAGCCTCCGCTGGTCTGTCTGAACCCGCCTACTGCTGGAAGGAAGGGAGGAGAGCGGAGGAGAGGATGCAGAGGGCAGTGGAAAACAGGAACATGCTGAAAAAGAGAGGGGTAATAAAGAGAATGGAAAAAGAGGCGGCGTAGTAACAAAGAGGAGGAGGACAGTTTAAAAATGTGTGTGCATACATATATGTTTTGTGTGTGTCTACTTGTTTGCCTATGTGCGTGTGTTTACCTGAGGCCACAATATTGATGGACCCCTCCTGTCCGATGATGTACTCCTTCAGCCTCCTCTCCAGGGGGAACCTCCTCCTCTCCTCTGCCTCCCGTCGAGCCTGGGCCTCCTGGAACTAGATGGAGATAAAAATAAAGAAAAGAAGAAGACAGTCAATGAATCAAGAGCAGGAGGGAAACATTTTAGAGGGCATAAGGTGATTAAAATAGGCCGTGTATGAAATCAACTCTCTGCAAATCCAACATTAGAACATGAAAGGTGTCTCTTATTATTCCTTCACCTCTTCATCATCACCTTTGTTTGCTTTACCACCTTTTCTAACGTCACAATTTGAACCCACTATGAGGCATTAGAACAGACAAATACATGTTCTCACACAGGTTAGTTTCATCCTATAGATGATGTGTTGTTGCAACACTAGTTTTGTATGAGACATCTAATGTATGAGATTGGCTGAGGAACCATTTGTGCAAAGTTATCATTTGGGGGATAGTGATTAAACACATCTAAAGCATTATTTTTTCTCTTTTGGTGGAACTATTCCTTTCAGAATAAAGGCACTATTGAGTGTATGCATGTTACAAATATACAAACTCTAAAGCCTTTTATGGCACATTTATGATTTGGGGCATTTATAAATAACATTAACTTGAGTCTTTAGGAAAGAAAAAAACGCTTCTGGACACTACTTTGCGCATTTTCTTTGTGCCAGTAATTACTCATGATCGGCTGGTGGAAAATCCCACGTATATTGTACACTTAGTATTAATACATTTAGATAAAAAACATGTTGAATGATAATCTTTTAATGTAGAAATAAACCTTTTTGTAGAAATAAACCTTTTTGTGCTGCTCAGCTCGTATTTACATTTGTACAACAGGTTGGGCTGTTCCTGCGGGCCTCACTCCTCTCATCTCGCCCCCGCGAGCGCAATGCATGATGGTACATATTGCTTGGTTAGTGACCATCAGTTGTAAACCATTTTCATGATGCATTATGGGAAACAATGAGTGCACTATATAGGGTATAAATACATTTCACTAAACATTCGGACACCGCTACATAATGGCGAACTCACTATACTGTATGGTGGACTATATAGTGAATAGTGAGTGATTCTGGACACAGCCTTAGTCTGCGCAGTAGTGATCAGGGGATGGAGCCGTGATATCGAGGTCCCGCCGATACACTCACTCGACTAATCGTGAGTCAGTCTTTGCTGTCAATCATGACGTTTCACCCTATTTTTAATGATCCATTTTTGGGAGCTGCCATGTTGTCCATCTTTATATACAGGATGTTTCAGATAAGGCATTTTGCATGACTTAAACTTAGCTTTTTAATACATTTATAAGGTACCTTGCAGTCATTTCGTAATTATGACGGTTAGTAAAGAGTTCACAGTGTGTATAGGCAGATATTTGTTACAATAACATTATATTGTAAGGGCAGCCAAGTGATAAATCCAAATTTCCTCATCACATTTTATGAAATATGTAACAAAACTTTTAAAATGCTCATCTCTCCTCCTCTAAAAATCTCTTTACTCTCCATCACTTCGAAATTTCCTTTCCATTTTCCAGCAGTTATCTGCTTCCTGCCTTCCTCCCCTTTAACATATTCCTCCTCTCTCTATCTGCCTTTGCCTTCCTTTTTCCAACTCCCATTTCCTCTCTTCTGCTGATTTGATCTCTTTCCACTTCTCCTTCGTTCTTTGCTCATCTATTTCTTCTCTTCCACTTTCTTTTCTTTCCCTCTCTCTCTCGCTCACTGTGTATCTCCCTCTTTCTTTCTTTGTTTCTTGCAGCCAGCCCAATGCCTCATTCATCCTCTCCTCTTTGTGTCCTCAGACTCCAGGTTTTCAGCCTGCAGTGGAGGCCGCCTGTTTATTCTCTCTCTCCATCTTGCTTATCTCCAGCCTGCTGTCAAGCTGCTGGATAACTACAGATAATTCAACTTTGATTTAAGAAAACAGCAGACCCCACTTATACCACTATAAACCTGTAAAATACCAAGAGGAGGGAGACCTCTCAGTCTGTTGTTTGTCCTGTGAGAAACCCATGAAATCTAAAGACTGCCTTCACCATATCTCAATATGTTTATAATTTCAAAGCTTTGTGAGGTGTTAAGACAAGAAGACTTAGTTCATCTGACCAAAGTGATGTGGGTATGTCCGGTAAAGTCATCACAAATTTGGGCTGCATCATTATAGATATTAATGAAATACGGTGCGCCAATATGCTCATAAAAGAAAACTGAGGAGCAGAAATGTTATGTGTCTCGGATCATAATTAAAGGAGATTCGGGCATTTAAAGCTATTTTCAGACATTTTCCCTAGTTTGCCTTTCATAAATATAGAATGCAGCAGGAGATTGTTCGGGTCAGATGTGTTCACAACAACAAGGAAATATTGAATGAATGAGGCAGGACATGACGTAGAATTACCTCTGCCTCGGCCGGTATCATCAAAAGCTCTCAAATCTCGATGTCTTTCCAAGTTACCACCTACGAGATTTTGGGATTTTTCCAAATTTGCATCTGTAGCGTGTCAGAAACATCAACAACCCACCCAATCGCTCACCCAAAATTCAGCAACATGTCTGAAAGCAGCTTATGACACAACATAACCACCAAAATCCTGACTGTCTTAAATTACATGTAGTTTATATTATATACTAGCTTTGTTCTTCAGCAGGTTTTTAACCCCGGTTAACCTCAGCCAGCTTTCAAATCTCTAATACTCAATAGCACCTGTCACTCAGTCAGCACACTGACACAGACCTCCTGATGAGAGCGTGTCTGTTTGCACGAGGACAAGTAAATGACACAGATGTCTGCTGAGTGAATTGTGCCGAGTCGTTTAGACCAGGCCACAGGAAACAACTTCAGTATCAACACACGCGTTTGCATAGAAACTAATGTTGTTTTAATTGCTTGGACAATCTGCACAGCTCGTGCGGAAGCAGAACAAAGTGTGTGTGTGTGTGTGTATGTGTGTCGTACTTTTCCCTCCCACTCCAGCAGCACTGTGCCCACGTCTCCCTCCTTAGCATAGGCCCTTGCAGTGTGTTCCAAACCATTGGTGTGCAGGGGGTTGGCACCTGTGCAAAAGAACACAAACAAACAAAAATGAAAACAAATATTGAATGAACATTTAATCATTTGTAGCAACGCATGAATGAAAAATGTCTATTGTTGCTTTTACTTTGAGAATCACAAGAACGTGCACCAACTGCCTCAGCAGGAGGCCCAAAACGTCAATCCAGTGAGTGAGGTTAGGGGTGAGAGGTCGCCTGGGTTCAAGAAGCTAACTGCAGTGAAGCAGCAGGGCCACGCAATGACCCTGTGGGGGTTTCATATCTGCAACTCGTGCCAATAATACACACCCCGACCCCTACACCCGCACACCAACGCCCTACACTGTTATACAATCTATACACACTGCAGGTTGATGCAGGTTGGGGGCCGCTGGTGCACAAAGGTGCACACACTTCCACACAGCAGGAAGGGTCAAATGGAGGAAAGATTTTGTTAAACAGATTCTCTTTAAAGGAATTGGAGTATAAACGTAGGAAACAAAGAAACAGCACGTGTGAAGTGTGCCAGGGATGGACTCTGGTGCCCTGCTTGTCACTGAGGATGGTTAGCGGTGCCTTCTGCCCTGACCTGTGCCACCACATCCATGCACTCGTGCCTCCACACAAACAGGTGAATGTTTCCATCACATCAACGACTGAAAATTGAATTAATGTTTTAAAAGAACTCAACTTGAATAGTTCTCAGTAGAGTGTATACCCCGGCCAAGGCCCAACAGTCCCTTTGTTAAACCACATTTAAATCTGCTAGATCAGGATTTTTATTTGGATCTGTACCTTATTTCACAAAATCATAAATATCAGTCCCCTAAAGATCCATGAATTGTTCTCCAAAGGAACATGGGTGAAAATGTCAACAAATACCTTATACCATATGATAAAGAAAAACATACACATTTCCTGGATCCAGCCCTGTGTCCGGATCCACATTACATTTCCTTTTCTTCTTTTTAAAATATATTTTTGGGAACTATTGTCTTTATTGTTAGGTGTGAAAGAGGGAGAGAGCAGGAGAAGACATGCAGCAAAGCCGCTGCAGGAGAACTCAAGCCTCAAACCAGGGTTGACCATAATCTTCAAGATTTGTGTTCCCTGAGAGTTGTGTACTCGTTCCAGTCACACGTACATGCCCACAGCTTGAATCTCTGTCAGTGTTAAAGTTGATATTGAATGCTCGATCAGATTTTGATCAGTCTCTGATTTAAATAAAACTTGCCAGTTTTACAGTAATTTAGCAATACATTTAGAAACATTTAAGAGGTTTGAGTTTTTTGTAAAATAAAAAAAAACATGTATATTTAGATTTTGTATCAGCACTATTGAAAACAACATTGAGTCCTGCTCTTGTCTGAAATATATAAAACAAATACTGTTTTCATCAAAGTTTGATAGTAGTTTTAGTTCTACTATGATGAACGAGAAGAGGAACCAGGAAGAGCAACAGATGCTCGACATCAGCTAATGGGGACCCTAATAAAATAGTAAATCATGAAACACGACGCAACACTTCTGCAATACATGGATTTCCCTCGCTTTACTTCACAGGAACCGCTGCAGATTCAAAAGAATTTCTGTGACGAGTCACTGTGCAACAATCTTTGGCAAAAAAAAGTCTGAGGCCTTAATTCAATTTAAGACATTACTGACACTCGTGAGAGGAAATGTAGGAAAAACAGTGCAAACTTATGGAAGTGACATGAAATGTGTCACTTTAATGGTTCGACGGCAGGGAAATCCACTGAAATCTCTCTGTTACCAGGAGGTAGGATGATTAAAATAAATCACTGACAAACTGTTAGTGACAATGCTGTCCTCTACATCTATCGAGTGTATATTAAGGTCTCCACTGCGCCCTTTAACCTGATGAGGGTAGATATTTTTAACAGTTTAAAAATGGTGCATTCAAGCACCACACTATATGACTACGGATTGCTAGCTGTGCATTAAGAGCCAAAAAACCCATCTGGAGTTTTTCCTGAGTAAGATGCACTCAGAAACTGCACATAGTAATCAATACAGGTGCAGGTTTGTATTTCTTCTGCTCCGTGCACGACCACAGAGACTAATAATCGCTGTGATGATTATCGATAAACCCCTAAGTTTTGTGACCTGCTCAGCAAGCGATCGATCTCAACAACTAGTGGTGTACTAACCCCCCCATGTCCACCAAAAACATGAGGGAGGAAAGCAATAAAGTACCCTACACAAACACACACACACACCCACACAGAGGACATAATAAATAGCATCATTTAGGGCTTTAATATCAGGCCAACCCTCTGGGCCATAGCACTTTATAACAGGATCAACACTAACAACACTCACACACAGACAGACAGAGGGACACACACACACACACCCACACACACACGCATACAGAGGATCCCTTCATTAGGAGCGCTTTAGTTATGCCTATTAGGAGTCCCCTCCTCTTTCCTATTTCCTCCTCCCTCTCTTTCACTGCAGCTGGTGGGAGAGAGACCCTGCTGGTCTGTGTGTGTGTGTGTGTGTGTGTGTGTGTGTGTGTGTGTGTGTGTGTGTGTGTGTGTGTGTGTGTGTGTGTGTGTGTGTGTGTGTGTGTGTGTGTCCTTGTATCTGTATTGTGTGCGTCTGTGAGCATGTGTGTCTCCTCTAGCCTCCTACCACCTACAGAGCCGCCCATTATCGTGCGCCCCTGGCCACGGGCCTGATGTGGAGCTTGGGGAACAGCTAGAGAGCCTCCGCAGGTAGAGCAAGGGGACTGGAGGGTTGCAGAGGAGCCCGAGGGTGGGCCTGGAGACTGTGATGGATGGAGATGCGAGCCGAGGGCTGGCTAAGGCCAAAAGAGCAAATCCACGGCCGGTGGAGTAGCATGGACGCACGCAAACACAGGGGAAATAACAAGGTGGAGGATACACACACCACTATTCAGAAACACACACAATGTGCACATACATGAGGGAGAAATGACAAACACACCCAAATCCTCATAGATGTCCTGAAGCTGTGGAAGGTTATACGATTTTGGGTGATGATGTAAGAAAGGATGGGTAGAAGACAACAAAGGGGAAGTGGATTTAATACAGATTAAACAAGCTTTGTCGAGAATAATTAAACAGGAATCAAAACATGTATAAATGTCTATACATATGGAAAATCTGTCTCAAACACACGCGCACACTCGATCAGCGACGTGTTCGTAATTGAAAGTAAGTGATGCCATGACTGTTATTTGCCATGACAGTGGCGCCAACCCTGCCATGGTCCAGTCAGGCAAGTCACAAGCAAACCCATCTTTAATCTGATTGTCTTAAAGCAAATGTCTCTGCTTTGTGAAATTTCGTACCTTTTTAATTCAAAAATGCGACTGCGGAACACTGGATTGAGTTAGACGAGGTGATTTGTTTAAGCGTACTGAGAGTGCTTACAGGCACAGGGGTGAGACGGGAGAGACGGGCAGACACGGCTTCCGATGCACCATCCATCATAAACATAAACAAGACGACGTTATTACTTGCTTGTGTGTGTGTGTGTGTGTGTGTGTGTGTGTGTGTGTGTGTGTGTGTGTGTGTGTGTGTGTGTGTGTGTGTGTGTGTGTGTGTGTGTGTGTGTGTGTGTGTGTGTGTGTGTGTGTGTGTGTGTGTGTGTGTGTGTGTGTGTACAGTGAGGGTGGTGGAGGTTGGGGTGTTTGATCCAAAAGTGTTTTTAGATTAAAAACCCATCAGCCTAAAAAGGAACAACTACAAATGTCATCCAAGGTAAGGTTCAAAAAGGCGACTGGAAACTGAAGTAAATATAAAGGATAAAAGCATTCATGAATACATGAATATTTTAATATTCAGAAATGGAGGCTTGAGTGCACACACACATACACACTCGTACACACAAAAACACACTCATAAAGACACACATCCTGTGATTGTGGAGTTAGCCCAAGGGCATGTTCTGTGCAGAGGTCACAGTTCAACTAGGCAGAGCTTGTTTAAAAGCCACTCGCCTGGAAACTGAGGGGGATATTCTGCCCTCAGGGTCCACAAGTGTGTTGATGTGTGTGTGTGTGTGTGTGTGTGTGTGTGCCGGTGGAGCTGAGTCAACGACAGGTGCAGATGCAGTGGGGGTGAATGGAGAGGGGGACAAGTGATCAATTTCAAATGAGCTTTGTAATACTGTTTATATGACTCGGGGGGTGGACGCGTTAAGATGATGATACATGGAACGCTTTTTAAAGCTCATGGAGACAATAAGCAGCCTTCAGCTCCGAGGACACCAAAGAGGAAAGTCAGGGGCCCAGCATATGTCGGGGTAAATCTGGGACCCCCGAATTAGAAATGAAAGTGTATGACTCAGTATTTTTTCCCCTGAAATGATTACATGGTACATTTTTGAATGAATTTCTTTACCTAATTAACGTAAACAATGTTATCTTAATAAAGGGGGATGTAAAATAGAGGACCGCTCGGACCACAACTAGCCCTAACCCCCTCGGGACCCGGGTGGGGCTCAGATCAGGTCTCCACACTCTACTATAAAACATTATTAAAATTCTAAATGGCTTTAAATCTGAGCATAAATAAAATGAAACTTCTTGATTCATCAGGACAATAAATAATATACTTGACGTTGATTGGTTTGTAGCCAGGCGTTTGTCTGACGTCAGCATGATGTCAATTTGGTGACTAGTAGGGTTTCTGTTTTAAATTGAGTAAATTAATGAACTGGTTCACTTTTTTTTGTTGCCACTGTAATATCGTAAAAAAAAAAGAACCGAACCATGGTTCAGTTTGTTCCAGACCGTGACTGCACCTGAAGTGGTCTCTTTTCTGGAGTTTTCCTTCATGAAAGACAGACATGGTTGATCTTAGCAGGGAGAGCAAAACTCCTCCGTCATCAATCCTCTTTCTCCCTCTCTCTTTATTAGAGGTGGTCCGGATGGAGAGCCTCGAGAGAACTCAATAAAACGAGGAACATGAAAGTGTTGAAAGTGAAGAGACGTAGTGAAGTCTGGGAAACTACTTTCACATGTCGGCCACAGACTTGAACTATTCAGGTTGGAAGAAAACATGGTGCATGTAACAGAAGTATCATTTCACTATGATGTCAAATGTTCACAGGTACAACTTTACATTTAATTCCTTTAACCCTGAGGAGTCCTACACTATTTTGGGCATTTTTGATTGCTTTTGATTTTGCCTTTTTATACCATGTGAAAAAAATATTTACCTTGAGAATGTTTGGCATGATTTTCCAGCACAACATTGCCTATATGACCAGTCAATAAATGTTTCCCTTCAACATTGGGAATCTCAACATATTGGACCCAAAAAATACACAAGACACATCACGTGATTTGATCGTGCCGGCATGGTTTGTTATCTGGAAAATGTCAGTGGTCCAACAAGGACTGTAATGTGGGGGGTTGGGGTGGGGTTAGGATGGGTGGACTGTGACTTACCAGCCTCCAGCAGCATGCGGACGGTGTGTGGGTCGTCAGCCAGTGTGGCGTAGTGCAGCGCCGTGCAGCCACGGAAACCAGCCCTGCTGCTGAGCCTGCTGCTAAACTCATCCTCTCTGGACACCAGGACTGTACAGAGGAACGAGAGATTAGAGATAAGAAAGAGAAACACACACACGCAAATACTGAAAACATGGTTCATGAGAGATGTTTAAACTATTACAAATTTAAAAAATTTGATGTCCGACAAAATTTTTTTAAATTGGATTTAAGAGAATTAAACAATTGCTCAAAGATGGAAACGAGAAGAGCGTCCTACGATTCCAATCTGAAACCTCTTTACACCAAAATTTGAAGGTTTATGGCGTTTTTTTCAATGCATTGAAAAGGTGGTTGCCTTTCTTTTTTTTCTCCAGTGTGTCAAATTTGATGACACAAACACACCAAAAACTGAGGCCCTCTCTCACCTCACTGTCTTGCCAAATTAGCTCAAGTTCACTTGGGTTCCACGTTTCCATCAGAGCCAATCGGATCTGGAGCTGTGTTTACAGCAGAGTCATTTGACCTGGGAGTGAAAGCCGATTATATCCATTCCCATTGCAGACAAAAGCCAGATGTTAGTTGGGGCTTGAGAAGCACACAGTATATTCCCTGAAGCTGAATAAATGATTAAGATGAATTAACAAACTAATTTAACATAAAACCCAGACAACTTCTCGCTCAACAGCGTGACTCCACAGTGTGTCAGTGATAACACTGCAGTCTACAGAATTGTCTTTCCTGTTTCCAGCTTATGAAGACTTGTTCATTTTCACAGATTTAAGCTCACCGACATGGTTGTAATAATGCAAGCTGTGTTTTAGGGCCTGCTTTGTTGTTCTCTTTCCTAATAACACAGATAGTCTATCATTCTCTCCTTACTCCTCTTTTTCATAAGAGCGCTCATCTCGTGCCACTCCTCCATCATCCCTTTTTTTATTTTTCTGCCTCCTTCCTCTCCTCCTCGGCATCCATCAACTCCTTTCATCACTTGCGCCCTCTTCCCTCCTCCCTCCTGTGCTCCCTCTTTCCCAATAACTTTGTCTCATCCATTTCCTGACTTCCTCTCCTCTCCCTGCCATCATCCAGCCCATTCCCTTTAATCGCTCTCTCCCTCTAACCTAACACACCTCCAAACATCCATTCCTCTCACTCCCTTTCTTTCTCCCTATCTCCTTTTTTTCTTTCACCGCTTCTCTCTTTTTCCTCCTCCTTTGCATCATCAGTCTTTCCCTCCCTTGCTCAATTCATCCCACTCTTTTTCCTCTGTCGCTCTGAGAGTCTCTCTCTGCATTGTGTGTGTGTGTGTGTGAGAGAGAGAGGGAAAGAGAGAGAGACAGGGCGGGATAATCATAGCTAACCCAATAAAGCGTCGCACAGGCCCCCCTAGCCCATCCATCAGTGTGCGTCTGGGAAACGCTTCCCCACGCTACGCCGGCCCCACGTGGACCCAAACCTGACAGCCATATAAATGTCTGCAATATACATATCCCATATAAATATGTCTACAGAAACCCAACGCAGACTGGGGGGGTGGTGATGTGTGTGTGTGATGTGTGTGTGTGTGTGTGTGTGCGCGCCTGTGCCATCCTGTCAGTGTGTTTGTGCGTGACTGTGTATGCAGCTCAGGAGAAAAACAAATAAAACACACAATACTTGTCATCGAACATCGGAAACAAATAAAGAAGAAATGAAACGTGTACATATGCAAATCCTTATGCAAATTATAATGTCTCATAATGTCCAACACTTGGGATTCATATGTGTAATATACAACCACACACACACACGCGTGCGCACACACACACACACGCAATGGGTGTTGTTGTTTTTTAACCTTCCAGAGAGTGGATGCCTTTCTCCCGCGAGGTGTCGTAGACGTTGTTGAAGTGATCTCCAGCGTTTGGGTCAGCACCAGCTTCAAGCAGAACCTTCACCACACTGGAAAACAACAAAATACACAAACACACATTTATACACATGTAATAATCCACATTATTGTTCTCTTGCAGAAATACACACAGGCAATCACTGCATTTCCAAAACAGCTTGCAGGCACTGATGCTGGAAACTGAACAAATTTTCCATAAGAAATAATGACATTATACACGGGGATGGATGATATATTGGTGGCTGATAAATGAGATATCATAATTCCTGCTAATGTTCAAGTAAAGGAATTTGAGCCAATAATAGGATTTGTTAAGGAGGAATTTATATAAGAAGATGAAGACAATTAAGGATGTCACTCAAAACCTGATGTGAATGGGTAAAGATTTAAATAAGTAAAGATTCGGAGTATTATTAAGATTAGCTCCTCTGAAGTTATTCTAATGATTTTGCCTAAACTTGGCATGTGTATACAGTGTTTCCCATTAACTATCTAGACTGTGTTAGCCTGCCGTATTTGTCCTGCCACAGTTTCATAACTGAATTAATAGTTATTTGTATAGCGCCAAATCATAATATACATTATCTCAAGGCATTTCATAAGGTCAAGATGTTAAAAATTGCAGAGAAACCCAACAGTTTCCACAATGAGCAGCACTTTGGCGACTGTGAAGAGAAAAAACTCTCAAATAATTAACCAAAATTTTTCATAATAACATAAGAGATCTCTAACTTGATGTTTTGCTGCGCTGCTGAATTGTATAGCTATGTACAGCGCTATTAGCCGCATGCTTGCTTTTACACTATCAAGCACTAACGTCCATTAAGTTTTTACCGTCCACACAGTCAGACTGAATATTTTCAGCTGCAGTTGTGCATGTACCTGCAAGTGGCTTGAAATTCACTCTCTCTCATGCGAGAACGTTTCTTTCACTTTTTAGTCTGTGTAACAGTCACTCCGAATCTGCATGAGAGCGATGTTCGTGCCTGTGCACGTGCACCCACGCTACCACCATAGATTGAGTGAATTCTATGGGAAACCCTGGGTTTATTAATGAGGACATGACCTTTCTACATGGAACTTGACGAGAAGAAAAAGGTGCAGCTACACTATGCAGGCAGCACCTGAACTGTTTATCATGCAGATGTGCCAGTGTTGTAAGGAAAGTGGGAGTCAGCAGCAATGGCACTTTCTACACCATCACCCAGATGCTATGAGAGGAGGACAATGCAATGGCAGATTGCAGAAAATAATTTTTGGGGATGATGCTTTCAAAAGATCAGCCTACGGACGGGCATATTTTGAACGTACACTGCACAAGTAAAGACAAAATGAGAGCAGACCTGTTCCTGCAGTGGACAGTGAAAGCTGTCTGGACATCTCTGTTGCTAGTGTGAAAATACACGATTTAATCAAAAAAACTTACAGAGATAATCAGTCCTGAAATCCCATATTGCTGCATTTCAAAATCTTACTGTTTCCCTTAAACACATTTAAGCATCTTTGCCATCTGAGGCCATAATGAGCTCTGTTACTGGAAGTAGGATATCGACTGGATTTGGAAATGGGACAACACTTGTTTCCCTTTAGAGTCTAGACACTTTACCAGAGAGTCATTGTTAGAGAACAAACTCGATGTCCACAGACATAGCTGCAAATATCCAATTCCTCAAATGACCACAACTCTTTCACCTGATTCACTTTCACTTCTCGTCTTTCCCGTTATGGTGTATAGACTCTTAGCGTCTGCTTCACCCCTTCACTACTCACTCGCCCGTTTCGTGACATGTACATGTGTGTACATTGAAGGGGGCGAGGGACGGGCCCGTTTCCGGCGCAGTTAAAGGGGGGTAGTCTGTGTGTTGGAGTGGGTGTTTGTGTGTAGTCCTTCATTGGAGCGTACCGCCTTATAGAACAAACACGAGTACCTCGGCAACACCACTCACTGTGACCCGACGGACATTCCAGGTACCGTCTCTCCGTCTACAGAACACACACACTTTATATTTACCACCATGAACGTGAGCAATGGCTTTGACATTGAGACACAGACGTGCACACAAAAGCTGGTTAGCTTCTCTGTGGCGACTTGGAGGGGAGTACGGGGGGGGCGATGGCCGAAACATGAACCCAGCCAGTACGCTGCTGGCTGCCATTAAACCTGTGACTGTGTAATTCATCCTGGCAGAGAGTGATGGATCATTTTTTAGCTAAATGGTTATGGCAGTGGCCTGAACACGCTTAAATGGAGAAATAATGATTATTCCTAAGAGGATGATGTGGACTTCTTAGAAATAAACAAACCTTATTACTTAACATGCTACAGCAGCACTTTAAAATGAGACATGAGCTCAATGATGGAGCGCCTTCGTAAAAAAGGAAATCAGAATTAAAGCAGGACAAAGAATTTATAAAAATATTTTTAAAAATTGTATTTGACAGCAGTAAAATGCTTGAAGCATCAATGAATGAATGGAAATTGGGATTCAACCAGTAGAGATTGATCTGCAGTTTTCTCTCTAAAATGTGCATTTGGAAAAAAGTGAAAAATGCCCAAGGTGACATTTACAAATTCCCCATTTTATCCAACCAATGGTCTAAACCAAAGTCTACTAATAGATATGATAATGTAGAGCATCAAATCTTCACATCTGAGAAGCTGCATTCAGCATATGACTGTCAACTGATTATCAAAATAGTAGATTATCATTTATCATACAAACTAGAATGACCCTCAGCACACCCCCTTAAATTCAATCAAGCTGCACGAAATTGCACACACTCATAGATATCAGTCCCGTAAATGTGCCTGATCCTTGAAATATTCCCTGAGAAAACAGAGAAAAAGTCAAAGAGCACCATCTATGTTCAAGAAAGAGGGGAAAAAAATCTGGATCCATGCCATAATGTATGTCCCATCCTTCCACCAAGTTTTGTGGAAATCTGTTGAGTATTTTTTGCGTAATTCTGCTGACAATCAGACAGACAGGGGTGAAAATATAACCTCCAGAAGTACGCGTTCTGCTGACTGCCATAATAGTTACCACCAAAAAAGAAATGTATGGATCCGACCCTTAATCTACACTTTAATGAGTTCTTCCCAGGCACCATCCTTACATCAAGTTTGGCAGAAATCTGTGTGGTAGTTTTTGCGGGATCCAAGTGAAAACATAAAAAAAAGCAGTAGAGGCTCTAATACCACAGCACAATATTCAAACATATCACCCTAATAATCAGTAAAACTATAGATTATTCATGATAATAATGATTCTGGTTTCTCCGTTAATGACGTTACTATAGCTGGAGACTTAGTTGGTGTCTCGACTGTAGAACATGCGTGTTCCTGTGGGAGAGCGAGGCTGAGAACAGCCTGACCAGGTCTTTGTGTGTGACCTTGCTGAGCGGGTATAAAAGGACTATGGGGAGGTCCCCTTTTGTTACTGTATCACTGTGGCTGTGGGCCGGCAGGGGGGGGGGGCCGTGACCCACGGAGGGCTCTCCTCTCACCCTTGCAAGCACTTCTACAAACACATGGATGCATCCTCTGAGACACATACAGACACACACACACACAAACTCGAACTGTGTGTGTTGGTCACACGAGGCTGGGCAGGACTGTGTGAAGAAATGAGATGGTCTGAAAAGGGTTAATGGCATCAGGAAAGTCAACATGCAGGGATAAAAAGAGGAAGAGTGCGGAGGAGGAGGAGGAGTGGATGAAAGGAGGGAAGTGCAGCTAAAAAAGATGAAAGGGGGGAGATTTAATTACACAGCGTAGTGCTAAAACTAATGAGCTTTTGAAAAGACTTTATAGTTTTACTAATCAACTGATCATCAAGTGGTTAACTTTATTTGGGACGTTTAGGAGGAGAGTTGCAGCACTAATTTGAAGCCAAACTGAAGGCATGCAAAGGTTAATTAGGTTTAACTCCCCACAAGGACAAGGACTCCACCCCTGATTCTCTCAAAAGTCTAAATTACAGACTTTCTAACACAATTTTAGAATTACCCACAAAATCACCTGCAAATTACATGATAATTTTATTGTCCCAGAGCTTAGTGCCTCCAAATCTCCAATTTCCTTGCCAGGCTTGGGTCCATTGTCACAATCCTCTGTGGCTGTCGCAGGTTGTAACCTGGCATATAAGCAGTATTTTGTTAACTGAACCATCCGTAATGGATCTCATACCCTTTTCCTTCCAGTGAAGAGATGGAAACCAATCATCAAGCACTACCCAACAGTTTTGTTGAACGGCTTTAGAAAGTTTACCTTTAGTAAAGTAACACTATGCATGTTTTTTGGCCTTCAAACATCAGCTTTAAACTCAGTTTGAATGGTGCCGTTCTAAACAACACGCCTGTTTGTTTGGCCTGGGGTAATGCTGGTTGCAGTTCTTTCTGAAACTGTAAAAGTGAACTGCAGGACGAGTAAACCTGCAGCTGCACCACCGCTGCTGCACAAAGAGCTTTTCACCTGTTTATTCAAAGTTTGGTGAAGTTCACCTCAGTACGCAGAACCCTTAACTGGAGAATCAGTTGTTGTTGTCGTTGTCATGAATTCGCCTGTTGTCGTGATGGACAGCGTCACTTACGTTGATGAGTCCCAGCCGCTGCTGCTACAGAGCGTTGGTCACTCGTTTATTCAAATTTGATTTAAATTGAACGTATCTCGTGTTCACATCGCACCAAGTTCAACGCTGCACTTCCTTGGACTCTTAACAATACAAATGCAAGTGTGAGGTCGATAAGATGAACGTTTCTCGAGATATGAGAGCCATAGACAGACACAGAGTTCCGGAATCATTACATGGATGGTTCACTGACTTGGAATATGGAGAACGGTGCCACATTGATTCCAACTCCTCACCCAAAACGCCTGTTCTTGCCCAATGTAACTTTGGTGAGTGTGTACAATCTGCTGTGAGAAGTGTGTAACTGACTGAGAGTCGCAGCTTAAACGATCGGATTTCGTCTTTCAGGAGTAATGCTGAACCGTAGATCAGTTGAAGACTAAAAACAAAAAAAAGACTTGTGAGTTGTGTTTCATTTACAGTGAGTGGTACTACACAGTCAGAGCTCCACTCAACACATCAATAGTTTTTTTTTTCTTTTTCTGCATGAAAACCACTTGACCGCTCGGACACAGAGCCCAACAAAACTAACCACGTGGGGCTGCAGAGGGCGCTATTCTTCCGAAAACATTTTGCATTGCACCAAAGTTGTGTTAATGGCCACTCATCATTCACTTCATTGATGCCAGGGCTGGTAGGTTTAACCTTTGAGCTCGGCCTGAGCTTTACCAGCAGGTGACTGGTTTGACTGCTGAGGGCTGGTGTTAGTTTCCCCTCCTGCCCTGGAGGGAAGACAGAGGAAACAGACACTTCCGTCTCTCCACTGCTACAATGGACACCTGAGCTGAACTGACCATCCATGTCTCTGACCACCTGGGCCAGACGCTGGACCTCACTTGACCTTGTGTTATCTGGTGCACACCTGGGGTCACGGAGATGCCAGGAGGAGAAGTTCACCGCACTGTGAGATTGTGTTCTCAAAGAATAATTCATGGATCTTGATGGAAAAAAATCGGGCATGTTTAGGGGACTGATATTTATGGTGCAAAAGTCTGGATCTAGTTAATTTCAATGTGGTTTCATTCGGGGACGTTATGCACTCTACTAGTTTGGAAATTACTTTGATATATACGGTTAGAGGACCTAAATAAGTAATAATGAATAATTGCAATATTTAAGAAACATCCACAGTTTATTCACAAAAAACACACTGCTATGATTTACTGCTTAAACAAATACGTTTATGTTAATATGCATGTACAAAGTCTTTTTATTATTGGTTATTCTTGGAATTACTGACCTAAAATGTCTCAGGTTCATCATGCACCAGTGTGTTTGTAAAATATAGTTCATCAGCAGATCAGTTTTTAATATGGCTGGCTTGATAAAGAGCAGCAGGTAATTGGATCTTACTGCAGTTTGAACAAACCAACACATCTTTAGAACTTCATCAAGGTGAACAACCCCTGTTACTGTGCCATGCTGTTACTGCTTCGTAACTTGAATACTTACTGTTAAAAGTCACATCACTGTTTACTAGAACGGCACAAATACCTCCACCAAGGCCCAAAAGTCCCGTTAAATTCAATCAAGCCTAAAAGCTAAGTCAATAAAACAACAGATCATGAAATCCACTGTGAAAGTTTCCTCATCATCAGATCTTTGTCCAGATCAACACCATTTATTGTTTCATTTTGGGTCATATCCCATCTTTTCATCAAGTTTCATGGAAATCCGTAGAGTCATTTAATTGAATTCAATTTAATTATTCAGTTTAACACAAATAACCCCCATCACTTCTCCTCTGTTCAATTGACAGAGCAAAGTCCATGTCCAACTTTCAGCTCTGGATTGTTGCTGTGAGAGAATGTGAGCTCACATCATTTCCAGCACTGGGTTCTCATGATCGTTACTGTTCTAGAAAACTGCAGGGATGTGCACATGTAGAAAAATCATTGCACTAAACCTCATATGTGGATTTGTGGCCACCAGAGGGAATATATTTATTTATAGAGTACTGAGAGGAAAACATGTAGGAATCAATGATAACACATACAGTAAGTGATTCAGTGACTAAAAGATGATAATATTTCACAGGGGAGCACTTTCACTTCTATTCAGTTGAGCTAATCCCAGTCCCAAACCCATAATCCCACTCCACATCACTCTCTCTCCACTGCTCAACTATTCTCTCCCTCTCTTTCCCGACGAGCCACTCATCCTTTCGTTCCATCATCCCTCCGCTCTCCCTCCCTCCCCATCAAGTCGCTCGGCCGACAGGTCGGAACGGTCAACAGGCGTCTCACTCGGCTGAGCGCTCATTGTGCACGTGAATGCGGCGAGGGAGGGATGGAGGGAGAGAAAGAGAGATGGAGATGGGTATTGTGTGTTAAAGAGTGCAAACATTGAGCCAGGCCCTGCGCCTCCCTGATTTAGCCGCACATCAAAGCTCAGCAAACACACACCCCCTCGATGTCTCAGCCTTAACTCTTACCCCTCTACTCCACCCCTGATTCTCTCATCCAGCAGCACCTCGACCCCTGAACACGAGAGGCGCTTCCTGGTGGACGCTACACAGAGAAACAGTTGAAAGCTACACTTTCCACTGAAAGGACAATGTGGTCAAATCTTGAAACACAGCAACTGTCTCTTGAAACACAGTGATCACTTCTGGTCCAGTAAAATATAAATACACAGGGAGGGAGGGGGTGAAATAATTCAACAATGGGATCCATACTGACACTGTAGCTACGGGCTAGACCTTTCTCATGAGTAATGCTCACTGTGTTTTCACTTAACGGCTGCAAATAAAGTTGTGTGTAGCTGAGTAATAGACAGTTGGCCTGTAAGATATTTAGAATGAACTCGCCTTGTTTGTGCGTGTGTTTATGCATGTATTCACACATGCATCCTCCTTTGTGTGTGTGTGGATGTTTTGTGAGTGGATATGAATGTGTGTGTATGTGTGTGTGAGTGATGTGTGTGAACCGATGTTCTGTCTTCCCTGCAGCAGTGACGGCTCATTGGGGGGTTGGAGGACAGGATTAAACACAGAGGAGTGTCACTGCCTCGCTGAGTTATAGCACTCATAACACACACACACACACACACACACACACACAGGACAGTGCAGGGACACACAAACACAATGCATACAGATTCAAACACACACACACACGACCAAATTTGTATAAAAAAACACTGAAGCAAACAAATCTCATCATTAAAAACAATAAAATTCATGTTTCACACCGGCAGCCACTCATGACACAAAAATGTAAATACTACTGTGTGAAATGATCCAAGCATTATCGTATATATATAAATAAATTTATATTTATCTGATGTTTAGGATTAGCTAACAATTATATTCATTGATTAATAATCTTAGAATTGTATGATTGATTATTGCCTATAAAATGGAAGAGAAACTGTGAGAGGGCCCTAAGTGACAAATCACTCCTTTAATCAAAAATCCAAAGACATTACATTTGTCCTTCATTTAAAAGAACCATGTTTCCACTGTTTGATAGATTTGTTGAAAAATGGCTGAAAGAAATTATCAAAATAAATGTTCAAAGTTAATTGAACAATCAGTTAATTGATTCAACATTTATAACCTCATATAAATATTAAAGCATTAGAGGGCACTAGTGCATTAAGATGTTGGCATTTTTGAGGCATGAATTCACCCTGTGTTAAAAACTCGAGGACACAGAAGCCGTTACCCTAGGATTTAAAGTAAGCTCATTTTACGCTATTTTCATATTCAAATTTCATGTTCTCATGAGGCTTGTGAGGCCCTTAAACAAAAAAAGTGACCACAGTCCTGATGGAGAAAAAAAAAAAGCCGGGTAAATTGGATTTGGCCCAGCCTTAACCTCGGCCCCTCTCTGTGTTGTGTGTGTTCTGGGGGCCAGGAGGCTAATTTAATTTGTTGGGGCAGCGAGATGGGGGAACGGGTAAAGACCGTCTGTCAGTCTGAAAGTCACACTTTGCACTTCTGAAGAACTACTGTAACAACTGGAGCAGGGACGTGGATGACATATGCTCCACAGCTAAGTCATGCAGACAGCTGCAGGATACCAAAACACATATGCTCATCCGGGAGGGCGAACTGTAAAACACACACTGACCCATGCTGTCGGTTCATGGCTGCCACCATGAGAGCGGTCCAACCGAGACGGTGGCGGCAATTTGGGTCCACGCCTTCCTTTAACAGCCTGAGGGGGAAAAAGAAACAGAAAGGGATTCGGATTTAATCGTTTTAATAATCCGTATTTAGTAGATGAAATCAGAAACATGTTTCTATATAATACTAGTAGAAAAACATTATTAGTATAGTGTTATGTTGGCCTCTTAACACATACAGAGATATGATGCTAGAAAAACTATTGTTCTGTACTCGAAAGGGAATGAATACAGATAAAATGGATTTAAAGCTGCTTAACTGCTTGTTTCTGTATCATGGACCTGCCTTGTTAGACACAACATTAAGAACGCACACACATTGTCTTTGTCCTTATCTGAAGACACACACTTGCTCTTTGACCAGTTAATGTCTGTGGTGTAAGCCAGGTGTGTGTCGGGTTTTCTCTCCCTGAGGGTATGACATCAGGTACTGGAGCAGCACAGCCCTGCGTGTGCCTGTGTGTGTGTGAGGGATCCGTCTGTCGTCTCCTGTGCTGAGCCGGCAGACAGTGTGTGTGTGTGTTTACAGTCAACACGGTGGCCTCAGTCTGGTCTGCACTCAACTCTGATGCTCTCTGGCTCTGTACTGTATCAGCGTTTGTTATGAGGAAATGGATCACCACTACAGCTACATCCAAATTTCTCAGGGTGCAGTACTGGTTTCTTCTTCATTCTTTATACTTGAGTTAAAAACACAGGTGTGGGAAGTCACAGCGTTTGCACTGTGCACATTTTCTAGATAGCAAACACATGACTGAATAGAAAAGAATTGTAGATGAACTGTGCTCCAAGATGAGGGAAACAGTTAGCTGCTGCTTCTTAAGGACGTGCAATTAAATTACTAACATAGCTGGTTCCATTTTCTGTATGTTTTAAATGTTTGATCTAACTGTCACATCAGACCTTGCACAAAATGAAAAACTGAACACTGTCACACACTACCGCTAAAACACTAGAGGAAATAGACATCAGGGCCGTAAGGAAGGTTTCACCCATAGAGTGTTTATAAAGATGGACGACACATCTCCACTTCCACCCACTATCCAGAAATGAAGCTAAATTACCCTGGATACGAACGCTGCCATCTTGCGTGTTTGGAGCCAGAGATTGGGCAATCAGGAGATGGAGCCACGGTAGCTACACACTATCCCGTAGATACACACACTCTGCTGTCCTGATATTTCACCTCGTTTTTATAGCATGAAATAACTAATTAAAACCAAACTTACCGGAAAAATTAACACTGTGATAAGAACTACCTTAAGTGACAGATACCATCTTTGAGGATTTTTTTTTGTTGACAGACCTCTCTCCTTTCTCTGCTGCCACTCAGCAGACACACCCTGACACACTACCACTTCTATAAACTCAAACCAAAGCACTTAACACATCTGTGACCTGCTGACTGGAACTCTCACCTACACCATCTGCCACATGGTCACAGGTAACACAAGCCCGCAAATGGAGACACACATGGATACACACTTGTATGCACACACTCTAGTACATGGATTTGGATGCCGATATACAACAACACAAAGTGCGCACACACAACAATCATAAATTTGACAGTTAAAATAGATTGTAAACATTAATCTGATTTATTTCAGTGGTGAACAGCGAAATTAATTGGAAATCAAACCACATGTCAACATGAAGAGTGATGTGTGTGTCGGTAAACATATCCAAAGGTAAATAGGACGTAGTAGATGCTTTAATATTTTGCTATCATGAAGTGATTTCCACAATAAAGTTCTAGAGGTGTTGCAGGGTCCCATCATCTGTTTGTTATGAAATATGATCAACAAGACAGATGGGACCAAGAAGTACTACAAGCATGGTGCAGTGCTGTATCTCGCACACACTCACACACACACACACACACACACACACACACGCACACACACACACACACACACACACACACACACACACACACGCACACGCACACGCGCACACACCTCTGACTGGACAGTGAATCTGCAGGTGACGTGTTTCAGATTAAACTAAGTGTATGTGTTTACATTATTGGATTTGTGAATCTTAAAAAGATAAATGTTATGCAAACAAAAGTTAAATCAAGTCACTGTGTTAAAAATGTGATGAGTGGTGTGGAGTGTGAACTTCAGTCCTACAAACACCCCCTACTCAGACACACAGACACAGATGATGCTCTTCTTCCACCTAGTGGTTAGTGGTGGGACTACAGGTGATAATGGGTGTTTCCATAACCACATGTTCCTGACTATTCTAGAAAACTGCTCAGGAAGATGACTTGGGCTGGGACACTGGAGTAATTTTATATTTACTGTATTATAAGTATATATTATTCAGGGGATATTCTGCCCAAATAGTAACGTAAAACCGGTCAAGAAATTTACTGTAGCGCCCTTAAATACAGTTTTAATGAGATGTCCACACTAACAGAGGGGTTCAGAAATTAAGATTTTTCGAAAGCATCCCAGATGAGGTCAGTTCACAACTGCTGGCAGGTTCAGCAGTGATACAGTCCATTGCCATCATGACAAATAAGGGTAGTACTTGCAGCTGTCTGACAAGAGTAGACCATAAAAAACAACCTGTACTACACCCACTAGCCTCCTTGAATCACGTGGTTCACAATGAAGCGTCAACATGCTTCTCTGTGCTCATTTGCAAAGTGTTGTTGTATATACATGTCTGTGAAATGTGTAAAATACATTTAGATAGTAGAAAAACATTGTTTGCCATAAACACAAGAAGACTCATTGATATTTTTTTGGAGGACTGTGTCTAATACCTGGTCACTTCTTGAGATTGATTGGTCCTCGCTGCCTCCAGAAGAGCATCACCTTGATGGTGCAAAAAGAGAAAGAGATACAGAAAATATTACACAAGGAGAATGTAGAGAATTAGAGCCAGACGGATTTGTCGGTTCAACCACAAAAAATGATCAGTCGATGGGAGCCTTTCCGATTCAAATCGTATATGTTTACTGATACGAAAACGTTAATTTTACAGAATAAACAATGCAGAAAAGATGTGCATGTGTATTTATTTTCTTAATTCACGTCATGATTAAACTGTAAAGCATTAAGTCTTTTACAGTTCTTTTCATGGTGTTTGATTATGACATCTTAAGCATCGTTCCCAATTTTTTTAATCAATATATATAAATTGGCCGATATATCAGTTTTTTACTTCCTAATATCAGCATCAGCTGTCAAATATCCTTTTCTGTCTGGCTCTGTAGAAATCATAAACAAATAAACATTGTTGTGCAACAAGACAAATCAAATTCCACAGTATTAACTCTGATTACCACCAAACTTGTATTCACTTTCTTCACAAAACTAATACTTAATAAAAGAAAAAGGTGTTTATTCTATGACTGTACAATGTCAGCTGATCCAGTGTCTACCTTTGTCGTCAGAGTCTTTCCTCAGGCAGAAGGCCACGGCTGCAGCAGACAGCACGCCGACAGAGGCCGCTCCTGCCCGGCCGGCTCCTCCACCCGAGCCCCGGCCCTGACCTCCGCCGCTCTCCTCCCAGTAGCGGTTGTTGTTGCGCCCCCTGCTGGCCAGAGCCGCCCACGAGCTGCGGCGGTTCTCCAGGCTGGACAGCCACCTAGGGGCGAGGTGGTGGTACTGCACCGTGGGGTTGACGCTGGTCGCGGCGGGGTCCTCGGTTAAAATCCCCCTCCTGGACACGCGGGACTTGGAGACGATCGGGTTCCGGTTCGACTCCGCCGGTGTCTCGCGGACGCCCTGACACGCGCCGCCGCTCGCGCTGGTTTGGAGCACGCGGCTGCACGGTGACAGGCTGCGCGACCTTCGCATGATGAGCCTGGTGGGGACGGACGATAACATGGCGATAAACTCACCGGCAAACCCGCGGAGGTGAAGCCGTCAGTGCGGCAGTGGTTCCCGGGGACAGAGGACGCTCTACAGCCGCGTCGGTTCAGATATAAGCCCCGTGAGGCCTCAGCTGACAGGCGGAGAGTCACAGTCCGCAGAACCAAAACAAGCGCCTCACCTCATCCTACAATGCACAGCGAGGATGTCACCACTACGCGCTGCATTCTGGGAAATGTGGTTCTACTCAGCAGCAGCTACACGGTTCGGCCACTTTGACGAGATGTGCATCGTACACGTACTTCCGTGTTCGCCTGAACCAACTACAGCGCTCTCAGGTGTTCAAAACGTGTTTGTTGCTTAAAGTGGATCATGTCTGCAAAGAGGCACGATGATAGAGAAAGAGCCTCAAGATAAAAAGGTTCCATTAAGCATGAAGTCGGTCCTTGTGTGCGCATGCGTCATGTTGACCTGTGCTAACGGATGGTTTTGAAAGTACTTGCCTGTTAACTGCAATATGCCAATTTGGATAAATAACAACAATACAAAACATGTTACAGTCCCATTCAAACAAATGAAACAAGAGGTTAATTGTCTTTACAGTTAACTAGCCTTTGTTTTCCTCTTTTGTTTCCCTTTGGTTTCCTATTGGGAACCTTTTGTTTTGGTTTTCTGGTGCCTTCATGCTCACATGTTATCAATGGGACAGTCACTATGACCAAAATGTGATGAGACAAGCTGTTGTCTTTGATGGCGCCTGCCCGTTGACAGACCCACTGTGGCCGCCAGGTGGCGTCAAAGCACTCTGCTGGTGTGGTTTCAGCTGCACCAAACTGGACCAGTACAGTCAGGAAGTCTATATTAATTCCACTCGTGGATTTCACACATGATTTGGAGATTTCCCTTCTAATCAGGAAACAGGAAACACACATACCGCTTGGAATGAAGGCAATTGGGCGGTCAACTCCTGTTTGCCAGATCTGGGCCACAAGGAAGCCATAGCAACAGTGCATATCAACCAGGTGCCCCACATTAGTTTTGTGCTATTTGGGCCATATTCACCATTTACCACATGGCCCACTCCAGATCCAGATTACATCTGGCTCAGAGCACCGCATGTTTGCCAAAAAAAAAGGCCCACTTTTGTTTCGGATATTTGGGCCTCATTATTTAGAACTGAGCAACTTTAGGCTCACATCCATTTTATTGGAGCCACAAGAAGGCCAGAAGTGCTGCCTCATTACCTGAAGTGTCCCACATCTGTATCCTATCAGAAAAAAACAGCAGCAGCAAAATATATAACCATACATGCAAGCTATGTAACTTGGTTTGTCCTACTTTGCAATTCTGCATAACTATTGTAGGTTTTCCCAGTCAAATGCTTCACATTCCTCTTAGTTAATGTTTCAAATAGGCCTGAATCAATCTCCTCCCCCCTCTCTCATGTGAGCCTTGTTAATGTGTAGATCAGTGGATCTCATACTGGTGACATGAGCCGCTGTAGGGGGAGGTGACGATGACGACCAGGGGGAAAATGTGCAGAATAATTATGATTTATGTTGGAAAAATAAACAAAGAGACGTTTGCCGACGCTATCATGCAGACGTTCATTTCACTGAAATTCTAGTTTGACTAAATATTTTTTAATCGTTGCTTCCTCTTTCATTATTAATGATTGAATATATGAACACTAAACATTTTTCAGCTTCTGAAGCAGAAAAAGCTATACATGCTATAGCGTTTTACATATTATTGATTCATTTGCTGCCTTTCTCCCTCATGTAAACACATTTGAATAGAAGTGCGTTTTTTTTGTTTGTGCTTGATCTGTTTTACTGTGATTGCAAAAGGAAAATAAATGGATGAAAAGATTGGTCATAATAGAAAACCCAATAGACTTAGTTCTAGTGAAAGAAAACCAAACTACACACATACCTACAAAGCAGGAAGTGTCTGCATCACATAGCAAAGGTGGAATGTTGCATGAATGTATTACTTGATATACCACATAATAATACTTTAGTGTTTTAAAATTTGCAGCGAAACTGAATTCTGAAACGACCTTTTTCAATTATGCAGATGGTATATACATTTTTAAAAGCAATTATATATATTATTTACATAAAGAAAGTCTCTTTACTGTAGGATACATGGTGGGAAAGGATAGTTCAGAAAGCTTTGGACCCCCCCCCCCCCCCCCCACATTACAAGATAGAAATTATTCAAGGGGACCCCCTCATGTATGTCTCTTTTTGCTCTTCAACTTATGTTAGAAAACCACATAAGAGAAATGTCTTAGTATTTTCACAGTGTCAACACAGAATAACAATGTATCATTAGTGTGCCCATGGACCCCCCATTTGACGACCACAGACTTGAGACACAGTAGAATCAAGGAAACAGTGTTGTCTGAATATCATTTTGTTGTGATAGAAATTCAATTGAAGCAGAACCATTGTGACACATAGAAGTGTGGGGCCTCCCTCTGTGGAGCAGAGCTGTAATTTATTAGGCGGATGTGTGGTGTGCTGGCAGCAGGCTCATTGTGCACTCACCATACATGATTCATAGAGGACAACACGCTCCCCCACCATAAATCCACTGGCACCTTTACCAGTCCTCTCTCTCCAAATGCTCCAGGAGTGTGAGTGTGGGTCTGATATTGTGGATCCCTGACGATACATTACATTCCCACTCTTTCTCTTCCAACAAATACAGCTGGAGTCACCCACACGAGCCTGTCATTATGTGCAGGCCCGTGTCTGTTCCCAAAGTGTTTTGTTAAAAAACAAAGAGCTGTCATGGTTATGTGCTCCTCGACAATGAAAGCTGTGTCTCGAGACAGTCAGCTGCACGGTTCACAGACTGACAAACATATAGGTGAAACTAATGTCTTTAACAAAGTGTCCCTGCACGATGCTCCAGTGGAAACTCGGTAGCAGAGGAACTGGAACCGGCTCAGTTAAACAGAATTCAGTTGAAGTTGGTGACATGTCAATACATAGAACAAAAATAGTCTGTTCAGTGATATTTTACTTGTGTTGCATGTCCGCACAATTGATTGAGTATCAGCCTTTAAAAATACTGGTGGAAACAAAGTAAGAAAAGCAGGTACATTTAGTTTTATTCAAACGGCATTACAACAACTAACAGTATCTCTTGCTGTACATCCATCCATCCATTTCTCCATCATCTATACCATTTATCCTCTGAGGGTCATGGGGGGGGGGGGGTTGGTTGGAGCCAATCCCAGCTGACACTGGGCGACAGGTGGGCTACACCCTGGACAGATCGCCATTGTATCACAGGGCCAAAGAGACAAAACCATTCACTCTCAAATGCTCCCCTACAGTCAATTTAGAGCCTCCAATTATCCAATCATCATGTCTTTGGACTGTGGGAGATGGCTTTCGACATGTTTTGGATTTAACTGGTATTTTTGTCTGATGTTCACCCCAACTCTCCTTTTCTTTCCATGTTAATTATGTTATAAAAGGTTTCTTTACTCTTGGTTCTTTATAGTTTTCAGATGAGTCAGATCCACAGAACTGTTTGTTTCCCACAGAAGACATTTGACTCACAGCTGGAACTAGTCGTGAATGGCTCTGCCCTGTATCTGACTGTGTCATAATGTCCTACTCAGTCACTGTTTCACTCCACGTCTTCCTGCTGAACAGTTTTAATTTAGGCTATATTGTGTTTTCATTTCACTCATGCTCAGCTCATCCAGGTGACACAATTCCCTTCTCACGTGCCTGTGCCAGGAGGTCAAAGGTCGAGGTCTGTTGTAGAAAACCTGGAGGTATCGATGAGAAAGATCATTGCATGGCAGCACACTGACTTCACTGATGAAAAGACAGTTTCAATAACATTTAGGTTGATTTACTCCATGAAATTATACCCAAGTAATGAGAGTTATTCTGTGACAATGATGCACAGGTCATTGTGTGTATGCTCATAACAGCTGACCACCATGTACAATTGGCGATCATGGTTATTGTGGTTGTCTCCATGAATGAAACTTAACAGCACAGAAAATGGCCAATCCTTGTTTTAGACAATTTCAGAATTTAGTGCTCCCAGTCATGCCTGTTTGGAATGGGCTGCTTGCCTTCAGAATTATTCCTTTCCATTAGTGAGTCCACCTCAAACAGTTCTACAACAGACTGTCACTTTTTATTGTTTGTGTGCTGGACATTGTGTGGAGAGCTTTTTGTTAAGTCTATGGTGCAGAGCGACGTGAGCATTCATCCTACCTGGTTTATCTGCAATGAAGATTTTATAAACAATGTTGTTCATAAAATGAAACAGAATGTGCTTTACTATTGTTGACGTGTGTGGCTTATATATAAGCTTTTTGACACGCTCTTTGACCCAGTTGCCGACAAGTACTATAGTTTAGGAGGAAGACAGGTTCAACCGCAGACAGGCTCTTCACCGCCCAACCCCCACTGACTGCTACAGAGCGCTGGTCCTAAGCTATTATTAATATTGTATGCAGTGCTCTTTTTCGAGGAATTTGCAATACACATGCCGAGTGCCGAATGAAAGATATGCGAGATTTGCATTCCGCAATCAGACAGAGAGAGAGACAAAAATTCGTGGAATTAGCAGGTAGATGTACACATGTGATCCTAAGAACTAAATGTTATGATGCACTTCAGACGATTTGGCCCTGAAGATGTCACAAAAACACACAGATAGATCTTATAAATGTACAAGGTGAAGGGGGGAGACCGATGAAAGAGGAAGACTGAGAGAGAAAAAGATGGAGAGAGACAGCCTGCAGTGAGGAGATACAACACAGAGGTTAGTGCACTTCCAAATATACTGCATCATTGTGTGCTTCACCAGGAAGCATGACACAGAGAGAGGGGAGGGGGGACTCCCAATGACTCTACACGTCAGCCAACTGCAGCCAGGCGCGCCCCCGCTGCTCCGTGAACTAACTACTTTACTGACAGGTTTGTCTGCATGCTGGGGTCGCGCGGGATACGTTCAAGTCCTGTAGGAAACTGCGGAATATCCTGTATTAGCCACTGAATATCATGTCCTCCAAAAAGGCATGTTTGAAAACACAGCTCAGTTGCTGTGATGTCCTGAAAACTGCATGAGTTACAAACCATACTGGTTCTAGCAAGTGACACACACTCCCCTTCACTTTGTGTTGTTTCAGTTAAGGCCGTTGTATGATCACAGTTTTTGAGTCAGTTAATTAAAACATAAAACTATACAAAAAATCCCTCATCACAACATGAAAGGTGGGGGCATTGCTAGCCACAAACATGTAGCTTACACGTATCGAATTGCATTGTACTGTATCGTATCATATATATAGTTTATATAGTTTTGCTTTATTTCAGACTCATAGGTTCATATCCATATAAAAAAAACATAACAAATGCCTGAAAGCATGAAAGGTATTGTATTGTATCATATCATATTAAATTGTATCATATTGTGTCATATCGCATCGTATCGTATCGTATTGTATCGCATTGCATCATTGTTATAGTTATAGTTTATATAGTTCAGCTTTACTTCAGACTCATTGGTTTGTATCAAAATAAATTTAAAAAAAGGATTGCCTGAAAGCATGACAGGTATCGTATTGTATTGTATTGTATTGTATTGTATCATATATTGAATCGTATCATACTGTGTCATATCGCATTGCATCGTGTCGTATTCTATCATATTGTATGATTGTTACAGTTATATTTGATATAGTTCAGCTTTATTTCAGACTCATAGGTTCTTATCTGTGTAAAGAAATAGAAATAGAGATAAATAAATGACAAATGCATGACAAGTGTGAAAGGTCGGGGCATTACTTGCCACAAACATGTAGCTCGCACTTATTGTATCGTATCGTAGCATGTGGTACGGTATCGCATCGCATCAACGCATATTGTATCGTGTCGTGAAACCCGCTTGCCTCATTTCCAATCAAAAGAATTCAACTGAACAAAATGTCCCTGAGGCTATAGACACGCGAGCTTTACGAGGAGCACGTAGAGGCAGCACAGGGGGGCGTTTCCATCTCTGCGTCTCTCCTGTCTGCTCAGCCGGATTCCTCCTCCTCCTCCCCCTCCTCCTCCACCCCCTCTTCCTCCTCTTACTGCTCACCGCATCTCCCCCTCCTCCTCCTCCACCACCTGCCACAGCGAGCGACGCGGCGATGGAGATGATAATAATGACTGCAGAGAGAGAGAGAGGAACGTATGGTTTGTGAGAGGAGCGGCTGTTAGTGAGGACTGCTCAACTTATTTCATCACTCGTCTTTTTTTGGGGGGGGGTCTTTTTAATCCACCACTTCTTCCCCGTGTGCGGCTCCGCTCCCTCCCGGTGTTCAGTTGTTCTCGTGCGGGGCTGGATTGCGGTAATACCTCCCTGATCGCGCACGCTCGCACTCACACGCGCTCACGGATCATCACAAGACAGCCCACCAACGCTGCTCACAGGGAGGAAATTGAATTAGACAAGTTATCCCCAGCCGAAGAGGAGGACCGGACAGGACAGGAGGGGCCGGCCATCGGCTCGACTTTGCTTCCGTGTCTCCAGCCGGGCCCCCACCAGGAGTCTCCTCTCCGTCTCCCGGTAAACGAGCCATGTCTGGACACACCGTGACCATCCCGGACGACGGGGCGTTCGCCAGCTTCAAGGCCGAGTGCCTGTGCGAGGAGCGCTGGAGATTGGGCTGCAGCAAGGGAAGCATCACTGTGTGGACCCAGGGTCTGGAGGAAGGGAACTCCGTCCACCAAATTAAGGTGAGACCACTTTAAAGTCCACGGGTATGAAACATGTCCTACTGTGAATCCAGGGGGGATATTTAGCAAGTTCGTATTTAAAAAAGAATTCAAACTTTGTATACTCAATATTAGAGATGGATGATATGGACAAAAAGTTTGTCAAGATAAACATTTTACATATCGGGCGATATCCATAATTATCATGATAAATGATGTCACGTGACGATTAGGGATATGATCGTGATCACGATATAATGATAGTTATCACGATAAATAAGTTACCCTGATAATTACCCATATGGATAAGCAATAGTTTGTGTCTAGCAATGTCCCTACTTTTCATGCTTTCATGCATTTTGTCATTCATTTATTGTTATTTTCTTTTATACAGATATCACTATCGATTATCATAATAATGTGACATGTATCATAAATATCACGTTAGTATTTCTTTAAAGTTTAAAGATTGACTTTTGCTGTTTTTAAACTCTTTAAGAACTAAGAATGACAAACAGCAGAAATTCTGAGGCAGATCAGATGTGTGATATACCTCCCCACCAGGGGCGGGGCCAGTGGGGGGGGGGGGGGGGGATCTGATTGGCCCCTGAAGTCCCTCTCTCCTGTCAGTAGTTTTTTGTTTTTAAAATAAACTTACTAACAATTAATATGTTGATATATTAAGATTTCTTTTTAATATTCCACAATGTGTTTGAACGAGGAATAATTTAAAAAATATATACAATGATGAATGCTACAGAGCTAACAATAAACCAGGATTGTGCATCACTGAGTCAGGAGGTGCATGGGTTTTGGACTCATAATTGGCCCCTTTGTTTAAATTGGGGCCCCTTTATGGTCCCTGATTTCAGAAAAATCCAAGATCCGCCTCTGTTTCTGACTGTGCTTGTATAAGCATTATAACAATATATATATTAAACTTTTGTTATATTGCTATTAATGGAAATTGTATTGCGATGATTATTGAGATTGTATTATCCCCCAGCCCTACTTAATCTAGTGCATTTCTATTGAGATCTGTTACAAATATTCATAGGGAAAATATTGAGGTTTGTGCGAAGGTCTGCACAAGCACACAGGGAAAGGGGAGAGATAAAACTCTGCTGTATAATCAAATTGGCAGAGAAGAACTCTTTCTAAATTCCCATATGATCCAAACTGCTGAAGTGCTTGAACCACTGCTCTTGCTGCATCGCACCACTGTAGCTGCCGAGGCTTCTCCCAACCGCTAAAACCAGATTCCACAGTAACACAGTGATAGTGTGCTGTCTGTACTGTATGTCGTCACTATGTAAACACTAGAGCAAATGGGGTGGAATGAATTGGTCCCAATCTAATGGTACCAGTGCAACTGTAGACTACATCCTGTGTTAGACTCACTGATAGAAATGTGTGTAGTGATCGGGTTGTGAATTACTGCCTGATACTCAATATAAGAAATTACCTGCAGTGAGAGCAGGAGTCAGCCGCAGGAGGCGGGTTTCATTCTCCAGGGACACGTCATAAACCTCCGCCAGTGAAACTATGATCTGCAGCCATTAGCATGTCATTGTGGGTAGTGGAGCATACACTACGTCAACAACTGCAGAATTAGATTTGCTGTCCATTCAACACATAGGGCAGAGCACAAAAGTACAACCAGAGATAGTACAATGGAATTAGCTGATCAATAGGCAGAAAACTAATCAATGGGTTCAGCTCTGTTTAATATCTTTGATTTTAGAGACACAATTTGCAGTTTAAAGATGCTATTTTGGGCCATGGTAACTAAGGTGCACTAGTTCAGGTAAGAGAAAAATAATAATGTGACTGACATGTTAAAGAACTTAATTATCTATGCAAATAGCAGACATAGCAGTTGGTGGCCACTGTGAATATTTGTCTTGGGAGTTGATGCGGAGGCGTCATTAGCACAGAAGTGCCACTTTAAGCCATTGAAAAAACGGCTGCTTATCACCTAACACATAATATTTGACCACGGTCCTTAGTATTACTTTTTTAGATGGTGTTCTGGGACAGAGGCCCAGATGAAAAACAATTATTCAGTTGAGCTCTTCACAGCACACTTCTCTGGTTGTTTGCACATGTTAAAATAACAAGTTGAATACAACAAACATCCTTGTTTTAACTGTGTACAAGAAACTAATTAAAATGATCAAACAAAATCAATTATTTAAAGGTAATTCATGTTTTGGCTCAGGTGTTCTGCCCATCCTTACCTGGCTGGTTTTTTTTGTATTTAAAATGTATAAATATCTACAGGACATTCATGCACACATGTATTTATTTTGGGCAAACATACATACTTGATGTATAAATGATGAAAGTTCAAGTTAAATCCAGCAGAATCTGGGACCCACAGCCCTGTGGAAACTGTTAAAAGTCAAAAGAATAAATACAAAAGACACAGCTATATCACAGTTTCAGTTGGAGTTCACTATGACAGCACGCACGACACTCTCCACTTAGCTTCAGCTGTCGGCTGGGACCCAAACTGACAATTGAGTGCGTCTAGTGGCTCAAACTCTCTTGTCGTGTTGTCAGCTTCACGTGGGAGACGGATTTGGCCTCACAGCTGACAGGTTTTTGGGAAGGTTTACTGATCTGAGCAAACCTGAGAATGTGATTACTTTCAGTTAGTCTGGGAAACACATGCCTCCCTCCCATATTTAGAGACAGAAACTGGACACTTTCTTCTCTGTGTCAATGTGTCTGTGTGTGTGCTTTCCTGCTGGTGTATCCGGATCTGAGGCGCGTGAGTGAGCCACCAGGTGTTTACTTTGTAAAATAAAGTTGTGTGCATATGTGTGTGTGCGTGCATTGGGCGTGCGTCTGTGTGCATAGGGGTGTTATCTTTCTGTCCAGGGTCCGCAACAGCAGAGGGATTTTCTCAGCCCCCCCCCCCCACCCCCCCTGTCTTTATACATGTGAGGCAGGTTCTTTTTGTGTGTATGTGTTGCTTATCAGATTTGTGTAAATCAGCCTTCATTTGCCTTGCGATTCCTCAGGCTATGTCCTGTGTGTGCTCAAGGAGAGGTGTGTAATAAAGAGAGTGCGCATGTGTTTGTGTGTGTGTGTGCGTGCTTGCAGAGGGCACTGTTCTGCCTATTCATGCTTTTTCATACAGGACAGGTGTGTTTCCTCACCACAGCTTCTGCAAACATTAAAGTAGAGAGTGCACACACACACACACATTTGGCATCTGGGCGGGACAAAGAGCTATAATGTAACTGGCACTCTATCTTTATGTAAACATGACAGTTGCAGTAGCTTGACGCACCACTCATTTTCTCTATTAAAAGACTGACAATGCTTTTTCCACAGCCTTTCTTGCTGCCACACTTTCTCTTTTCCTATATAGCATTAATGGCGGTATAGGAAAAAACTAAACAACAACAACAGTGCACTATATCCAAATCAGAGCATGAGAGAGAACAGCCTGGCAATCGTCATTATCATTAGTGGTCTAATTATCATCAGCCTCATTATCATCGTAATCATCTCCACAGCCATATTCACCAATAATGGCTTTTATATCACAGTGTAATCACTGTGGTAATCACACACACTAACCATCACCATCATCATCATCATCATCATCATCATCATCATCATCATCAATGATATTAATAATGCTAATAATAATAATGCTAATAATAATAATGCTAATAATAATGACAACTACAATGGCGATAATGACTGTGATGATGATGTTGATGGCGACAATGAGAATATTTGTCATCATCATCAATTATAACAACAACAATGTCAATGATAATAATGGTTATTATCATTAATATCAACATGATGATGATGATGATGATAATAATATCTATTATGTATTAAGCATTTATTGTCAGCAGATGACTCCACACACACAATGTGTGTGTGTATATATATGTGTGCTAGTGTGTAGGTGGTTTTGTTTGACAAACTTTCAGATGGCTGCCACACACACACACACACACACACACACACACACACACACACACACACACACATCGAACGAACACTCCTGGGTTTGCCCGTTCCCACGCTGACACAGAGGGATGCTTGGCTCCGAATCACACACACTCACCCCTCTTTATTTATTTTTTTGTCTCCCACAATCATGTATGAGCACCTGGGGGAGCAAATGATGAGAGTTGACAGGTAAGAGGGAGAAAGGGACGGAGGGAAGAGAATCGCGGGTAGAGAACAAGAGTGGGCGAGACATGGAATGAGGCGGGTGGAGTAGGTGGGATGTGCAGGGGTCACAGGTCGTTGGCTTCTCCCTGAGTGGGCAGCCAGCACAGTGAATACACGCTCGGAGAAACAACTTCACAAACACTCTGTTTGTGTACCTGCATTTTGTCTCCCTCCATATCTGACTTTTAGAAACTCTCTTTCACCCGCCTCTCTCCTTCCGTCATCTGTTTAGTTTACTGAATTAGGGCATAAACGAATTAGCCACACATATATTGAGCAGGCTTCATTCTGTCCTGGACGTCTTTTGCTACCTTCACTTCTCCTCTTTCACCTTTCACATTTGTTTTCCTTTCTTTCTCTTTCCACTGCACTGTTTCTGTTTGTCTGTGGATACAATGCATCCAGTGTTCTCTCACAGATTTCCAACCTTATGAATACTGATTATCTCTTTCAGAAGAACTCATAGTGAAAACTTGATGTGTTTTTGTTTCAATGTGGTGGGTCCATGTTGAAGATTCAGAAACAAGCCTGTAATTTCATAGAAAGAACCGTGTCTCCTTCAGTCCTGCCTGCAGGATTCATCATGCATTCTCTGCTTGTTATCTGTAATGTCAACCTGCAGCGTTTCCCCCTGTTCCGTTCTCTACCTCTCACACTCACGCAATCATTTCTGGGTAATGTTTTTAAACTATTCTGACTTTAAAGGCGTAGTTCACCCAGAAACGAAAATTCACTCATTATCTACTCACGACTGTGCCGATGGAGGGTTGGGTGAAGTGTTTGAGTCAACAAAACACTTTTGGAGTTTCAGGGGTAAACAGTGTGGCAGCCAAATCCAATACAATTGAAGTAAATGGTGACCAATTCTTCAAACGTAAAAACCAACTGGAAAAAACCCCGAAAATGCCTCCATACTGCTCCTGTGGTGACATCCAAGTGTCAGTCAGCCCAACTTTTACCCGAAACTAGGTCATTACATGTGTTTAGCCTAAATGTCCTCTGTTATCCTCCTTCCGGATCCGCGTACCCGCATGGATCACAGTAGATAATGAGTGAATTTTTTATTTTGGGTGAACTATCCCTTTAATAGATTGTCATTGCATTTGCTGTGTCAGCTCCGCATCGGATGACTCAACAATTTCACATTTGAACAGTAAATGAGCTTGTCTCTGACACACTGATTTTTCCGCCAGACTTCCCATGCTCTGTTATCTTACTCACAGTGCTAGAAACTTTGCATTCTTTACTAAAATAAAGTTGTTATACCATAATATAAAAATATATTATTACTAGTAGCCCTGCAATCAAAATGATTCTCTAAAAATGGCTGATGAAAGTATTAATAGTAAAATACACGAAAAAGAAGTAATTCTGCTGAAGGTGTTATAATATTAGATGATATATTATTGGAGTATTATTCATGTATTAAAATGTATGTTGTAGTTTTCATATTGTAGGCTTTATACACCCCCGTGGCCACTTAAATACAGCTATATATAGACACACCTGTACAGTCTAATCCAGACTGCCTAATACAATATCAATATACCTTTACAGAGATCATAATAATCAGATTATATTAACATCTTCAGAAATACATTTTTGTGTATTACATTTTACACATTAATTAATGAGGTTTAAGTTGATATATCATTCAGTCCAGTACAACAGCAGCAACTATCCATTCATTAGCCTATGCTAAACCAGGTCATATGCTTCAACCATTCACACCTACGGTCAATTTAGAGTCTCCAATGCACCTAATCCCAATCTGCAGGTCTTTGGACTGTGAGAGAAAGACTTGCAGACTAGTTTCATTTAAAACCTCTAAACTCCGACTGTGAGTCTGAAAGTATTTGTGAATGATTAAGCTCTGTGACGCTTTTGCAACAAGTTAAATATATTTTTGTGCATATAGAGCAGGGACGTGAGATCCGATCACAAGATGCATGTGGGGCCAGATTTTAATGCCCGGTGTGAACACACCCACTCAGAGCTGTCCACTTGTAATTGGATAACAAAAACCACATGTTAATACCAGGTGTGTACATGGCCACTGTGTATTTACTGTAGCATTTGGCTTTATTTGGCCTTTGTGACCTTCTGCTTACCCGGATATTTGGAGCATTATACTTTCACACCTGACTCTCGGCTGCTCATGTGACTGAGCCATCTCATCTCTGAGTATGAATTACTGGAATCTAACGCACATTTTTAGATTTCTCTCCATAGTATGAATCAATGTCTGAGAGCAAAATCATGAGTCATTCTACCTCTTAAGTAGAACCATTAATAAGATCCAGTGATTTCCTGGATTAATATATTAATGAGGTGATGCCCTGGGCCACATCCAGACATTTAAATGATCTTATTCTGTTGTTTTGTCATATGCATTGAATCTGTATTTTCCTGTTCCCTGAATCACATCTACTCGTTCTCTCTGAGGGTTTTTGTGTTGGGACGTCTTGGCTGTGGTGAAGCCCTGTGAGTCTCTGTCTGTGTCTTAGGACCCTATAAATAAAGTTGATTTAAACAACAGGGGCTCAGCAGTGAGTGCACATATAGCTATAATGCACCTAGTAACATTGGGTGCCATGTAGCATGTTTGTTTTCTTATCCTAAATTTGTCTTGCATTTATTCGTACAGTGAATTCATACAAAAATGTGTGTAAATAACCTGCATGAATATGATGAATGCCACCTGCAAGAAAACTCAAAATATGAGAACATTTTTGTTTGTTTGTTTTTACATTTCTTGAACAAGTGGAATCAAAATGGGTCAACTGAGAATTCTAATGATTTCTGGTCCCAGAACAATTAACTTAAATTGGGTCTTTGCCTGAAAGCCTTTTCTGAAATGGGGACTTTTTGTGAGTTCTCCATTGTCACAGTTGCGCTTTCTTCCCTTTTAGTATGACATCATTCCCCAACTCCTCACTCCCCTGCTGACC
Organism: Hippoglossus hippoglossus; assembly: GCF_009819705.1. NCBI lineage: Eukaryota > Metazoa > Chordata > Actinopteri > Pleuronectiformes > Pleuronectidae > Hippoglossus > Hippoglossus hippoglossus. The sequence goes on along the minus strand of NC_047163.1, from coordinate 16,346,762 downwards.
TACGCTCACTTTACACGTTAACAACAAACACCATCACTATAACAAGGTATAAGGACACGTACAAGACTTGAAGTTTACTTTGTGTTTGTTTGATTCGCTTGAGAGTTTACGAGACACATATTTAAACAGATTCATGATCCAACCATCTATTAATAACTCAATACATGTGATCATCAGTTTGTGTGAAGAGGGACAGAAGCAGTTTTCAGACATGACGTCCTCTGATTTTCTGCACAGACGTGTTCACAACAGCAACAAATCCTCTGCACTTTTCAGGCTAGAGGTGGAGCAGCTGGGCAGACAGAGACAGGAAGTGACGTATTAACGCTGCTGCGTTGATCGTGTAATTTTATTTAAAGCACCCCGACACCGACGTCAGCTCTTATCACCACAAACTCTCTTGACATACTCGTCGGTGTCTTCTACCTGGGTGACACCTCTTTTTCTGATGTCGACATTTCACACGTTGGAAACAGATGACCAATAGCAACAGAGTAGGCAATTGGCCAATCAGAGCAGACTGGGCTTTATAGGGAGGGGGGCCTCAAAGAGACAGGAGCTGCAGCAATGGACAGTCTGAGGAAAGTGTGTTTTCTGAACATTAGAGCATGCAAAGCTTTTCAAGTAATAACCCAAATTAGAATTATGGACATGAATATGAGCATATGTCTCCTTTAAGTTGTTCTGATTCATATCTGAAGGAGCTCTACAGATAACACCTTAAATTGCAAGTGCACATGTGCTGTTTCTCCAAATGTGCAGCACATGATATTTTACAAGCTTTTGGTATGGATGAGAGAAGACCTCCTGTTTAAACAGCTGTAAAACCTAGTGTAGTGTGAAGATGGTGATCATCTTCTCAAATTAAGCCCACGGGGAACACAGGAAACATGATGGTACAGGCGGAGCTTTAAACCTTCTGAACTGATTTGTGATGGGAGTTAAAATCCATCTGGGACAGACGAGCTCCATCCATTTCTTTCTCATTTACTCTTCTTCTCCTACTCTGTTTTCCGGCCGATCCTCTAGCCGCTCACTTGCTCTTAGTGTTTGTGTTTCTAAATCTCCATAGCTTTGTCCTATCATGTCTTTATCTCTCTGTGACTCTCCCTCCTCTTCCACCTTGTTGTTATTATTAAGACTCCTGTTATTATTAAAACCCCCTGATAATTGTAACTGTAGTAACAACTTGACTCTAGGGCTGCGGACCGCTCTTTACATGGCCTGTATGTAAACTGCCATCTACTCCAACCCTGGCATAGCCATGAGTCCCCATGGTATCATTAACAAGCTGTGTGAGAAACCTACACAAGACTAGTTCCATATCAACACATATGGATATAAACAGCTAAATCCACCGAGAGTTAAAATATATCACTATACTTTACTTTAAGCTTTCTTTAAGTAGACTTTTTGACCCAAAATGGTTGCCAGACTACTTCCACCTACATTATTTTTAGATATGTTTCATTGAATCTGGGTTGCAGCTGGAAATGGTTCAGTCTCATTTCTGATTTTAAACTTTACATATCCTAATTCCTTTGTCCAAAAAAGCAGGGGACCTATCGCTGTTTGAGCAGCCAGACCCTCAGCTTCCCCTTTACTCCCATAATTGTGTGTGTGCGCATGTGTGTTTGTCTCTGTCCTGTTCTGAATGTGTTGTTTTCCATTTGAGAGCTCAGGTCTAGTAATGACTCATCTGTGGTCCATGGCCTGCCTCTGGAACATCTTCTCCCTCTCTCTCCCTCTTTCATGCGCACACACGCGCACACACACACGCACACACGCACACACACACACACACACACACACACACACACTCTGTCTTTTCTCTGCTCTCAGACACTGACACTCTCCAGCCATCTGATGTCTAATCATTCACACATCACTTGCCTTATCTGGCCTATCCTGAGTATGTGCAGGATCCTACCACACTTATATTTACATACTTCCTCTAAATACATTTATTTGTGTTTGCATATCAGATCAAGCATGGATGTTGAGTTTGTGCTGGGGGTTTTTTTGTTCGCTCTTACCTTGGTCAGCATGAATAGCAGCAAACTCTGTAGTTCTCAACACTGGCACAGTACTTTACTATGAACTAAAGGCATGCAGCTTCATTAAAATTGAATGGATTTTCCTGCTGCATAGCCTGCATTGGTTATATTGTAAGTATATATTCAGCAAAATAGGCAAGTCAATTCAGCTGTGTTGGCTCTTTGTAGTTTCTTCTTTATTGCCTGACTAAAACCACATCTTTTTCTGTCTCTCAGTGTCGGATGGTGTGCAAGGACGTGTCAGCTGAGACCATGTACGACGTGCTCCATGACATCGAATATAGACGGAAATGGGACACAAACGTCATAGAGACTTTCGACATCGGGAAACTCACCGCCAATGCGGATGTCGGTTACTATTCATGTATGTGGTACACTCACGTGTAAACATATGCTGCACATACTGTTTACATCAGGCCTCTGCACTTGTTTGTCACTAATTTCATTGGGGCCTGTGAAGGGAAGCAGATACACACAAGTGCATATTGATCTACAATGTTGAGTTCACCAGATTTATCTTTTTAATTTACAGGGAAGTGTCCAAAACCTCTCCAGAACCGTGATGTCATCACACTTCGTTCCTGGCTGCCAATAGGGAAAGATTATATCATCATGAACTACTCCGTCAAACATGCTGTGAGTATACACACACACACACACACACACACACACACACACACACACACACACACACACACACACACACACACACACACACACACACACACACACACACACACACACACACACACACACACACAGTGCATACCTACACCAAGGGCCAAAGGATCCACAAATCATTCCTTGAAGAAAAGGTGAAAATGTAAAAACATAATAATAATTCACACAAACATGCAACTTTTTAAAGAAAGTCCCTTTAGTTCCTGGATCACATTGGGTAAACAGACATGAACTTTTATCCAGTTTATCTTAAGGGGCGTGGTTTTGCAATGTGCTGCACTTTGGAAAAGTAGCAAAACAAAACTGTGTGCGTTAGCCATTTAACCGTCTACTCATCTGGAACCAGTGCATCCAGGCAGGAACTGGAGAGACAATTTGGCCCCTTCCCAGAGTGTTAATGTACCTCCTGCATTTGATTCATTTACCTCGGCAAATGATAGATGTACAGTGGCTGGCAATGCTTTAACTTAAGTGTTTGATAATTTTATGTAATTCAGTTGAATATAGGTGCATTTTTAGTTCAGCTTACATTCATGCTCTTTAAGAACTTGAGTAATTTCACTAACAAAGGTCAGTAAGAGAAAACAGACTGATTAGAGAACACTGCGACTATGTGAGTGACTTTCATTTTGAATCAGGCCTGAAATCCTGCATTTAGTTTGGCTCCATCTCTGTGTTTTTTGTCCAAGTAGAAGAGGAGGACAAGCATAATCCATTTTTATAATCTTGTACTCATCACCTCTCTCTAGGGCTACTGTACAACAAGTGATTATCTCCACTATTGATTCATCTGCAGATCAATTGATTGTCTGGTCTTGACAATGTCATAAAACAGTGAAAATGCATTTCACAGTGTTGGGAACAGCTTGTTTTCTACAACCAATGGGTATTCAATTCACTATCACGAAGACAAAGTAAAACTGCAAGTCCTCATGACTGAGAAGTCTGACACTGTCGAACTTATATGATAAATAAATTATTGAGTAATTGCCGATTGATTTTCTAAGACCGTTTTAGCTCTTCCTCTCTCGCTCTGTCCCCCCGTCTTCTATCTCTCCTCTTTTTGCATGTCTTGTTTTCTTTTTCTGCTCTGTCTTTCTTGGTTTTCCTTTCACAGTCTTTTTTTCCTCCTTTTCCGTCTCTGTTCCTCAATCCCATTTTCCTTCACTATTATCGTGTTTACAGAAGGATAAGACCTCTCATGTGACTGTTGGCTGTTGACTTCCGTCTCGCCTTCCGCATTCCTGCATCAATAAGTGGTTACAAACCTAATAGAGTGTGTGTGTGTGTGTGTGTGTGTGTGTGTGTGTGTGTGTGTGTGTGTGTGTGTGTGTGTGTGTGTGTGTGTGTGTGTGTGTGTGTGTGTGTGTGTGTGTGTGTGTGTGTGTGTGTGTGTGTGTGGCAGCCATCTGAAAGTTTGTCAAACAAAACCACCTACACACTAGCACACATATATATACACAAGTGGGGTTGTGTGTTCCATACTAGTGTGCATGACTGTGTGTGATTATCCAAGGTCACTCTTGATAGTCAGTCGTATCTGAGAGCTTGACTTGTGAAGCGCAGCTTAAGGGGATACTCAGTGGAGTGTTGAGTTTGTGCATCCACTGCCAGGAGTCAGCCCACTTGTCCTGTATCTGACTTTACATTCTATAAACTCTTGTCCAGGATTATTTATGTTTGACAGGTTAGAAAAAGCACCTTTATGACCCAGCTGCCATTGTATCTGGTACCTTTAGTTTGCTCCACTGCAAAAGCTCCCATTGGACAATGGGCATATTGTTATAGTCTAATTAATTCTTGCATGGGGGGCTTATATGTTTATGTAAGTGCTACAGCTAACCACTGCTCTATCAGCTGATCTGCTGAGTACTTTTCTTTAAGCCACAGTGACAGCATGGCTGCAGAGATGCAATTCCACCACTGGTCCACCACTTTGTTCCATTCTGGAAGTATTACAACAACTACTGGGTGGATAATTACGTTTTGTATAGCCAATTAAGGTCAGCAGAGGCCTGTTGACTTTGGTGAACTTTCCCTCTAGAGACAAAATCAAGTCTAAATTTAAGTAATTTTTGTATGATCAAATACTTTGGTCTATGGCCAAAATACCTGCCAAATGCATGCTAACATGCTTAACTATGGTGAACATGGTAAACATACGATTTAGTCAGCATGCTAACACGCTAATCGACAGGTTAAATATCATTCCTGCTAAACTTAAAATCACGCTAGCAGTGTCATTGTGAGCATCTTCGCATGTGCGCCTGCTAAACTATGGTAAACAGCATAAACATTACATGTACCTGCAAAACGTCTTTATGCTAGCATTGTCATTCTGAGCATGCTAGCATGACTAATACTTCAACTTTCCCCTCAGTCATGCCTACAAACAAATCCTCTGCTTGAGCTCAGCCAAGTAAAATACTAAGCTGCTAAAGATTTTACAAAAACTGTCAGGAGAAATTCCTACAATGGAACCTATTGGTTAAGAAGTGTAGGTACCTCAGCTGTGAGTCAAATAGCAGGAAAAGATAAAGCAGTTATCTGATGTTCTCCTCTGATAACAGGTCGTTAGCTGACTGCTGCTCTGTGGGATTTGTTCCTGTCCCAATTAGCACAGGCTAACCAGTACTGCACTTTACAATCATAAATAATATTCTTAGATATGTAGTGAAATGAGCCGGCTGCTGGGAATAGTGGGCTAACGCTGGCCTTTGCTGCTGAGTAATTCACAGGGTTTAGTGTGGACTGGATTTGCATTAGAAATATGATTGTGAAGCAGAAAATCAGCTTGACCGGCAGCTTAAAAACAGCACAAAAAGCACCCTTGAATTCCAGTGCCGACTCTGCACACCCTTTATATGTTATTTGATAAATGTTCACAAAGAGCTCAAGACAAAGTTCTGAAGATCGTGTAGGATACATAAAGCAGATATTAAAATAAGGCTATTGTTATGCAGCAGGGATTTTGGATTATTTGTGCTTGAGGTTGAATGTGTGTATTATTTGCATTCACTGATGGATTACTTTAGCTGTAGTGTATGAAAGCCAATAAATAACTTGAATAGGAAAAATTGGCTGGCAATGGAAAATATGCAGAAATTAAGATTTTCCAGCGTTCTTTGTTCCGATCAAAGACACGTTTGAGAGATAACCAGGTTGCTGGTAGATGCTATGCGCAAGGATGATGAATTATATGTGTTGTCTCTACAGAAATACCCTCCGAAAAAGGACATGGTGCGAGCTGTGTCCATTCAGACTGGCTACATGATCCAGAGCCAGGGGCCCAAAACCTGTACCCTTACGTACATGGCCAACATAGATCCACGAGGTAACGAATACACACACACACACATACACACTTTTCTCTCATTGGCATAATGCATTCCCAAGCCCCTTACCCTAACCTTAACGATCACACCTACAGTAAATGCCTAACCCTAACCCTTCACCTAAACCCAATTCTAACCCTAACCCCAAAACCAAGTCCTCAAACACCCCTTTGAATTTATGAAGACCAGCCAAAATATCCTCACAATGATTTGGCCCTTATAACTATAGACATGCGCGCACACACAGTAATCAGCACACAAGGACAAACTCAGACTAAAATCACAAAAAGACTGAAACACACACATTCAGGTGCTTGACACATGCTCAAACTTCTAATGAATGATTCATTCCCCTGCCTTTATGTCAAAATGAGTTGTCATAGTGACCATATGAAGGACTCTCTCGATCTGTCCCTCTTCCTCTTCTCTCTCCCTTCTTTCTTTTTGGTCTGAATTTTCTATTCATTACTCCATGTCTCTTGTTCTCCCTTCAATTCACTTCTTCACTGTCATTCTTTTGCATGCGAGTGCTAATTGTGCATATTTCTTTAATCACTCATTTGTAAGGTGTGTGTATTCTTGTGCGTTTCTGTGTGTGTTTGAGTGTGAAGTTTGTTCAAAGCTTCACTTTGATCCTGGATGACATGACGTGCAGTAAAGCAGCCTTTAAATCCCTCTTTTATATCTCCTCCATCCTCCTCTTCCTTTTTTCCCTCTTCCTGTCTTCTATTCTCTCTCAATTCCTCTCTCTCTTTCTCTTCTTCTGCTCACTCTGTCTCTTTTTGCAGGTTCATTACCCAAGTGGGTTGTCAACAAGTCTTCTGACTACCTTGCTCCTCGCGTAAGTAATTTGCAGATCGACACAGATTCTGAGCGTTTTGTGTGTTTGTCGATGTGTTAATCCACAGACACTGCGTTGAGGTTATACAGAGCACAGAGGCTACCATGAGGAGAAACACGCAGAGCTTAAATGCATGTTAAATATGCACTCACACATTCCACACATACAGGTTATTGCATTTGTTTGCTGTAACCTGTGTGTGTACATTTTTTAAATAGGGCAAAGACTCTCCTGAGAAAGGCAGACGGCATCCTGGGAGACATCCCTTTACGATGGAGTGAAAAATAGAAGCTCAGTGAGACGTATAAATCCCACTGAACATAACCACGCTGATGACTTCAATACATAGACTGTATATTAGGACGACAGCTAACCAAAAGTGAAGCCAAAGCATCTTGATCACCACCTGGTGGCTGGCTGCAGTACCTTTTAAACCCTGCTTCCTCCATGTCAGTGGAAATGACAAAGAAATCTAAGTAGACTTAAAATGAATTAGATTAAAGATTGTTTTCGTCATAGGTAGTTCTTATCACACTGCTGTTTTTTCGAGTGTTCATTTTTAAGCAGTAAGTTTGGTTTTGATTAGCTATTTGATGCCCCCCCCCCCCCCCCCCCCCAAAAAAAAACCCAGTTGAAACGTCATGATTGACAGCTGAGTCTGACTTGTGATTGGTCGACTGTGTGTATCGAGGGGACGTCCACACCACGGATCCATCCCCCGATTGCTACTGTTCTGACTTTTGGTCCAAATGCACAAAATGGCAGCATGCTTATACGGGATATTTGATCTTAACTTCTGTATTGTTTGAGGAAGTGAGATGCGTCATCCATATTGATATAGAGTCTATACTTGAATATAATAAATATTGGAAGAATTTTATTTCTAGGTCTTTTTTTATCATTCACAAAATTCATAAATAGATAATTGCTCCTGCACCTTTGATGCTATGAGGAATGTGTGAAGGGCTCTGTACATTCATGTAGCTCCTCACAAGGTCCCCACCCAATATTTCCCTCCTGATATTCCTCTTTATTCTTTTTTCTATATGTGACATTTTATCACTGTATGATTATATAATTGTCCTTTTTATCTCCTGTGACTCTGTCACCCATCCATCTCCTATCGACTATTTCTGTATAGTTCAACTATGTTGAGTTTATAGGTCAATCCACCTCATGTCAGTGTTGACCAAGAAAGAAAACTGGCAAAACATTTAAGTACAAATTATTCCTGGTGATCACTGACATTATTTATTTTTCTGTTTCTCTGTTGAACTTATTAGGGATCAATGCAAATCTTTAATAAAACTTAAAAAAATGTCATTCCCTCTAGGCAATGAAGAAGATCAACAAAGCCTGTTTGAAGTATTCAGAGTGGAAGCAGAAACACAACCCTGGGTTTAAGCCCTGGCTCTACCCTGAGCAGACTACATTACCCAGCATCCCACTCTCTGAGCTCAGCATCCAGCATGCAGAGAGCCTGGAGAATATTGATGAAAGCTCACTGGCTGAGACTCAGGAGAGAGAAGACAGCGACTAACGCACACACACACACACACACACACACACACACACACACACACACACACACACACACACACACACACACACACATATATTTGCATACGCAGATATACTGACAGTCACATGTATGTAAGCACTCATGCACACAGACCAACTCATACTTCACCTACTTGATCCCATGCTTTCATACATAATATATAAACACACACATATACAGTCATGCATCATAGATGTACTTACATATACAAATCCACCCACCCATTCAAAGTGGGCTGCAAGACTTATGTGATTTCTCTATCAACATTTTCTAATCACGGCCTATGCAGATTATCAGAGTAAAAATGCTGTATAGTATTTTCATTAAGATTCACTGATGTCATTGAAAATATGAACAATGGATTGCAAAATTCTACTTTTCTCCTGGGAAAACACTGGTGATGATCACTAATGGTGATGTATACAGTAAGAACATACTTATATAGACAAATGGACACACACACACACTGTTCATTGAAACTACATTTAATCTCTCAGACATGCCCATGTTGTCTCCCTGGCACTCATGTTTCTCTGTCACATTTTGTAAGCACATGATAAATATGCAGGTGTGAAGAAGGCAGCTGGAACAACAAACCCTAACCTGCAACACTCCCATCTCTCACACACACACACACACACACACACACACACACACACACACACACACACACACACACACACACACACACACACACACACACACACACACACACAAATTCACACACATACAAATATAGAGATGTTACACTCACATGTACTGTCTGCTCCCCTATTTGAGAGATGTATGAATGTATGTAGAGTTTAAGAATTAAATACAGATTCCTACGAAAGTTTTCAAATTTCAGTGTTGGTCTGAGTATTTTTTTCTGTTTGTGTGTGTTTCACGTGTGTGTCTGTCTGATGGCAGGTTTGCATGGTTGTGATGTTGCTGATGCTAAAATAAGTGTGATGGTTCATCTACCTGATTAATGGTCGATCTCTCATTCACACACACATTCATGGATAGTGAGGTACAGTACAAAACCATTGATTTTAAATCCGTACTGCAGAATAGCGAAAAACTACTATGACGTGCAACCTATTGATTGAATAGTTTTTCACTCTCTGGAAAGTGTGCACGTGTGTTTGTTTGATTTAAGTTGCCCATGCGCTCATGCATATGTGTGTGCACATTATATGTGCGCATGCAGGGGCCTCTATCAGAATTAGCATCCCCCATCTGTTGGCATGGCAAGTTTGGGATCGACTCAGCACCGAAGAGGGAGACACAGAGATGAGATTGTGCATTTCACAGTGGAAGTGACCTAATGCAATGTGTCCTCCCCTTCTTCTTTATAGAGTGAGAGAACATATATATAGTAAACGCAGCATGTGCACAGCGTCCACAATTTCCCTTTTCCTGTGATGAGTTAATTGGTCTTGCATGACACGCACACTCAGAAACAGCAATGTGGGTAGACACTCTGACTGAAAGCTGCAATAAACACATTGAATGCAGAGAAGCTGAGGAAAACTGACCAGGAAGCTTTCAGTCTGCCTCAGTAAGAGGAGCACTGCACATTTAACGTTATTGCTTGAAATGATTTTTCCATGTTGTCCTCTCTGCCTTTTCCCTTCCGCCCCTGCATTTGCACCATCTAATAAAGAATGAATGATGCAGGTAAGTGTATGTGAGAGATGCACAAAGGCACGAGGTGTACGCAGGCTCTGGGGTTTCTTCCAGCTGTATTGACCGTTTGTCTCTTTGCCTTTGTCTATAACCATCAATCCATCCTCAGAGTCTTAATGAGGCTTCACTCTCGGCCATCATCATTATGTGCAAGTGTGTGTGTGTGAGTGTGTGTGTGTGTCCCAGTGGCATCCCTATATTGTCTCCCACCTGCCCCCGCAGCAGGAGGAGACATGTACGCCACATGACAGCCAACATCCCTCTGTATGGGTTTCCTGCATATGTGTCACACTGCCGCCCCCACAGCAACCCGGCCCACCAGGGCTGAGAGCCTGGTGATGACTCATCACCACCCCACCTCCTCCACGCTTTCCTCCCCCCTCCCTCCTTCTTCTGTGTTCTCCCCCGTCTCTCTTTTTGCCCCTTTATTATCTGCTCTTCATCCTTTCCTCGATTTCTCTACCTGCCTTCTGCCTTTACCTCTTCCTGTTCCAATCTCTTCATCAACATCCATTCTTCATCCGCTCCTCATCCAGGACCCATCCTCCTCTGTGCTTAATTGCTCTCTTCCCTTCCCCTCCATCTCCTCTCTTCCTCTTTTCCACTCTTCCTTTTCCCTTCTCTCGATCTAAACAATTTGTAATCCTGTACTCATTTGTTTCCACCCTGTCTCAGTTTTGTCTCCTCAGCAGTCTCTGCCTTGCTCATTTATTGCTCCTTTTGTTTTCTTTGCTTTTCCATAGACCTCTCTTAAAACTTTTACTCCTTAATTACACCTTAACCCCCCCCCCCCCCCCCCCTTCTCTCAACTATACCTCTTCTTCCCTGTAATTACTTTTAGCTCTGACTCCCTTCCTCCAGCTCCTTTCCCCAAACTAATCTCTGCAGCCCAGTTCCTGATCTTTACTCTAGGTCAGAAGTAAAATGGCTAACAGCACTGCCAAGTCACAGAGACAGTGTATTGTTCATACAGGCTCCCCATTTAGTTACAGGATCCCTGACTGCAGCATTGAATCACATATGTGACACACACATATGTGTTCATGTAAACTCCCAAATGGGATGAAGTGGTTCATAAATGTTCTAGTCTTCTGATGCATCATGATTTACAGTATTACTCTGAGGTTATGGCTGCTCTGCCTTATATCCAACTCGCAGACTCTCTGAGGGTGAATAGTGCCCTCTTCTGGTTTCAATGGGACCCTACAACTAAGAAATCAGCAGTTTAGAGGTGCCACATCACTGCCACCACAACAGAGAGGAAATGATTTATATTCATAGTCACAGTGGTGACTAGATTGTTCTCAAAATTATAGCTGTTTACACCTTCTGCTGGGCTCATGGGCTGGACAGGAAGCCATTAATTTCTCATTCAGCTCATATACTCCAGTATCAAGAGTGCAACAACATGAGATTTTGTGATTTTATATAATCAGTGACTAATAAATTTACCCGGGGAGCTTTAAAAACTCTTTTAATACAGAAGTATAATAGTATATAGTGTCAGTACACATATAAGTTTGCAGTCCCTCCCTATCTATTGGAAATTATAGATACATATGTACATATTCTGTATATATACATCATATGTACAGCTTTTGTTGTATCCTCAGGGTATGTATAGGTCTTAAAAATAACTCACACAACAAAAAAAGGCATCAGTAGAGAGAATTTGAATTGAATATTTTTCTATTTTTACAGTAACATTATGTGGTTGAGAGATAATAATAATAATAATAAACTTTAGTAAAACATGTTAAACAATGTTAAAATGTAAGTAAGATAAGAACATGTTAAAGTGACATTTAAAAGAAAAGGAAATAAAAAAAATGCATAAAAACAGAGAAGAAAGAAAGTGATACAAATTATAGATGGATGCGAGTGCGGACATGTGCAAGATAAATTCAAGGTCTGAAGTAAAGAGAAATGTTTTAAGTTTTCTTTTAAAGACATTTACTGAATAGCTTCTCTGATATCTAGCGGCAGTCTGTTCCACAACTTTGGAGTTTACAAAAGCTGCATCTCCGACTTTCTTTCGTCAGTCTTGGGAGGCCTGTAAAAAGTGCATTACAGTCATCCAGTTGGCTAGAAATGAAGACATGAATCAGCTTTTCAGCATCTGTCTGATTTATAAATGGCCAGACCTTTGCTATGTTTCTAAGGTGGAAAAATTAGGTTTTGGTCACCTTGTTAATGTGGGCCTTGAAACTCTGATCAGAGTCCAAGCTAACAACTAGACTTGTCACTTCTGATTTAAATCAGAGAGTTATTTTCCAGCATTTCTCTTTTTGATTTTTTGACTAAAAGGTTTTGTCCTCATTAACTTGAGGAAATGATTACTCATCCATGTGTTTATTGCTGAAAGACATTTAGTGATGTTATCATCATTTGGCTCAGCAGCAACGTACAGGTGTGTATCATCTGCGTAACCATGGAAACAAACATTGTGCTCTATAATGATATCAACCAGTGGCAGCATGTACAGTGAGAATAATAAAGGTCCGAGGAAGGTCCCCTGTGCAACCCCAAAACAGCTGTCATAGAACTTCCTCCCTTGAATGTATGTTTTGATCATAGGACACTGTCAGACAGACCAACCAACTTCTCTAGATGATTAACAAGGATGTGGTGGTAAATCGAATCAAAAGCAGCACTCAGGTCGAAGAGGATTAGAATTGAAACCTTGTTTTCATCAGAGTTTAGTCTGAGGTCACTGATTATTTTAGTAAGTGCAGTTTCAGTGCTGTGATGGGCTCTAAAGCCAAACCGAAACTCCTCCAGGATGTTGTTCTCTATTAAGAAGGAGTTTATTTGCACTGAAACGATTTATCAACAGCATCAACATTTCAAGTATGTTGCATATCTATATCTACCCACACAGTGTAAAGTGTGATGGGGCACGCAGTCTTTTCAGTTCCTTTTAGCAGCGTTTCAATCTGTGAAATCACATTAATGGCAAACAATGTTGCTGCTGTTCGCCAGAGTAGGTACAAAAATTCCATAAGTCAAGTTTGCGTTTTAACAAAATAAGTATGAAACTTGAATTAATAATTCTTCAAGTCCACCGATCAGTTTTCTGTCTTTTATCCAGGTCTAGACTGTATTGATAGATACATTTATTAAGAAATTTATAGTCTATAGAACAAATTCATAGTTGTAGGCCTTATTGTCCAGACTGGTTTTCCCTTATTCTTTGAACCGTACGGCCATGCAAAAGATATTAAAATTTATTGCTGTAAAACGTTTTTTAAAGTTTTTAATTCAATCAAGTGAACTCTACAGAATCCCATGGTCTTATAATAGTGTGTCAATAGAGATCTAACAATTTCATTTTCTGCCTTGACCCTTAAAAGTTTCAAACATGAATGGAATGGAAAGTTTCCACAGGCACGTGTCCTTTAAATCCCTTGGTGTGATCTGTCAGTGAGTCAGAGGGATCAGTAAGTGGGATAACGTGCAGTTAAAGGGCATTTTCACGAAAACAGTCCAGTCTTTGCAGGGGTCACATGACGGCCGCACGGAAGCTTTTGCTAACTTTTGCTGCACCACTTTTGCCGCAGTCAACAGAGTGCATCCGAGAGATTGCTGCGAAAATAAAACAACCATGCCACTCGATATCAATGTACGTATTTACTTTGAAAGGCCAAAGCCGGAACTGGTACTTCCCACTGACTTGACTTTACCGGTGAAGCCTCTCCTGGTTTTCAGCCGTGAGAAAAATGTTCTCCTCTCCTCGGCGTCGCAGTTGTCGCCTTTAAATTCCGCCCACAAACTGAACCGACGGCCGATTTCAGTGGCCGGACATTTGTACACACCGGAACACGGCAAGGTACGTGAACGACCACAATTTCAAACTTTTCATTCCCGTAGAACTGGGACCCAAAAAAGCGTTAAAACACCAAAAGTGCTTCACACAGAGATTGTGTTGTCTTGGTTACATGTCCGTTAACCCAGCCGCGAGCTGGACGGAATAACGGTAGTTAGCGTACGCGTAACCCGACACGCACAGGAGAACCGTAACGAGAACGCACTTCAACCTGCTGAGTCCACTTCTGCTTTTCTAAAGTCCACTAGAGAGGAGAGGAAATCAGTCCTGCTCCTCAGTTACTGTGAACTTGTTGGATTGTTTTTTCTCTGCGGCCGTTCTCTCCCTCTCTGGGGCTGTTGTTTATCCCCAGTGGAATTCATTCGTTTTTAAGCTGTTTCCGTGGATGGATCTGACCATTGAATCAAATCGTTAAGGTAATCATGGGGGGGTCATCCAGATGTTTCCCCCTCAGCTTCTGTCTGGTCAGCAGGTGCCGACAGGTGGTATTCCAGGTCTTTACTCGGTTTCTCCTTCAACCTGCAGCTACAGCAGATTACACAAACCCACTTTGCTTATTTCTGCTTTTTATGATGGTACACCCATATGTGCTATTCTGAGTACATATATAGATATGGTGTGAATCATAGTGAAACTGTGAAATTATAATGGTCCCTATCAGTGGAAACTGTTTGTACTATTTTTTCTTTTACATGTGCAATAATTATTTTTGCAAGACTCGTGTGTTCTGTGTGACGTACAGAGGAAGACTCTTTGCCTGGGCGTTAAAAAGCCTTAAAACAGACCAGTGGCTGATCAAGGATTTTTCTAAACCGGGGGCCAAAAAGGTGCCACATTCATGCAGCACTCTCGATTCAGTAAGGTGCACATTTAAGTACCTTTCTTGTTTACTGTTACCTCTATAGCTTTGAGCAAAGCCACACATCATTGAATAGACTTAGACGTGTTCCTTGTTCAAGCACATAGGGCACTTCTTTTAATTCTTAACACATTTTCACATTTATTGTTAGTAAGTGACTAGTTTATTTGAATCTTGTACGGTGTTCTAAAATGGGACAGTGTTTAGTTTAAAAAAGGCAAAGAGCCACATGGCTTTCCTAGTACCGCCTTACAAGCCAGTAGCCAGTCAGATTGACCTTTTAGCCTCAACGTATCCTCAAGTTCAGCCTCTATCGTTGATTACAAGGCCAAAACACTTGATGACGCTAAGGCACACAACTGAAGTTATGCCCCTAACATCTGCTGGTGGCAGCTAACACCTGCTAACATCTACTGGTAGTTGGTAACTTAAATTGTGCAGAAGATCTTCAAACGTACAAGGGGCAGTCACCAACTTGTCCTATATTCTAAAAAGAAACTACTGACAGAACATGGGCATTTCAGCGGTCAATATGACTTCAGCTGGAGTCAGTGCCCCCCCAGTCCTGCCCCTGGATCCACCCATGAAATGGACTAAACTCTCCACGACTAGATTGCTCAGGCTCTTAAAATACAAGATGTAGTAAACAGTTAAGTGTTCCCTCAAAAGCAGAACCTTTCAACCATGAAGGCCATAAATAGCTGCCCCAAACATACAACTGTTCTGCATTGGTAATGAAACAGAAATGGTTTTATCACTTCTGTATTAGATAAGTTGAGCAAAGCATATGACTTACGAGGGTTGTAAATGAATGAACAGATATAAATGCAGTTAAAGTAATGATGTATGTGCCATTTTGAAAAGCATTGCCATTCACATAAAACATTAGAATGGTAGAGTGCATACCTCTCAAGGCCCAACAATCCCATTAAATTCAATCTAGCCGCACCCAATTTCACACACTCATATCAGCTTACCAAGATCCATGCAATATTTCCAAGGAAATTTGTGAAAATGTAAAAAAAAACACACCCCATCTTGCAACGATAAAGAAAATACTTAAAAATTCCAGAATCTGCCCCTTCGTCCAGATCCACCTCAAAATGAAATGGGTTCTATCTATCTTGGCCCTCACCCCATCCTTCCACCAAGTTTCATGGAAATAAGATCATTAGTTTTAGAGTAGTCCTACAAACTGACAAAAGAACAAATTGCACATACTATATCAATGTCCTAAATATGCCCAATACTTCTCATCAACAAAGTATTCCTTGGGAAAATCCGTGAAAATGTTGAAAAACATCCTGTCTAGCAATGTTAAAGAAAGTGAAACAAAAAAACCCGCTGGGTCCCCCTTTCCAGAACCACCCCCAAATTTAATGAGCCCTCTCTTGGCCCATGTCCCATCCTTCCACATAGTTTCATTGAAATCTGTACAGTAGTTTTTGTGTAATCCATGCTGACAAATAAAGAGAGGGAGGGAGGTAGGGAGAGGTAATGACCCACTTAATGTTGTTTATGGGGAATGTGAAAGTAGCTATCAAAGAGCATCATGGCCATGCTGACTTTGTCCTGTAGTGGAACCTGGTGATCGAGGAGCTTGACTGTTTGTTTTTTGGCTAGATTCAAGTGTGTACTGACTGCCACATAATGTAGTGTTACAGGTTTTTTATTAAAGCACAGAATTAACCTTTCCTTTTGTGTCTGTATAAAAGTGAATATATGCTAAATTTACCTAATTCACGTTCATAATCCCAATTTAGATGGATTTGACTTTTACAGAGAATGCACATTACAATTTTCAAGTTACAGCAGACAGCTTTGTCTGTCTCTTTATCCTCCTTCCATCTCTTCTGTCTGTCTCCCCGTCTTTGTCTCCCTCTCTATTGTCTCACACACTCACATGATTACTTGCCACTGAATCACTCGGTAATGAGGTGCACGGGAGAGAGGACATATGGAGCAGCCTGACCGTGAAATAACACAGGCAGGATGAAGGTTGTGCAAGAAGTGAGTAACCGGAGGCTGTGACTAAGATTATGTTAAAACTGTTGTGACTATAAATCTCGTGTAAATTAGATTACCTTTATTTTTTTAAAGTGAGCAGTTTCTGAAAGTAGAACATTAAAGATGTAGAGTTTGGTTTCTGCTTTATATTGTGAGGTATATTCTGCACTCTGCTGGAGTGTGTAAGGTAAACAAGCTCTGAATAAATCCAACCTTCATAAAGATTATAGCTTAAACATTTTTTAAACTGCTTAATACAGGAGTTGGTGGATGTAGTTTGTAGTGAAGTTGTTCAGCAGTGAACTGAGAGGTGTTTCCAATATTGTGTCCACTCAGTTTTTAACCTTAAAGTTAGACTAAATATTTGAAGCACCCCTCAGTGTATCTCAGTTTCATTCGTTGACCGTTTTTAGGATTATTTGTAATCTTGTTTTAAAGTTTCAGCATCTGAGGTTTGACCCAGAACTTCAGGACTTGTGGATGATGACAATAAGCAATTGACTCCTATAGGTAAATGGTAGTTTATGGTAGTTTATGGCGTACTGCCTTGGGAATCATCCTTCTGAGAGATGTTGAAGCCCCGAGAGTCAGAGGCATGTGCGTTTGAGTGAGTAATGCTTGTGTGGACACACATTGGCTTGTTCACATTGTGTGAATGTGTTTTGTTACTGGCAGGACTGAGTCACTACTCAGTCCTTATTGAAAGTGGACTGAAAGCAGCAGTGTGTTGGGGGGGGTGGGTATGAGTCATGACCTCATGACCTCTGTGTGAGTATGCACTGGTACTTCAATCATTGTCAGGACCAGTTACAGGCTTTATGGAGTGGGGACACTTTGGGAAAGTGGGGACATTTTTTTGTTTGGTTCTCAAAACCTCAAACGACTGTTTGTGGGTTCAGATCTGGTTTTAGGGTTCAGGTCAGTAGGGTTTGATGACAGTCCCGACACGTACATGCTACATGCTCTTACTGTATGTGCTCCCCTAGTAGGCACACAGAGAGGACAGGTAAAGAGACACACAGGGCTGATGCTATTTTCATGTACCTGCCATTGTGTGCAAGCAATGTAGTTTTTTGTCATGTTTGCCTTTACAGTATTTGTCAAACAACAGAGAGAGCTGGGAAATATGCGGAAAGAGATTTGAGCTGAGCTGTATTTTTACTGCACACGGCAACATACAGGTCAGTAGAATACATCCCCTGTTAAAACAGTTGTACATAGAGCAGAATAGTTCCTGTGTGCCTCAATAATTCTTGACCTGTCTTGCAAGTAATGAAGAGTTAGTTAAGACCTAACCAGTTAATTAAGTGTTTTACAAATGCCAGTGAAAGTTTGTGAGACACATCCTTTTACCTGTTTTTACATTGTCTGAGAAGTCACCCATAGACTGCATTTAAAGACGGTTGACATGTCAGCCTCCCAAAAGTGAAGCCAAATCATCATAGCTGCAGTATAGGTCATAAGCCCCTCCTCCTCCATGTTAGTGGTTGAGACATGGGCCAAACTAAAATGTCAAAGTACACGTCAAATAAATTATTCTTAAAGATGGTTTGTGTCATTATAGATAGTTCTTATCACACTGATGTTTGTTGTTTTCTTTTTCTGGTAAATTTGGTTTAAATGAGTTATTTGATGCTATAAAGACGGGGTAAAACATCATGATTGACAGCTGAGACTGACTCGTGATTGGTCCAGCACATCTAATGGTGGGACATTGTTACTGCAGCTTCACGCAATTATCACAAATGTGCAGACTCTGACTCCAAATCACGTCAAAGCGTGAAATGGCGCCCCCTGTGTCCGGGATATTTTATCTTCATTTTTGTACAATGGGGAGGATTCTAACCTGCCATTGGCAGCACTGATAATTGTAAAAGAGAGAAAATTGAACATGGCATAATTAAAAAAAGGGATATGATGCCTTAAAAACAATTTCTATAGCACCCCAATCTTTACTCTCAAACACACACACACACACACACACACACACACACACAATATTATTAGTTGCGCACTTGTTTTATAGAGTTTGTGACCAGTCTTGAACAGTGAGCCCCCACCTTGTGTTTTCTTCTTCTCTCTCTCTCTGTGTGTGTGTGTGTGTGTGTGTGTGTGTGTGTGTGTGTGTGTGTGTGTGTGTGTGTGTGTGTGTGTGTGTGTGTGTGTGTGTGTGTGTGTGTGTGTGTGTGTGTGTGTGTGTGTGTGTGTGTGTGTGTGTGTACGTGTGCACTTGCCTGGGCAACAGAATGACCCATTGTGCAGGCAGCACAGAGACCCTGTTATTGGCACTTTTCTGAGTGGGAGGGAGGGACGGACTGAGAAGGAGAGAGTGGAGATAAATGAATTGAAATGACCAGAGAGTAAAATGCTAGATCCTACCACTTTTGTTTCCTAATGCCACATGCACGCACGCGCTCGCACACACACACACACATTCAACTAGCTGGTCTCTGGATATTTGACCAAACACAATTTTTATTTTTATCCTCAGCACTTTGGACCAGAAAAGTCCTTAATCAGCCCTTTTGTGTGAGTGGATATGTGAGTTTGGTATTACTGAGGTTGTGGGGACCTTAATCTGTTTACACAGCTACATTAGGAGGACTCGTCCCAACAACATAAATCACTAATTACCAGAAAATTTCATAGTGAAGACAAGTTTTAAGGTTAAGTTTAGGTTAACGTAAGGGTTAGGCAGGTACTAATAATGGTAAAGGCTAGAGTAATGCTGCAGGAAATGTATGTTAGTCAATGAAATGCCCTGTGAAGTCATGGATGAGAGTGGTGCGTGTGCGTGCGTGCGTGCGCGTGCGCGCGTGCGCGTGCGCGTGTGTGGCAGCTGAAGACCAGACAGTTTCTTAGTTTTCTTAGTTCCTCAATTCAAAAATAGGAACTGCAACTACCTTTTGATCAGAAAGATTAGAGCAACTTCACACTGACCTCAGGCCTCTGGGGCCTTGTTCGAGCGAATGTTTGACAGGAAATACACTCATTTTAACACACTCACATACTGCTGAATAGTATTTTGGGGTTATTCTGTGCTCCCTCACTTCCAGTCAACAACAACGGGTTAAAGTAGCAACTGTCAGTATTTTGTCTTTGCATGGGCTGCTGCTTGTCAGTGTAGCTAATGTTCATGTGTGCAAGTACTGTGTATGAAACAGCCTGTCAGTTATTTGTATCATAACTAAATACAATTACAAAAAAGTAATTTAACTTTATTAACTTTATAAAATTTATTTTAGATTTCATTTGAATGAAAATAAAGATGACTTGTGTAATCCTGCTTCGAAACAAACAAATCTTTGGCAGAGTTAATGAGACTATAGTTTTAGTAATTACCTTCGAAACCAGCTACTGTACCCTGTGATACTTGAATGCCATGGCTAAAAAACGTACTGTTAGCATAGTAGTCCTCCAGTCAGGTGAGGAATTGTACTAGTGGACCTGGCATTTAGCTGATATAAAAGAAGTTGCAACCACTTCTACATGTATTAAATTTCACATTTTTGCTCTGGCACTGACCCAATGCAGTGTATTAACAAAGATAGCTGTGTAAACTGATTAGTGTGTGTGTGTGTGTTTAGGACACACTGTATTTATGGCTATGTCTGGGAAAGCAGCAGCTAAAGGCAGAGAGATAAAACACAGTGAATGCAGTAGGTGTTTAAATAATGTTTTTGACAGCAGCAAATTGCTTGGAGGTCCAGTATAGTCCAAAGTTATTGCAGTGTCAAAATTCATTTATGTGATCGCTTCAGTTTATTCATCACAGCTGTCCTCACTGAGCTGTTGCTTACTGTCAGGCAGGCTTGCGTCGTGTGAAGGCTCGGAGCTGGTACTGTCTGCTATTTGTGAATTAAAGCCTTGAAAAGGAAATCCAGAGACTTGGACAGTTTGAACGCTATGTCCTAAGACATCGTGGATTTGAGAAATAAAACCTTGAGTGGATGGTATGTTAAGAGTGTTGATGGAAAGGGATGGGTAGGCTTTGTCGGAAGCTGGCCTTGATTCCACTTATGCAGCATTCAAGAGTATAGTAGAAAAAAATGTGAAAATGCAGTGTGTGCCAATACTTGTCAATGACACTTCCTCCCATAGTTGGTGTGGTTGTCTTAAATTCAAGTGCAGTTTTGGCGACGGCTGCTTAAAAGAAATGCTTGAAGTAAAGTAATTGTAAACATTTTTGGATTCATATATGTCCAGCCCGAAAAGGTAAGACATGTCTTCTGTTGAAGCTGTTGAAAATGACAGGGCTCATCAAAATGACTAAACTGCTCTGGGATCTTACTATCAAGATGTTAACTTCCTCTTTTACTTAGGTGAGAATCATCACCCTCTTCTCACTCACACACACACACACACACACACACACACACACACACACACACACACACACACACACACACACACACTGCTGTTTGTCTGTCTGTAAATTAGCAGGAATACGCAAAAACGTTTGGAAGGATAAACATGAAACTTGGTGGACGGATGCGTTGGGTCAGAAAGAACCCATTCAGTTTTGGTGGAGATCCAATGAAATGGGCAGATCCAGGAATTTTGTTTCAGTTACTCTGCAGCGTTTCCCACGTGATTCATTCAATCTATGGCGGTAGAGGGGGTGCATGTGCAAGCACAGGGACCACGCTTTCACACGCAACAGATTCTGAGTGAAACCTGCGCAGACTATAGCGTGAAAGAGAGGTTCTTGAGAAACTTCCTGAGAAAGAGAACTACAGTACATTGCAATCCACTTACGGGTACGCGCACAGCTGCCAATGAAACTATGAGTTGTTTGCATGGACGCTAAAAAACGTTATTGGCGAAAGCATAAGCACGTGAGAAATAGAGCTGAGTTTACACTCTCAGTGCTTTTTTGTTGTTGTTCCTCTTGAAAACCTCTTCTTATGTTGATGTGTTTTTTCTCCCTCTCACAGGTTGTGTAAACCATGATCTAAATTGTCAAAGTCTGCATTTTCTCTGCGGATGTGGACTTGTCCTCACGGGTGCTTCACTCACACACATCATGTCTCAGTCTGAGTGCTGTGCAGATGTGTGGGACTGGTTATGTGTACTTCGTCTGGAGCAATACTCTGAGGCATTTCGGAACGCCGGGCTGGCAACATTGCGGCAGTGTCGCAACCTCACACCAGATCAGCTGGAGCGAATGGGCATCACCCTGCCGGGTCACCAGAGACGCATCCTGGCCAGCTTGAACAAAACACATGGTAATCGTGACACACAATCTGACACGCACAGTCAGCCTCTAATGTCTGAGAGGGAGCAGCGATCTGAGGAAACAGGACATGCTAAAGTGTTACACAGAGAGAGACCTGTACCTCTCCCTGTGGAGGAAAAACCTATCTTTAAGCAAACGGAGAGAGAAGATGGAGAGACATCGAAACCTACTCCCAGAGAAAGAGAGAAACCAGTCCCTAAGGAGAGACAAGTGTCCAGAATGAAAGAGGAAAATGAAGGAGGAGGGAAGAAGTCGGTTCCTGAACAAAGACAAACAGCACCTGGACAAAGCAAAGAAGAAGAGGGGGACGGAGGGGTAGATGGAGACAGGGAGAAACCTGTGCCTAAAGAGAGGACTAAGTTTCGCTCTAGTGCTCCAGTGGACTGCCCCCCCGGCCCTCGTGTCTCTCCAATGTCTGACCCCCCTTTACCCCCTGTCCCCCCACGTAGCACCCCCAACTGCCCTCCACAGTGCTTTACGTCTGCCCTGAGCCCCTCACCTCCTGCTCGTACCCCCATCTCCCCTAAACTAGACAGACGTGATGTTACAGCTCCAGCTGCACCGAGCGTGTCCCGCTGTTTAACCCCCACCAGAACCCCTACCCATACTTCTACACAAACCCGGCCACAGACATTAGCCATTCAGCCGGCTGCCCAACATCTGGTAATCGATGGAGGGATAAAAATGTCACCTGTTTCTCCCATTGCTCCTCAAAGCCACGACAGAAATGCTCCTCCTCTCCCTCCAAAAGCGGGGGGAGTACCTAAAGGCCCTCCACCAATCCGGCAGAGGGTTCCTGCACAGTCTCCCAGAGCTCACAGGTAAGACTGTTTTCTTAAATGGATGTTAAAGCAGCTTTTCATGAGTGTTTTTAGTTTTCTGTTTGGCTGTCTGTGAACGTATTACACATACAATGTTTCACTCGTGGATCTTGTGACATCGATATGAGCACGTGCAGAGTGAAGGGGTGTGACAGCTGTTTTCCTATTTTTGTGGATCAAAACTACTTCTTCTTTCCTCTCACATTGATTTCATCTGTCATTTATCAAATTGTAGCAGAAAAATGCACAACAGAATAACTTGAGATAGTTTAAATTTGGTGATGTTAGTCACACTCTTTCATGGTTTAAGTTAGCCCAAACCTGTGCCTGTGTGCTCCAACAGAGTGGGGGTTCTCACCTCTGCTGTTTACTGGGTGCATTTACTTTTAAATGGATTGGTATTTAAAGTCTCTAATATATAAAAATATATTTTTAATTGAGGGTACAATATCTAAGCAAAATGAGTAATGTGATTGATTGTCTGTAGTGTGTGTGTTTTGTAGTGTGTTCCATTTCAGAGGATAGTGCTGCCCCCTATTGGCTAAGATGGTAAAATGCATCACTTTTCAAATTTAAGTTAAAGTTTTTTATAATAAATGATAATAAAACTTTATTTCTATAGCACTTATATGAACAAGGTTACAACGTGCTTTACAAAATAAAACAACACAGAACAATACAAGACAAAAAAATAAGATAGATAACATAAAAGAAGAATATTATACCACAACACACAAAAACCAAAAGCCTGGTCACTCTTACATAATTACTAGCCCCGACAACTATACTACTAAATGTTGGTTGGAAGTTCTTAGAAACAGTTTATATTGTTAATAGTGACTTTTAAACACTTCCTGAAATCAAAATTACACTTCCTTATACCGAAATACTGAATCACACTGACTGACTGAGTGGACCTAAAACTCAGTGGCCAAGTTGTAAACAGAAATATATGACCACGCTTGTAAGGCTGCATGCAGTTTGTGTTGTAGTTGTGTATGTCTGACCGCTTGAGGGTGTGTACTGTGCGTGTGTGTATTTTTTCCACAGGCTCTGTTGTAACCTTCTCTTAACAATTGTGTATGCGCATTTAATATGTCACACCGGAGCATTGTGTTTGTCACCAGCCTTGCTTCAGACGTTTGAATTCTGTTATGAGTAACATGAGCATGCGCTGTGCCTCCCTTTTTTTTTTCTTTTTTTTTTAAAGAGAAACTGGCTGTAGAAAGAAGGGAAGTTACAATGGAGAACACAGGGTGGTTTAAAAACCCTCCTCATCATAAGCCTCTGTGAAACAGCAGATAAAAGAAAGTAAGAGATAAAGGAAAACAGTGATTTATTACCAGGAACTACCTTCAGATTATTTGTGACCAGCAAATAATCACATTCACTTGTTGCTCTTGTGTTTCCTCGCCTGTGCGCTTGATTGCCTCCTCCCATTTCTTGTTTAGCCTGTCATTTCCTCCTACCCTTTTTTTTGTCTCCACTCTCCCCTCTCTTCTGCGATGTGCGTTTGTTGTATCATCACTGAAGTGGACTCCTTTTTAAATATGTCGAGACAGGTAATGCTGATAGAAACCATATCTCTACAGGTCTCTTGTCTGTCTGTACTTGTTTTTTTAGCAGGTGCTCTCCTCTGTCTCTCCTCACTCTGTTCTCTCTATGTCAGTGTTTCAAAACAGGAAGCTTTGCTTTATTTGCTGTGATGCTTTGTGCTCTTGCGGTGTGCTGCCCCAGTTTTCTATTATCTGTGCCTTTGAGTGGGACTTGTATTATGTTTACATGAGTTTATTTGACTTTTATCAGAGAAAGTGTAAGTTAGCTTTGTCCTGTGGCTGTACATGCTGGAGAACTGACACCAGTATTGACATTGGTGAGTTACCTGTCTGTCTGTGAGGAATACTAATGCAGTAAAATAAGATATGGTGAAGGCATCCTTGGTGTGTTTAGTTGTCATTGAGGTCTTTACAGCTCTTTACTTTATTATTATCTTTCACTATTGTCAATTACATACTGACTGTTTCTATAGACAAAAGTTGTGTATTATGTGTGAAAGTGTGGCCTAAATTGTCGTTGCTCTGATGTAGCAAACTGCTAACTCTAACCCTTAACACATGGATGCTGTTGCAAGAAACACTCGTGCCACTTCCTGCATTAACACCATTGCTCATGGGAAGCCGTTGTCTGTTGATCTTGGGTTATAATGTCGAATATTTCCCCAGAATTTTAAGTTTACGTACACGTTGTGTGTGTGGGGGAGAAAGGAATAGTCATTGTTTCTTCAGCCTATACTGTCATCTGTTAGCTAGCAGAGAGCAAGTTAAATATAGCATGCCGCTAGCTCTCTTCCTCTGAGAAGAAGGAACTGTGTCAATAGGTCAGTTTCCTGCCTTTGTGGGTTTTCTGTATCATTTTCGAATGTATTATTGAACAGAACTAAGTAATAACTCGTATTTATTTATAAATTAAAGTCTACATCAGTCCTTAATTTATTTATAAATCAAAGTCTATATCAGTCCTTAGTTTATTTCATATGGTGGAACCTCATTTGTTTGAATGCTGCTTTACAGCCAGTATGTCAAATCTACAACCGGCTGTCTATAACAATAACAACTTCCTTAGGTTATTAAAGTCATAAAGTAAAGTACTTTAACCTGACTGAACTGCCACCGTGAGGGTTTTCACATACACTTTGAATTGTATAGACTAAAATATAATTTTTTCAACTACTATTTGACTCAGAGTTGGCGCATATAATAACTTGTAAAAGTAAGGCTTTGTGTGGACACAGTCTCACATTTTGTCAAGCTAAAAATACTGTTTAGCATCGTTGTGTTACCGATATCTTTTATTATTTTCAAACCGTAAATGGTTTTAATGAGAAGGAAATAAACATAGGAAGGAGGAATAAAGAGGAAGTTTCTCAATTCTGGATGTACGGGAACCTGTTGGCTCACTCTTGACTTTCCCGTCAACAAGGGTTATCTTTTTGTCCATATTTCATCAATGCGGTATCACAGGAGCGCTTCCGAGGAATTCCTTCAAATTTACCACAAATGTTTACTTGGACTCAAAGGTGAACTAACCTCAACCTAAAAAAAAAATCATTATTGGCCTGTTCAACAGAATATCTCAGGAAAACCTAAGGGAATTCCTTCAAATTTGCTCCAGGCCCACTTCAAAAACGGGCTATTTTTAACACCATAACCCAGAATCGGGGGAATGGGACTGTGGGTGATGTGACCATTTTCCCACAGCTTGACTGGTTGACAGAGGCATACAACCATGAGGCAGTAAATCTAGTTTTTGTTTGGCATTTGAGGAGAGAATGAGGAGACTGACCTGAGGT
Source organism: Hippoglossus hippoglossus (assembly GCF_009819705.1). Classification (NCBI taxonomy): domain Eukaryota; kingdom Metazoa; phylum Chordata; class Actinopteri; order Pleuronectiformes; family Pleuronectidae; genus Hippoglossus; species Hippoglossus hippoglossus. The sequence continues at coordinate 16,320,515 of NC_047163.1, read as the reverse complement.
AGTGTTTGCTGCATGAATGTGTTATTCTCTATATGTTAGCCGTTATGATCCTATGTGAGTGTGTTGCATTGAGGAAGACCTGATCACACTGTTGAATTTTATAGTGCAGCAGTTTTGATTCACCGTTGATCCATGTAATGAGATTAACTGAACTGGCTCGCTACTATTAAATGTTAGGCTTCGCTCCTTCACGCTCACCTGGTAACATTTAATTCACCCCCTGCGGTGTGTGCAGTTTACTTGAATGGTATGCCTTACTTGCCTATGTGCAGGCAGACCTTGTGACTAGGGAGGTTATGGATCACTCACACTTTTCAGCCAAATTCCTGACTTCTTCCACCCATAGGCCCATGAACCATGGCACGGTCTGTTTGGCGTCCCCTCCAGCCATGCCTGGCTCCGAGCTGGACTATCTCGGACGTTGTCACATAGTTCCAGTTCAGAGGTGATGCGGAAGAGTCCCCATGCATAGTGAAGTAGTGAAAAATAGTCAGTGTTCTGGGTTTACTGTAGACTCTTGACCCGCCATCAGCTGCCGTTGCACTCCTTGGTCAATGCCACCACTACGTGTTTCAAGTTGTACACGAAAACAGGAGTTAACCCCACCCCCTGTGTGGAGTGTCAGTGTTTCCCTACCACCTCGCTCTACACCTCAACCCAGAAATAAACAAACCCCTCGATCGCGTATCAGTCTGACTCTCTTGAGTGGGAGAACTTTGTAGTAAGTGCTACCTTTTCAGTGTTAACTTCTAGAACGTGCTCACTTGACAATGGGAGTTCAATCTTAAATCATAAAATGTTTGCTCTTTCACTTTAAATGTTATGACTTTGAAGCCACAAACTAACACATAATAAGTAGGATGTTCATTAAAAGTATTGGCAAGCGTAGTTAGATGTTAGATAATTACTCTGTAAAACCGGTTCCCATAAGGCCTATCCTGTCCCTCTACTGTGAAAGCTCGACTGTCTTCATGGTGATAATATTGTACGATTGGTATGCCGTCACAGCTGTAGTGCACACACTGTGTTTGTGTGTGTGTTCATGGGGGATCCAGAGGCAGGCACGTGCACAGATAGACCCCTAGTGGTGCTCAAGCACCTGCCCTTTTGCCCTGGATGAGAAAAGTGTCCCTTCTGCTGGAGCCCAATTTTTTCTTCATTCATCAATATTTAAGAATAAAAATTACTCTCTCTGTCATCAATTCCCCCCAAATGTGAACACAGCATACCTCTGGACCAGAGGTATGCTGTGTTTACATGGGGATGGTATCTTACAAAGTGGTGCAGGTTCAGACTTGCTGCTGAGGCCATAGGTTTAGAGAGAACACAGTCAGGAGGAGAGCAGAGGGACGCCAGTTTGCCACAGTTCTGGGATCAATTCTCGGACCAATGAAGAAAGTTCAGGCTCCGAAGCAGCGGTCAATAATGTGAACTCAATCTGGTTACCGGAAATGTTAACCAGAATGATTCAATTATTTTATTTTTCTTCATGCATTTTTTAGAGAGATAATTTCTGTGTAACTGTGCTGCTTGCACATGGATTTTTTTGGATGCCTCAAGTCAAATCTCAAATTAAGTTATTTTTGTAGTTTTTACCTTGGAATGAGAGAAAAGAAGGCTGGTGGTTTTGTCGAAGGGGCTGTCCGCCCAGCAGAGGATGTATGGAATCACCCGTCTGTGTGGAATTTTCACCAGATCTCCAATCGACATGCTGTCTGAGGACTCGTCTCCTGATGTCCAGACCTCTGTTGACCTGTCTTCTACGCCTTTTATCCCTCAGTGCCTCTCCTACCAAGACAGTCACAGATGAGATGCAGAAAGACCAAACTCCCCAGGTCCCCCCTCGAATAAGGACACCCCAAACTCAAGAAAACGCACAACATTCAACTCAACCTGACGCTCAGCTGAGGGTCTCCAGACCTTCCTGTGAATTCAGTAAGTAGAATAATCAGCCTTAAGTCCTTTTTTAGTGTTATTTTTGGCATTTTATCTTCAAGAAATGGACAATAACACACTTTGGCTGAAGTTTCTTTCCAGGTCATACTGTACTTAAACTCCCCTAATTCCTTATATATACACATGCAACTGTACAAAAATAAGCGTATCCATACATTAGCTATATACAGAAGGGAACATAAACACAAACAACTGTCCCTCAAGACATAACTACACTGATACTGCTTTGATTACATTCAGCGTTTCTCAGTGAAAAACGCACAGTGTTTGCAACCTAACCTTTTGAATTTTGTATCTGCTGCTGAGGATATTTCCTTATTTAGATGAGACTGTTTACAATCATTTCTAAGCTTCGCTAACAATTATCAGCTTAACAGTTCATCCTTAACTCCTGTGAACAAATAGGTAGTTAGTTGGGTATTACTAAGTGTGTGCTAGTCTCACAGTGGAAAAAACTTTTTCATTTCAATTTAGAGAAAACAAATTATATAGTCATCATGTTAAACCATTAACATGTGCAAAGACCAACTATTCAGGCCATTTTATTATGTTTCTACCTTATGCTAGAATACTTTAAAGTAATTGATTTGATATTAAAATGTCATAATGGAAAACTAAACTAAAAAGGTTTGTTGCTTTATTAGAACAAAAACTGAAAAAGTCCATAGTTTGGCCAAGAAGCAAACTCCAGGAAGACTATTTTTTTCCCAGACTCTTTCATGGAATAACTTTGCAGCAGAATTGTTTGTAGCCTCTAATCAATCCTGTGTCTATGCTCTGTAGTTCCTTTGACCTCATAGTTTGGTTTTGGACTGATCACGTCCAACCAGTTGACTTGACTGAGTTCACTAACTCAGGTGGACTCCAATTCAATTATAGACATTTCTAAAAGATGAATTGCTGGTTATGATTAATTAATTATGATTAATTGAGGCAATTGCCACTGAAGAATTTTGACTCAGCTTCTCACTGAAGTCTAAATGGGATTTTTGACAGCAGGAACATAATTACATGATTAAAAAGAATTATTCTTTTCTTGGATCATTCTGCAGGTTTACTAGCAAACCAAGCTCAAACTGCACAGCTTACTTCTCATCTTTTACTCCTTTCCTTTAGGTCAGAACTCACTTGATGATAGCTCTGATGAATATGAGGATCCAGACTTCATTAACCCCATTGTTCATAGCATGAAAACACCAGAGAGGGTAAGAGTGTGAGAATACTTCCGTCTTTTACACTCATCTTCCTCTTCTCCTGCGCAATGTGACTGACATCTGTCTCCTCCAATAGGATATGTCCCTGCAAATACCTGGTGGAATAAAGGGGCGGTACAATTCTTTTTGCAGTGATGATGAGCAATTGGATGATGAGGAGTGAGTCATGCATGATCACACCGAGAGAAAAAGGCATTAACACAAACACAGAAACCCAAAATACTTATGCTGTTCACTAGTTAAACAAATGAGCACTGAGACTTGTGAGCAAATGAGACTTGTGACTCTTGGTCATCAGAACACCACTGACCTTTATTGTGCAACAGACCATTATATTATAAGGTTTTTGGCATCACAAACCCTGCCTGTCTGAAACAGGTTTTTTTTTACTGGCAAATGTTCACTGCAGTGATCGGGCATGGTCACACATACACGACTCTGAGAGTAGCAAACCTCCGTCACCTTCCAATCTTTGTGAGCAAGGTGGGAATAGAACATTCACTTCCTGTGGCAAAGGAAATCCGCAGGGTGGCTTTGTGTGGAGTTCAATTTTGGTGAAGTTTGCATCCACCGATGTGTGACCATGCCCTTAATGTGGAAATACTTAGCCATGGCGTTGACAGCTTATTTCACTCAAAATTTATCATATAAGAGGCTCAAGGTGACATATTTCAAACTGTTGATTTTTAACATTGGAGGACTTTAATAGTATTTAAGTCTGTGTGCAATGTTTGTTCTTCCAAAGTTCTTCCCAATGGCATGACAGTGGCCTCAGTACCGTACAAGGCAGTGTTTACCTGCCTGCCACTGGCAGACGGGCTTCAGCCTGTCAAGAAGACAGCTCTCAGCACGCTGCCGTCATCAAGATGGGCTGGCTGGACAAGAATCCACCTCAGGGGTATAAATGGCAACAAATACACACACAAACTGACGTTCTGCTACTGTTAAAGAGGTCAACTGCTATGTATGCTTTTCACAGAACATAAACCCTTCAACTATAAATAACAATGAAACAATAATTAAACTAAAATGGTGACCTACATTAACATACTACCTATTAGCAGTGCTGCTATTCCAGTTCTAGTCGAACCAGTTTATTTAGAGAGCACATTTCAAAGCAACAAATATTTCACATGAAAAATGTGTTGTGCAACTATAAAGATAACTGCAGACTGTTAAATGTGAAGTTTGGGCCAGATCTGATTTCAAAACAACAAAATTTGAGTCCACACCACTGACACAAAGAAAATCTGTCTTATTAACCTTTCATTGGGATAAGATCAAAGCATTCAGCCATTTGCAAGAACCATTTTTAGATGTAAATTTTCACCACGACTGATAAGTGTGACAAGTTTTGTGAGTTTTTCAAGTACATTTAATCCCATTTGGGAGAAATAAAGAGAAAAATTGTAATTGCATCACAATCAGATGTGCTAAAGTAAATGTGATAATCCCAAAAATTCTTATGTGCTTTTTTCATGTGTTTGTGTGTCTGTCCTCACATACATCATATACAGAGCCCTTTATTACCAGCGACGATGGGTAAAACTGGATGTTGACTACCTGAGATACTTTGAAAATGACAAGGTAACAACACACACACACACACACACACACACACACACACACACACACACACACACACACACAAATGCAGACTCATTTCATGCTGAATGGTAGATATGGATCTGTATAACAGAAATGCTGTTGCTGTGTGTATGGTGTGTTGTAGGACGTTTATTCCAAGGGGATCATCTCAACAGCCTACATTACTAATGTGACCAGTGTGGGAGAGCTCAAGTTTGAGGTCGCCACAAACAACCGAACATTTATCTTCAGGGCTGAAAGCGAAGGTCTGTCAGTTTTTGTCTGATTTATTTACATCGTAATATATCATGTTCCTGTCTTTTACACATACAAATATATACGTTTTTGCATGTATATTTTACAAACCGTGTTTATACATGTATTTGCTCTATTCAGCTGAGAGAAATGACTGGGTGACTGTACTACAGGACTGCAACAGGGGGCGCCATCGCCGCAACACCATGAGCCCTGGCTTGCTTTTGACCCCAGACTATCAGGGCTATTTGGAGCTCAAAGGGTTGCGCTCCAAACTTTACACTGTCATCGCCTCAGATAAGGTCTACCTCTACAAACACATAGACGTAAGGATCCCGCTGCGTTTGATGTGTGCAGAAATGAGATGTGTGTACAAATCACAGTTTATTATGTGATTTGATCTTTATTTAGCTAAATAAAACATTTTTAATAAAAAAATACATTCAAAGATCATAGTTTTTAAGGAAAATCTCATTTTCCTAAAAGAAATATGAAAATAATGTTATACTTAAAATGTGTATGTTGTTACATAATGGAAGACAACGACATAGTTGAAATGATATACCTTGTTTTTCTTTCAGGACTTTCGTATTGGAGTTGGTATCACATCCATTGAGATGAATGTAGGAAATGTTAAAGACTCTGAACGTCGTAACTTTGATCTCACAACACCCTACCGCATATTCAGGTACTGTATGTACACACAAATGCAACACGCACACACACACACCACAGACACTCACACACTCACTCTGCTGTGTGTATACGTAGACTCAAACTCTCATCCTAGATGTGTGCATCTCCCAGTATTATGTGAACACTCCTCAAGTTCAAAGAGCAACATTGTTCAATGCAAGTCAGTGACCGAGTTGCTCTTGTTGCTTGTATAGTCATGGGAAATTAGATCATGATGTTTTACTGAGAATTCCCACCGTCCATCTGCCCTTAGAGTCCTCAGCTGGACATGTTTGGAGAATGTGAAAAGCCCTTTGTATGAGTGTGTGTGTGTGTGTGTGTGTGTTTGTCTGTGAAGAAGAGTGAGGTTTGTGTGTTTGCACAAGTGCATGTGTTGTGGTGTGTGTGTGTGGTCTCTTGGCCGACAGTGCACAGCCTGCAGTGCAGTGGCTCAGCTTGACAGGATGGAGCAATCTGAAAAGGCTTGTGTGTTTGTATTGAGCTGGAACGTGTGTCAGTGTGTGTCTTGGTCTCAGTCTGCATTGACTCTAGTGTGTATTTGTCTCTGCATGTGCAGTTTTTGTGTGTGGTGAATCTACTTTCGATAATTCAGGAGGGAGCCAAGAGGATTTTGTAAGTTTGTGTTTTTGGCATATGTTTTGATTTAGACAATTTGTGTGTGTGTGTGTGTGTGTGTGTGTGTGTGTGTGTGTGTGTGTGTGTGTGTGTGTGTGTGTGTGTGTGTGTGTGTGTGTGTGTGTGTGTGTGTGTGTGTGTGTGTGTGTGTGTGTGTGTGTGTGTGTGTGTGTGTGTGTGTGTGTATTTTAAGCACAAAGAGAAGCAAGGATGAGAAGAGGAAGGATTCAGACATGAGAGTCTGCGTCAAGCCACAAATCCGTCTGTGTGTGTGTATATGTGTGTATGTGCTTGAGTAGTTTCCAGTCTTTGACTCAAGTATATTTTGCAAAAGAGGAGCAGAGTGGAGTCTGTTCTCAGGGGACTCATAAGGAAACACACACGCACGGCTGGCACAGGCCTTCTCCTTTCTGTCTCTTGTTGGCTGTGACACCGTCATGTCGGCACTAACACTCGACCGTGTGTTTGTCTCTGTTCGTAGTTTCATAGCAGAGTCCGATCAGCTGAGGGAGCAGTGGGTGGACGCCATGCGGAATGCCATAGGTGAGGCGTTGTCCAATAGCGAGGTGGCGGACCGGATCTGGGTGGAGTCAAGCAACAGTGTCTGCGCTGACTGTGGGACTCCCAAGCCGGAATGGGCGGCCATCAACTTGTGCGTGGTGATCTGCAAACGATGCGCAGGTTTGTGCGTTTGGATTTTTTGTTTTCATGTAGAATTTTATAGTAGTTTTACAAGGTCAGGATGTAATTGGTGTGTATGTGTGTTTTATGTGTGTATTTCAGGAGAGCACAGAGGACTGGGTCCTAGCATCTCCAAGGTCCGTAGTCTAAAGATGGACAGGAAAGTCTGGACAGAGGAGCTTATACAGGTACACACACACACATGGGTTAATGGGTTATTGCAGTTAGACTTCTTTTTCATATAACTACTTATTCATGACCGAGGCATTTAGCTGCTTAAACTCTCATAGAGCTGCAGGTTAATTAATACAGAGGTTCCTTTTTATGAGGTTCACTTACACAACATAATACAGTAGTCTGGTGGTTTATTGATTTACACACAAGAGTAGAGGATATTACTGATTAAAGACACACATACTTAATAAACTGCACAGTGTATATTAATAGAACGTGCTACTGACCACACATGTCTCCTCCCATTCATAATGTGGAGCTACGCATCCTAAACCCTACTTGTGCTGCAGGTGTTCCTTTTGCTTGGCAACGAGCGGGTAAACAGTTTCTGGGCAGCCAACATCCCACCAAGCGAGGCCTTGATGCCCTCCAGCTGCAGTGAAGAAAGGCGACGTTTCATCACCAACAAATACCGCCAGGGAAAATACAGAAAGTACCACCCCCTGTATGGAAACCAGAGGGAGCTCAACAATGTAAGTTGAAATCCGTTTCGATTATTTGTTTCGGTCTGTATTTCTCTGGAATTTTTTTTTCCGGAGATAAGAGTTAGTCATTTCTTGTGTAAGATAGGCGTAAGTGACAAAACTGTTGATGTTGGCTTTATTCATTTAGTCGTTGCTGAAGATCACAGGCTGAGCTATGTCGGGATTTTGCATGTGCTAAGAAACAAACACCATGTATATACACCCTCACTCCTCATACTATGACTAAGATTTCAAGATTTTAAATTAATGGCTATACATTCAGTATATTTTGCACTTTCAGTGTCACTCTTGTACGGATTTGTAAGATAGAACAGATGACTGACAGAGAAACCCAATGACCCCTATGAAACTAAATAAAAACAACATAGAACCAGATACTGTTAGTGAGGCTCTTGTTTAAATACAACTTTTAGATTCTAAAGGTGAAGACCAATGCATATTACAGAAGCAGTTCAACATGTAAAGTACAGTTTGCTGGGTGCAATAACCTTCATAACTGACATTCACAGTCAAAGTTAAAGCTAGAGTACACAGTTTTTTTTATTGTTTGCATATGTATCCTGCTTTGAATAAACACAGATAGATTGATATATATGTTTTAAAGATAGTTTGGGGCATTTTTGCCTTTTTTGATAGTACACTGTAAGCGTGAAATGGGGAGAGAACGTGGGGGCCTGGTCAGAACCAAGCTCACCACCGCTGCAGGAGGAGTTAAGCCTCTGTATATTATAAAATGGAATAAACAACAAGAGAATGGCATTAATATTGGTTTCAATCAAACTCCTTTGAATTTCTGGTGTAGTAGAATCAGCTGAAGCTCCTTTAAAGGAGACATTACAACATAGTCCATGACTTAGAGTACCTGTCTATTCGTCCCTCCTTGTGTCCTCCTCAGTGTCTGAGTCTGCTTCATGTTCATTCACTATATTTGGTGAGTAAAAGTCACACAAGACTTTTGGGAACAGTTTGTTAATGGTATACGATTGAGGTTTGTTTTAATTGTGCCCTTGCTCTGCTCCACTGAGTGCAATAAATGTCTTAGCTGCTTCACCCACTTACTGTTTACTGTTACTTGACCGTTCACGGACGCACACAGTGTGTGCGAGGGAGTCACATTCAGCACCTGACTGTGACTTCTATTTTCTCCACTTAAGCATTTCAGCTGGTCCGTCTGTGTGTCTGCATGTGGGTGACTGAGTCACTGTGTTTGGGATGTGTAGAGGGAGTTAAAGGAAGTTTTTTTACTACACACACACACACACACACACACACACACACACACACACACACACACACACACACACACACACACACACACACACACACACACACACACGCACACCGGTCGATGCTTGTTTGTGCTCGATTGCTGGTCCTCCTTCATTCAGTCCTCCTTCATGATTGCTATCTTCCTTTCCTGTTACTACTTTCTCACCATGTTGCTATTCTTGTTATCTTTGGGAAATTACATTTCTTGGAGTTTTGTCAAATTGTATTGTACCTTTTGGACACAGGGTTTCCTCTGTTTTAAGAGAGAGAAATAATCTGATTGCTTTTATACCTCTTTTTCTCTTTTATTGGTCAAAATACTATCATAAATAATAGATTGTGAGATACGTCCGTTATGCAGTCATCACATGTGGGCTCCATCCAGGTTTGTTTATCTAATCCTGGCTTTCTGGTCTCCACTTCTCTGTTTCCTTTCTTCTTTGTTTTTCCCTATTTTTTCTGAATGTGACATCATTACACACTGCTTTAGCTGGAATGTGCCGTAACTCCGCCTCTACTCCTCCTCCTCCTCCTCCTGTCCTCCTGTCCTCATTGTTTGGCTGGGACTGCCGAAGAAAGTTGATCTCTTCAGTCCTGACTCTTTTTCTTATTTCTTGTCAGACTGAAGCATCACAAGCTCTTTCGTTTAACACTGGTTGCTTTTGTGTGCGTGTCTTTGTCTGCTGCCATTAAAACAGAGGAGTGACTGAACGGAACTGGAAACTTTCAGGTAAGGTGTGCGTGTGCGTGTGCGTGTGCGCGTGTGAGCTGAGCTGTAGGACAGTGTAGTGAAAGAATATTGTGCGTCTGCATCTGTGCCTTCTTGTCGATGAACTCTGTGAAGAATGTGAATGTGTGTTTTTCTAGGGGGAAGGTGTGTGCGAACGCAGGAATCTGTGTCAATGGACTTTGAGTCTGACAGCTTGGGATCTCAGTGGAGTTAAACAAACCCATGTATAAGTGTGTGGATTGTCATGAGACTGTAGCTCTGTTAGTGGGTGCACATTAGAGTTATTGTTCGTCAGCTTATTTGGTTTTCACTGGAGTAGGCTGATATGTTAATTTGCATATTAATGTGTGTTTGTGTGTGTGTGTGTGTGTGTAGGCATGTTATGTGCATTTCTGGCTTGTGTGGCTGTAGATGTAAATACAGACTCCCCTCTTTCAATGAACATCATTGTTTTTTTCTTCTCTGTCCCTTCATCCGTCTCTTTGCTGCCTTTCTTTCCTCTTTTGCAACTACTGATACTACTTTTAGATTCGTTAATTGGCTTTTATATATTTTTTATGCAAGAACACCGTCGTTACCTTTTAATCTCAACTTGGATTTTATTTTTGGGAGAATCTAAACTCTGATTGTTTTGCCACTTTGTGTGATAGGAATAAAAATGAGCCTTCTTCCTTCTCCATTGATTTATTACATCACACTGATATTTGAACCTTTTTTGAAGCCTTTTTCTTGACATCCGAAAGTGCTTGAAGTGTTTTTATGTTATAAGAGGGAGACATAACCAAAGCCCACTGGGTGAAGGATAAGAAATGTTTGAGAGAGAACTGACAGTTGACTGTGAGTTATTTCACACGGGGAAGAGGGTTGACAGTTTGAGAGTATGTGTGCCAAGTGTGAGTTAAGGACAATGTCACAACTCGTGTTACAATGCACCTTTGTTGCAATTGTTAAAACAAAAGTCACACACCCATTTTTGTTATTAGGATAAAAAAAATAGCAGTAGATCAGTTAAATATGTTCCCACTTGGACAGCCACTACCAGTCTGGTTGAGTTTGTGTTTACCGCGTCTGTGTTGGCTGCATGCTGTGGACAATCAGCATGTTATTGGTGCTTATTATAGCAAAGTGAAATGCTGTGGCTGTAGTAAAACCTCTTTTACGGGCCTGTTTTTATGCATTTAGAGTTTTGGAAAGTGGCCTCTGTAGACAAATTCATCTCTTTTTCTTTTTTCTTTTTCCACTCCCTGCTGTTACTCGTTCTTTTGTCCCGTCTGTCTTCCCCTTTCCGGCCGAGTCCTCTCATTTCCCCATCCACACTGTAGGATTGTGTGTCATGAATGCTTGTCATGTCAACAGGTAGATCTGCTCGAGGTGGGATCTGCTTTCTTGTGCTTTTCTTGTACCCCTCTTTGTCTATCCTTCTGTTTTCCATGTCATATTCATTCCTCTCTTTCCCCCTCCTTCATCTGATCTGGATTTTCATGTCCACCTTCTTCTCCATCCTTCTCACAGTAAACCATGCCTGGTGAGGTAATGAAAGGACATAATGTAGCTAACAGCTCCGAAACATCTGGGTTTAAATATGAACATATGTACACGTATAAATGTAGAAGTAGTTTTGGCTGGACATTTAACACACTGTAATATCAAAGTGAACAAAGCAGAATGGGCCGCATGTGTTCACGTCTGTGCATCATGCTGAGTTTGCAGCCAAGTGCAATCAGTCTCTGATTAATGTCCGTCACTGAAATGCTTTCATCTTCCTATCACAATATTTTTCTTTCTCCTGTTTCTCTCATCTCTCTCTTTTCCCTCCGGTCGGGTCCAGTGTAACTGCTGAGGCCAGATGTAGGCCTGTGATTTTTAGACACACCCAGATAATATCTCTCTGTCTCTTTCCCTCTCTCCCTCTCTCTGGGGAAATTGGGTAAGATTCTTGAATTCCCTTCGCTTCTCTCTCTCTCTCGCTCTCTCTCTTTCTGTTATTGCATTACTCCCTGTTTCATAGGCAGCAGATGTTGGAGGGCGTGAGGTCTTCAGACACTCAAACAACCCATTTCCTCATTGTACTTTCCCCTGATTGGTTCACTTGGTCAGAGGGAATGGCTTTGATAAATTGCAGTACACTGACATCACATGTATGTCCACATGGACCAAACACATAAGCATTTATTTGCAATGTGTCATCCCATCAGGTCATAATGAGCCACACTCGTTGGAGATATCTACACTACACTGTGTCTTTCACCAAAGTGAAGTGTATCATGCTATGGTATAGCATGGTGGCTAATGTGGACCCATAGGCACTGAACTAAAGTTCTGACTTCTCTGGCTTGAAGTTTAAGACAGTAAACATGGTGGGCATGAATCTTGCACATTGAATTCATCGTGGGGAGGCATGGTGGTGCAGTCATTAGCGCTGTCACCTTACTGCAGGAAGGTTTTTTGTTAGAATCCTGATTTGGCCACGAGTTTGGAGCGGAGTCGAGTTTGAAGTAATTTTGAAGACTCTAAATGGACTGTGTGTGTGTGTGTGTGTGTGTGTGTGTGTGTGTGTGTGTGTGTGTGTGTGTGTGTGTGTGTGTGTGTGTGTGTGTGTGTGTGTGTGTGTGTGTGTGTGTGTGTGTGTGTGTGTGTGTGTGTGTGTGTGTGTGTGTGTGTGTGTGTGTGTGTGTGTGTGTGTGTGTGCGCGTGTGCGCGTGAATGTTTCAATACAAAATCTACATATGTCAGCTCTGTGATACATTGGCAATCCCTCCTACAACCCTTGAAAGAGGAACATTTTTGATAATGGATGGATGTGTGATTGTGACCATTTTGAACTAACATAAGTTTATTACCTGCGCCAAGAAAGTTATGTTTTCATTAGCGTTTGTTAGTTAGTGAGCAGAATTACACAAAACACAGAAGCCAAAGATTGAGTGGAGAGGTCAATATATCAGGTACGGTATAGTCCTTTTGTTTTTCAGACAAAGGAAAAGAGGAAGCACTCTGCCAAATTCAAGCAGAGAAAGGTTAAAATGAAAAGTGACAATCAAACCCACTCCAGTGGTCTTTGCTCATTCTGTCACATGGGTTCTCATTGATCCATGAGACCTCATGCACTTCTCCTTCCGTTCTTTCAGGTTGTGTTGTTCAGACTCCGATTTAATTCTTTTGAACTCTTTCACTCTTGTGATTCTACTCTTTTTTTTTTTTTCTCTCTCTCTTGTTGGACTCGCTTCACCTTCTGAGCCCTGATTACAGGTGTCCTTTTCCAACCTTCTGAAGGGAACAGTGTGTTTTACCCTCCTTCCCTTCTTTTCTGCTCCTTTCTCTTTAGCGTGATCGGCTGTATTGAAACAAAAAAGCATTCACAGAGTCAGTCAAAACAAAAATAACTCTGGCCTCTTAAGATTAGGCAGTTTTTTTCCTGCTGTGTTTGTAAATGCTGTTCAATTTCTGATGCAAGTCAGTGTTGTTATTGCCTCCACTCCTACAACAGTCGTAGCTGGAGGCTGGGGGAGTTGTATGTGGCATTCTTGTGAATGTGATACCTCAGGAATTCTATGAGGAAATTTCCTTAAATTTTGTTCAAAAATTTACTTTAACTCAAAGAAGAACTGATTAGATTTTGTTGGTCAAAGGATGGACTGGGTGATGATAGAAAATTTTATATTATGCCCAACAGTTTAGTACATTGTGTCAGAAATCACATTCCTAATGGTGATATTTTGGGTTTATTCAACACAGCAGAAATTTACATGAAGGCAGCACAAACACTCGTGGTGGAGAGTGAACATGACACAGTGTGGGAATTCCCCGACAGGAGAAGGGCTCTGACCAGCCAAGACAGAACAAAGAGCTTGCACCTCTGGTTTTAAGATATTGTTTATTACTTTTAAAGCTCTTCATGGCCACGGGCTAAATCTCTGATCATCTCAGACTTCAATGCTCTGGAATAAATTGCCTGAGGAAATAAGACTGTCTGAGATGATGTCTTCTTTTAAATCTCTGCTAAAAATAAATTTAATATTAATATAATATACATTTTTGGAAGGCGTATTTTCTGAATTTATTGGGGCTGCCCCCGTGCCAGGCTATTTTGGTCTTTAATCTCCATTATTGTTATCATCATTATAATTCATGTACTTTTCTGAAGTTTTACCATTTATTTTCTTGTTGTGCAGCACTTTGTTTTGAAAAGTGTTCGATAAATAAAGTTATTATTATTATTCTACCTAAAAAGAAAAGGAGACTACTTCTGTCATATGGACATGGTTTGGGAATAAATACTCAACATAAAACCAGAAGACCAAAAAACTAGACTTGGCAAATTATTCTGCAGACCAAATCCCACAGTGTACTCAAACACCACTAACCTCCTTTACCACCTACACAAGAATCATGTCGTGGAACGAGATAACGGCTGCTTTTGCAACCTACATCTGTAAAGACATGACCCAGATATGTATGCTCAAGAAGCAGGAGATTTATGAATTGGTGCTGATACTCGACCCAAGTTCATCTTTACTGTTACTGTTCCTATAAACCAGCTCTATTGTTGCACTCACACCGTCTCTACAACACCTGCATGTGGAGTTGTTCCCCTCCAGATGGCTGACTACTACTGTCTTCTGTGGTGTGTGAGACAGAGAAACGCAGTTTGTCTCCGTCTTTGTGTGAGTGTGTGTCTGGGGGGGTCTTGTGCAATTTTTATCTGTTAATTGGTTTGTTTGTCTGCATGTGTGTGCTGAGGCTCTGATGTGCTTAAATAGAGGAGGGGTTCTGTCTGAATGTGTGACAGAGAGCTGTGGAATTTCTCAATCAGATCCAAAAGAGCTTATTGGTTTTAACCGAAGACAGACTGGTGTGTGTGTGTGTGTGTGTGTGTGTGTGTGTGTGTGTGTGTGTGTGTGTGTGTGTGTGTGTGTGTGTGTGTGTGTGTGTGTGTGTGTGTGTGTGTGTGTGTGTGTGTGTGTGTGTGTGTGTGTGTGTGTGTGTGTGTGTGTGTGTGTGTGTGTGTGTGTGTGTGTGTGTGTGTGCGCGCGCGCGCGTAGGTGTGTGTGTGCGTGCGCGCAGGTGTGTTTGTGTGCACATTTGCATAAGTAGGAGTTCCTCAGCTGTAAAAACACTGCATTCCCCTCTCCTCAGACATTACATCTTTCCTGTTTATCCTCCCCCTCCTTCCTCTTTCTTTAAATTTATGGACATAATTTGGTACTTTATTGCTTTGAGGCAAAGCTACAGTCCAAATATGATTCTCCCTCTTTCTCTCTCCACCCCCCCCTTTTCACCCACCTCTCCTCTCTCTCCCATTTTTCTCCAGTCACCCTCATTTCTGCTTGTAAAAAAACTATACTGTTATTGGTTCTGGATCAAGAGATTATTGTGCAATTGTTAAATCCCAAACAGACAAACACACACAAAGTTTGCATCTTTTTGGGTTGTTTTAATTTTGGTTTGACACAGCTGTGTCCTCGGAAACAAAGAAGCTGACAGAGAATCTCATGATACAGTTACAGCCTGGTCAGCAGCAGCTGCGGGACCACAGTGCAAAAGTCATCAGTTTATTATCAGTTTGTGTCATTGTTTTTTTTTTTTTCTTTCCTTCTCTGTCTCACTGTAACTGGATTCCTGCCTTGCACACTCCTCTCTCCTGTATCTCCCTGAGTCATTCCCCCTTTATGCTTTTTTCCCTTCCTTTTTCTACCCTCTTTCAGTGTCTCACTTTCAAATCTCATATGTTTTGAAATAGTTTTAAAAAAAATTAGTATTACACTGTTTGGATCTATTTTATTTGATCAGAGTGGCATACTATACTGTTTTTGGCCACTTTGATTCATGTCCCTATAAATATATATATATACTAGTATTGTACTCTATCTGAAACACAGTATTTCCACAGCACACATTTGGTGTCTTTATATATGTATAATATCTGGTTTATGCTGAATACCAGCACTGATTACACTACAGGCCATTGTTATTGATGCCAACAAGCAACCCATTTATTATTTTTCTATATGTTAATTTCCTCTTGTGTGTCTTTATGTACTGATTGTCCCCTCCTCTCTCCTCCTCCTCAGGCTCTGTGTATAAATGTGCAGTGCACCGATGTGCTCGAGACATTAAGCCTGATCTTCTGCGGGGCCGATGTAAATTGTTCAACTGGTGTGGCAAGTTGGCCCTCCCCTCTCTCGCTGGCCAACGCACACTCCCAACTCTTACAGGCTGAGTTACTCAGCCACAATCTCAACACAGGTACAGTACAACTGTGTGCATGGACAGGGTCACATTGACTATATCTATATGGACACCAATATACAGACTATTGACCTTGTTCATAATAATACATTATTTCAATTATGGTGTTTACATGAGTTCCTAATAGAATATTCTATTCATATTCCTGTTTACATGTTACAGAGCATAGTCTCATGTCATTATGTCCACTACGCCATTACATTATTATTGTTTAAATTTAACTCTGGATGAAATATTTTACAGATTATGTTACTGTACAATATATTGTTGGAAGAATTGAATGCACACACAATTTTCTTGGATGTTTCACTATTAGACGATGCTGCATAACCAAACGACTTCCGGTAGGTTTTTGCAAAATTAAACATTTAACTTTTTTGTTTATTCCCCCTGCAGAGCTGCCACAATCACATGTGGACGGGGCCATGGAGGCGGTACATTACTCAGCACCACCCTGTGTGTCTCACAATGGCTTCCTATTCAAAACTGCATCCATGGCTCGGGCTATCTCGGAACGAAAGGGCAAAGAAGGTTTTCACACACGCTGTGCACCACTAACGCACTCTACTGACTCTTAACACAGTCTGTTTATAAAGCTATTGTCTTAGCTCATCAGCTTTAAATAGGAAGAATTAGTTGACACAATAAATTAATGTATGGAGACGCCTATTGTGATTCTTCACATCATGCTTGTTAAGTCTTTATTTGTTCTTGTTTGTAGAGTTCAGTCGCCGATGGTGTGTGTTGAATGATGGCACCTTCAGCTACTATGAGAGTGACAAGAACTCGAACCCCAACGGAGCTCTGAAAGCTTCAGAGATTGTCTGCTTGGCTGTCGACGCACCTGAAAAACATGGGTAAACAGACACATATTCATGGGCTGATAGTCTCCCAGGCTTGGATAGCAACAACTGAAATAATACATGGCTAAAACTAAATATTCCAACCTCCCTTTCAATAGGTATGAAAATACCTTTGAACTCTACTCTGAGTCAGAGCGTCTCTATCTGTTTGGCACTGATGATCCAGATGGCCACAAAGAATGGGTCAAGTCTATTGCCAGGGTGAGTACCAATTATATACTGGGGTCTAGAACTACAAACACAAATTCTCCTACTTTCTCCTGAAGGTGAACACCTCAAGTGTTTGCAGTTCCACCTATGTTAAGCTTGGAAATTATCTTTCTGAATTATCTATCTGATAAGGACAGGGTTAAGTAATGCTGCCCAGTTTTCCGTTTCACTTATTTTTCTTCAGAGCTGCACTCCACATAACCAACATAGGTTTCCTTTGTATAATAGATGCAGCAAAGTGTGTATTGTTAGAATTATGTTGTTATAAAAAGCATTGGCTGTGTCAGAGTTTTGCGGTTGCTGACCTCATCACTGACACTTTTTTAATTATTCCCTGAGCTTTGGGCTGAACGGTCCTTCAAACAATTTAATTAGAATCAGTTTTGGAGCAGGGCTTCAGCAATACACAGACTACAGTGGTTAAATCATCATCATCAAAACAGAAGGCAAACGATTAATAATGTGCAATGTGTGTCAAAGTCACAATGTCCTCCTTTTATTTGTAGAACTTTATCCCAGCCTCTGCAGAGCCTTTGCTGAGGCTTGGTTTTGAGCGGATTGGGCGGCTGAAGTGTAAAGACGGCTTGAACCTGCAAACGTCAAAAGTTGGTTGGTTTGCTCTGGTGGGCTCCACACTCCACGCCCATCTGGAGAATGGCCAGGGGGAGGAGATCCACCTTCGTAAACTTAATGAACTCTGTGAGTGAAGACAAAAACACATGGAGACACACCCAAACAGCAGTTTTACCTCATACTGTACATACTGCAATCTGTAGACATAATGTTTATGATATGCAGTAATTTGAACCACGGACATTCTGTGAATGCAGTTCAGTTTGGAAACATGGCTCTGATGGAATAATACGATGACAACGTGTTTGTGTGTTACAGCCATCCAACAAGACAACGAAGTGCTGGTACTGGTGGAGAAAGGCAGGTGAGAAGACCGAGTAATTCCTGTTTCTTTTTTTTAATTCATCCTAATTGTGCAACATTTACAACTAATTCTTTAACAGATAAAAACATCTCATCTCCACGTGTTGACTTTTACTGTCTCTATCTGTTCCCCTCACCTCCCTCTTTCTTTTTCTTTTTGCAGAACTCTGTACATAGAGGGAGAGAGGAAGTTGGATTTTAGCGGCTGGTGCACGGCCATCCAGACGGCAGCAGGGAGCGGAGGAGACACGCTGGGCCAGCAGCAGCTCACAGAGACGGACATACCGGTCATCGTTCACAGCTGCATCGGCTACATCACTCAGTGCGGTGAGAGCCATACAAAGACAGCATCTATGTCAACAGACACAGACACACATTTTGCATATATTAAGGAAGTCATTGTCCATATCTCTGCCTTGCATATGCATGTTTTCACATCGCTTTATACTCTCTACATTGTTGGATGCAATTTTGGCCTTTCTAATTTTAACTTGTATGTGAACACTTGAAACTGTGTTTTTCCCCTGGTCAGCTTAGTGGGAAACCAGGACAGAATGATCCTTGTCATTTTCCATGACCCAGCTTCTGATTTGTGACCAAGAGTTTGGTTTTTAAAACCTTTTTGACACATTATAGTGACTTCTTCTGGACACTTGATGTTTGGCGCCATATGAAGAACTGTTAGATAGTTCAAGTTTGTCTTAATGGAACTACATTGTGATCTGGTGTGAGTTGTGGTTAAAAATAACTTTTAATTATATCACAATGCTGCAAAATACAGCTCATACAGGAAAAGGACAAAAGAAAGCAAGCCAGAATATTAAGGAAACCCACTAGTGGACATAACTTGCACTGATAGTTATTGACATTTTTGACTGATATGTGGTCAAAGGAGCAACATGTTTGCATTTTTACTCTTTAGAGAATGGTGTATCTACAAAATCTACAAGAACTAAATTACATATCCACACATCTTCATAAGCAAGCTAAACATTTTTCATCATTATCCTAAACCCCATCTCAAAAATGTTTTTTCTTGAAAATAAGACAAGATTTTAGCTGGAATATCATGTGTTTTACACTCTATACAGTTAAGATTTTAAGGTCTTGTGAGATGATTTTGGAATCTCTGCTGGACTATATGATCCCTCTATTGAGTTGAATGACCAAGGTATTTTTCACCTAACTATGGCATCAAAGTATGTCATTGTCCAAGTGTTACAATAAGAACTGTATATTGCCTGTACTTATAACTGTTTCGTTCTGTTTTTGGGTTTGTTCTTGTTAAATATCTTTGTCTAGGCTTGACATCTGAGGGAATCTATCGTAAGAGCGGTGTGAACTCGCGGGTGGCAGCGCTGTTAGAGAGATTTCGCCGTGATGCTCGCAGTGTTCATCTCAGGGAAGGAGAGCACCAGGTGGACGACGTCTCCAACACGCTCAAGCGTTTCTTCAGGGAGTTAGAAGAAGGACTGTTCACCTCAGAGGATGCCAGCACCTGGCTCAGTACAGCTGGTAACATTCACAACACTATTATACTTCAGTACAATCCACTGACCTTGCTGTAGACAGTTTTAACAGATTAGTGGCTATTTTCTACGGAAGAAGTCCCTTTAGACTTGTGTTGTATTGTTATTAGATGTCTTGTTAGATGGCTGATATTTAAAAACCTTTAAAGGGCATTTAAGGTGGGGGAGACTGGAAATGGTGTTCTGCCTTTTTTCCTTTTTTAAGTCCGACCCCAGCGACTTATTACAGCCCCTGAAACTCTTATTTGTTCCTCAGAATTACATATTCAAAGGGTTGGTCATGAAAAACCTTCCCTCATGGCCCTGAAATGGCTTAAACACAACCTCTTTTCACGACTGAGATCTTTGATTATGCTTGTATGACCCCGCCCCTGCTCACTGTGTCACCTCCCTCACAGCTCACTTGCAGCTGAGGAGCCTTTTCCAGCTACCGAACCCCTCTCACAAGTTGACAGGATTGGTTTCTTACGTTTATGACATCACAAACCCTGGCTGTTTGAATCAGCATTTTGTAAATGCTCAGCCATGTCGTCGCTTATTTCACGCAAGATATGTCTTTTATCATATATGTGGTACAAGAGGGTCATATTAACATGTTTAAAAACTTCATTTTCACCAGAAGGGGACTTTAAGTTTAAAGGAACTAATCAAACTCCGAAGGTGTTTTTAACAATGAAACTAGACTAAAAATATGATTGAGTTGTCAGATCAGTTGCTCCAGCCTTGTGTCAGGTGATATGTTGTTGCTGTTAAGGTCAAAGCAAAATAAATCCTTTTATGTCACAGCACTACAGTAAATATTTTTAAGGAGCTTGTCACTTTTAACTCCTTTTAATTTGAATCTTACTTTCTGATGATGCGTTTTTCCTTCTCTCTCTTACTGCATTTGTTTGTATTTGTATATCCCCTCTTTTCACTGATCCCTTTCTCTCTTGTGTGCTTTTCCTCTTCCCCTCTCACATACCCTGACACTCTCTGTGATCTCTCTTTCTATTCATTCTTTGTTAAAAAAACCTTCTCCTTTCCTTCCTCTTCCTTTCTCCTTTTACAGCCATTCAGGATGAAAGTAAGAAAATCTCCCAGTACCAGCTGTTGTTGGACAGTCTGCCTCGTGTTAACAAGGCTACACTACAAGCTCTTATCAACCACCTCTACTGGTGAGAAACTCACTCAAGCAAAAGAATCCTCTTGTATCTCTACTTATGTCTGTGTCTGCACATACAAATGTGTGTTCTCCCTGTACTTGTCTCAGCGTGCAACGTTTTTCTGAGCTGAACCAAATGAACCTCCACAACCTGGCCATAGTGTTTGGTCCCACACTGTTCCAGACGGATGGGAAGGACTACACTGCTGGCCGCGCCATAGAGGAGCTTATAGAGCACTACACGCTCATCTTTGAGGTCAGACTCATTGCCTGCCGTAGACAGAGGAATGATGGGAGGGCAAAACATTTTGTTCTGTAACGTGATTCATAAATCTTGAGTGGTGACATCAGGAAATGGCAAACCGCATAGAGTGCATGGCTCTGAAAGGCTGAGATGTCAAAGGACATGGCATCTTCAATTGGCTGCAACATGAAGCTTACAAACAGATTCCTGTCAGATCTAGTTTATTTCCAGTAGCATTTAAATGCTCATCAGTATTCTCCTATGAATAGAAACTGATCTTATCTACTGGAATTTTTTAATTATGTGGTAATAAGATTATGTTCTTACAGCACTTTGTGTTTATTTCCTGAAAATTAATCAGTGAGTGTGATGGGAAAATAAGAAGGAGGCTGGGGAGGGAGGAAGGAAACGCAACGATGATGATGGGATTTCCTCTCTTGAGCTCTAAATGAAATCCCCCCAGTCTTTGTCAAAATTCACTTCTAATGAAAAACAACTTCCAAACTATTCTATCTTAACTGCATTATTTTGTTTTGAAGAGTTAAAAATACAGCCTCATGCTAATGACGTTAGCTTAACATGGAGCTCTGATTTCCTGCTGGTTTACCAGCAACAAACCGGCTCAGTGTGCCACTGGGGATTTCAGACTGAGATCTGAAAGTTTGGCATTATGCTGTAATTAAAGTATTAGGCCAGCTGTTGACTGATACATTGTTTGTGTGTGTATGAATGAATGTGTGCGTCCTTGTTTACAGGTGGATGAGCAGCAGCTAAAGAAGCAGCTGGAGGAGATCACTGTTATCATCCAAGTGCGAGAGAAACTAAGCACAAAGTTTCCCGTGAGTCACACACATGATCACACAAAACACTCAAGTGATCTTACTTTATACAAAGTAAAGTAGGAGTCAGTTAAAAAAGTTTCAATGAACTTAACTGCCCCTTCGATACATTTTTGAATAAGAATGTGATGTAATACCTTCATAGCTCCACATGATTTATTTCATAGTTGTTCAGTTCATGTCTGAGAGTAACATGTGTTCACCATTTGAAATCTTAATGCAAATGTACATGTAAAGCAGATCAGACATTAGCTCTTTGTTGGTGTTGTGTGCATGCAGATGTCCATTTGCATCTATTCATGATGTTATTTGTTAACCTAATGTTGTATTTCTGTCTTCTATGTGTTTGTGTGTGTGTATGTGTGTATGTATGTGTGCGCACTGGTCACTTCAGAGCACTGAGCCTGGAGGACATTTCATCTGCACAGTGTACCTGGAGGAAAAAAAGAACACAGCAGAGCAACATGTTAAGGTGACCTGAACTTTATTAAATGAACAATAATACTTCACATTTTTGATGTCCACTTCCTTTCTTTTGTACAAGTATCACAAAAACAAACTGGATAGATTAATATCGGCCACACTTTCACCCTGTGCTGATGGAAGTCTGAACGCTGGAGTAACCGCGTTCCTTTTTTTTCTCAGATCCCTGGTTCTATGACGGCAGCAGAGTTGACATGTGAGGTTCTGGACCGGCGCAACATCCCCGTTAAAGACAAGGAGTATTGGAGCTGCTGGGAGGTCAGCAACAAGGAGGAAATGGGTGAGACATGGAGAGAAAGAAGGAACAATAGTTGTTAATTGTTTGGCCATAAATATGTATTAATGGTGTAGTTATATCCTTTCACCACTTTCTTTTTTAATCTCCTGCTTTTGTGTCTGTGTACAGATATATCATTATTTTCCTTTTGGTTTTGAAAGCAACTTAGGCTCACATGATTAAATACAAGCTGTGACACAGTAGCATGAAACATGTAATCTCCTGTGGCAAAACAAAGCCTGTGAAGTGCTCTTCACTCAACCTGCTACCTGAGCAAACCACAGTGACACAAACTCCAGAGGCATCATGATCCCTGTCAGTGCGGTGACTGTGTATCGTGGTTTGTTTTGAGCCTGGTATGTGGGACATCTGGTTCCCCTCTGGGAGAAGCCCCTGTTTGCCTTATCAAATGCCAGCTACACAGATTTCCAATCACCGTTCAGAGAACCATCCTGCTGATACGACAGTAAGAAAGGAAATCAAAAATGGTATGAGTGATGGGAAGAGCTGGAGGGAATTTAACATCATGTTATTAGAAATGTTGAACGCTAACAATCAATAGTGTTTTTATTGGTCTGAGTGGGACATTTGTGTTTTCTCTCTTAATAAGAATGATAAATGAATGATTTTAAATAACTTCAGATTCTCTCATCCCCCTGTGCTCACTGCTTTCCCACCTCAGAGCGTCCTCTGCACCACCTGGAGCGAGTCTTACCCATCCTTCACTCCTTTGGCACCGACTCCCATCTGCTCATTAAGAAGCACCTTGCTATGGAAGCCATGATCCTCTACCTGAGTAAACACACAATCTGCCAACAAAGAAAAAATCTCTCTGAATCGTTTGGCTTCCTCATAACTTCATTCTTATTAATCTGCCCTCCAGCAAGTAAAGTGGACGCATCCAAACACGGGATGATGAAATTCAGAGAGGAGCGAAGCATCCTGGGATTGGGACTGACCTCTGGAAGTTTCCATGACCGATATTTCATCCTCAACTCCAACTCGCTCAGGATGTACAAGGAAGTCCGGGTAAGACTGACGAGAAGTGCAAACTCGTTCACTTTCTCTGCTTTTGGAGTCGTAGACTTATTGACTCTGTCCCCTTCACTCTCTCCGACTGTCAGAGTAACCGCCCAGAACGTGACTGGCCTGTGAAGAATCTCAAGGTTTACTTAGGCATCAAGAAGAAAGTCCGTCCTCCCACTTGGTGAGTATTGTACATGCAGTGCAGGGTACATGTTTCCAGAATGTCACGGATGTCCTGATACTGAGTGGCAATGCAACAGGTGGCTGCTCAGAATGGCGAGTGCTGGATACTGTACCAGAGGGAAGACAGAAAAAATGAAACACTATCTAATCGACAATGATCTATAACTCACTTCTCTCTTTAGTACTTGTGTTTGTGTCTGTGACTATTGAGAAGATACACCTTTAAATTTGAATAAAATAAAAAATATCTGTCTCTTAAGCTTATATAAGAGTGATGAGTTGTTACTGTGAATGTACTATATAAAACTACTGGTAATAAACTATAGTTATGTAGGAGCAAATATACTTTTATTAGGCTTCGGTTGAGTCAAAAGTACATTTATCAAGAGAATTAATTTACAAACTTTAGCAAATATGTGTTTTTAATTGACTTAAACATTATACACACAATCTACGCAAATTGAGAGCCAATTTTGTAACACCACTAAATCTTCAGCATAATTTTGAAGGATAATAAATTGCTGAACTTAAATCTTCTAATTTTGGAGAAATGTGATTATCTGTAGTAAATAGCTCATGGGGGCATGTAAAGACAGTGACCACTAGGGGGCAGATTATGTCCAAGAATGATGAGCACTGTTACAGCTGAACTGCTGTTGAACTAATTTCTGTCTCTTCATCTGTCTGTTTCCAGTTGGGGCCTAACAGTGGTGTGTGAGAGTGTGAAACAAGAGAGGCCGGAGAGGCAGCAGTGGTGAGTACCTGTCCGGTAGCTGTATTTTCAGGATGTTCATCTTTTATACACGATACATGGCTGCTCGCCCACAGCCCTCGCAGCTCAGTCCTGCTCACACTGTCAGATTTAACAAGCATACATGGTTTATTCTAATGCTCAGTTTCCTGTAACTCGACCTCAGCTCAAGACATATTTGTTAAAATTATTAGAGATTGTATGAGATGACTTTATTAGTTTGGACCTGTTTGTGGCTCACTTAAAGATACACTCTGCTTTGTCCGTATGCATGTGTGTGTTTGTGTATTTATAATCATCTCTCCATTCTTGTCATGTCCTATTCTAAGGCTCTACTTCAATCTCAGATCTCAGTGCATTCTCTAAAGTGCATGGTGCATGTGTATTTAGGGGAAGATTCAAATGGATTGTTCTTAATCTGTAATGATTAATATTGATGATGATTAATGTCTTGTGTCTTGTCTCGTGTGTTTTGGATGTAGCATATAATAAATAGATTAGAGTGCCATCAATCATTCCCTTTAAAAGTCAGGTGTGTTTTTTTTTTTGGCATATGTAGATTCACATTACTGTCTTCACAGTGCACCTGCTTTAGATAACAGGGAAATGCTGCACCAGTGCATTTGCAAATTAAATGTGGCCGCTGGACATGAAAATGTAAACTGTGCTGAGATGGACGACATAAAAATTTCCCAAAAGTGAAGTCAAAGTGTCGGAATTGCCCCCCCTGGTGGCTGGCTGCAGTTTAGTTCATAAATCCCGCTTCCTCCATGTTAGTGGATGGGACATGGACAAAACTAAAAAGTCAAAGACAAACACATTTTTCTCAACGATCGTGTCTGTTTTTACTTTTAGTTTTTTATCACGCTGATGTTTGTTCAAGTATTCATATTTCTTGTAAGTTTGGTTTTCTTTAGTCATTTGATGCTATAAAAAATGGGGGAAACTTCATGGTTGACAGCTGAGACTGACTCAGGATTGGTCCAGCACATGTATCGGTGGGACTTCGGTACTGGGGCTCCATGGCAGCATTCGTACGTGGAATATTTGGCTTCATTTCTGGATCGATGGAGGAAGTGGAAACATGTCATCCATATTTTAAATACAGTCTATTGTCTGAAACCAGCCGTTTGCACCACCACGCTTGTGTAAGACAAGCGTAAGCTAACGTTCTGCAGTTTTACCTTATACTATAATACAACATTCCTGTAGCTTTACATCTCTCTGCAGAAGTATGCAGCCTTTAGTGCAAAGTTATTCAGTTGCTCTGACATTCCTGATGTCCTTGTGTTCAGCAGGCAGTGGCATTTTTCTCTTGATGACAGTGTGATAGCATCTTTGATGTACATGTAAACATGGCCAGTGTTGGATAAAGCTGGCAGTTATCTCTGTAGGTGGAAAAAAAAAGGTCAGATCACGGTGTGAGAGTTTGGAGGAGGACGCATAGAAAGGGTCATTTCCACCCAGGAGGGAAAAAAACAGGCCCCCCCCCCCCCCCGCAGTCACGTCTCTATGCTCCACCACGTGTGTCCACATATACATCCCTCTGTGTGTATATGTGTACACCCATTGCTCATGTGTTCATGTTACATTAGGCACTACAGTGTCAACAGCATTAGACATCAGCACAGTTGAAACAGTAGTGATGTTTTCGTCAGGCTGTGGGCAGTATCATCTCCTAGTTATACTCACATTGTCACATCCCTCACAGCAAAAAAAAAAAGCTACCTGAGAGAGGGAGCGCGTGTGGAGGAAAGATAAAGGAGGAAGGGGGAGAAAGTGGAAGGTAGAGTCAAAGTGTCACACTGAAGAGGAGATACTGTATACCAAGTCAGAAATTTACATTTTTTGCAACTAAAAGAAAAGTTAGGGAGAGTGGTGAAAGATAAGAAAGAAAATGAAAACATGAAGAAGTAAATGGATGAGGAGGTGCCAGGTTGCAGACACTACTGAACTTATCTCCAAACCTTACTTCACCCTCTTACTTCTATTCCAGCAAAGCACTTAGCACCCATTCATTTCACCAGTTTGTGGCACTATTTCTTCAGCACACTCTTGTGATCACTGCTTTTAAGCTCAAAGAGAACTGATTCATTTTGATTATGTTAATTACATTTTATTCTGTAGTTTCATTCAAATCCATAGTAATAAATGAACAGAAAAAAATATTCTGCAGTTGATGATGATCTACAATGGCATATAAAGTAAATGTATTATTTCTACTCAGGAGGCCTTTTAAACCAAAATGACAAAAAAATCATTCCCCTTGATGACCTGTCAATCTTGACATCCCCTCTGAGCCATTCGTCCATCCTGAATGAGAGAGTGGTGTGCGTGCAGATAGAGAATGTGTGTGTGCAGGTGAGCATCCTATAGTTAATGCTGCTAACTGAATCACAGGATCTGCAGTTTATTTTTAAAAGTTGAAATTGGATGGCACCATCAGCAGCACTGCGAAAATCCTACTAGCGATGGTGACAGTAACAACATCCGTAAAGTTTGTACCATCTTCGGCATGCAGGCGGGATTCAGCATGAACTCATGGATACTGCTTTTTCTGAGCATGTTCCCCCAACAAGCAGACTGTTCTACATCGCAAGGACGTGGTCCCTCACACCTACACCACCAACTGATCATCTCCAAACAGGAAACATCTGGAGATCCCCTCCCAAGTAACATTCACCCCGAGTTATGTTGCAAAAGAAGATTCTAGTTGGATGAGAAGGTGGATACCTGGATAAAATGGAATCTTTATAAAAATATAAAGAGAAAATATCAAAGAAGAGAAAAATATAATTTGAAATGTCACATTTATGATGGAGTCCTGCAGTTTCCTGTACCTCTTGCACATGTGCTCTGAGGACATTTTGACTTTGTGCGAACATTTTGACTGGTCCTCACAAATTCAAAGAGTTTTTTTTAGGGTTAAGATTTGGTTGTAGGGTTAGGGTTAGGTTAGGGTTAGGCATGTAGTTGTCAAGTCAGAAGGTCAGCGGTTCGATCCCAGTCTCCCCCATCTGCGTGCTGAAGTGTCAGAAGGTCAAGATACTGAACCACGACTGGCCCGTCATTTTTCTAGAGCTAGAAAAAGTGCTGCACATAGATGCACTTTATGAATGTGTGTGTGAATGGGTGAATGGCAAACTGTACTGTAAAGCGCTTTGGGTGGTCATCAATATTAGAAAAGCTTTATATAAATACAGACTATTTACCCTTTACAAGTGTGTGTGTGTGTGTGTGTGTGTGTGTGTGTGTGTGTGTGTGTGTGTGTGTGTGTGTGTGTGTGTGTGTGTGTGTGTGTGTGTGTGTGTGTGTGTGTGTGTGTGTGTGTGTGTGTGTGTGTGTGTGTGTGAGAACTGTCCTCATTGTATTTAAATGTCTCTCTGTGTTGTTTGCATCAGAGTTTTGTTGTGTCTCGGTGGATTGCTCTTGAGTAAGAGTTGAATCTGTGGTCATAACAATTACGAATAAAGCTTATTTATTCGGCACCACAGCATCACTGATGACTCTTGGGGCTGTGTGACTGCAACCTGAGTGGCAGGAAATATTCACGTACACATACAGAAATGAGAGAGACACAGACGCACTTCACGGACAGGGAACACTAGAGGTTCTCATCAATATTTCTTTCTGTTGAGTATTTAAGTTAGGAATCACACTCCATGTTTATGCTTCTGGCGCTACTACACAGCGTCATAGGAGAGTGTGTCACTTTCAGTTTTTCACACTTTCACCCCTCTCCCCTTTAACAAAAATGTACCAAAGTTACCCTCTGAGCCTTGTCTTCTCTCCACACACACACACACACACACACACACACACACACACACACACACACACACACACACACACACACACACACACACACACACACACACCCTACCTCCTGATTTTTATCATGCTGTCCCCCTCTCTTCATCACGCTCTATTTATTTGCAGGTATCTCTGTTGTGACACCCAGACAGAAATGAGGGAGTGGTTCGCTACTTTTCTCAGTATTCAGGTGTGATCTTATGCACATACACACACACACACTTTTCTATAAACTATTCTTAATGTCTGTCACCTGGACGGATTACCTGCGAAGTCAGAGCAACGTTTTATGACAGTTAGCTGGAAAAGACCTTGTTTAGGCGGAGGGAGAGGAAACAGAAGCGGGGAAGCTAGCTGGACTACGCGCTAGTCTAAAGGCTAACCCGTACAGACCAGCACTCCCGAGTCTGTTCCTCACCAACTCCACATCTCTCACAAAAGATCAGAATGAGAATTACGATACATTACCTCACCGCTGTGCATCCGGCAAACAGCTGTGTAATGGTGTGGTTTGAAATTCCAGCCAACTTTAAGCCCCCGTACATTTAGTGACTTAGTATTGTCTATTCCTTTACCTGTATAAATGTATTTAATACTCAATGGTTATGTTAAATCAGTTCTAATATTGTTAGACGATTGTCTTTACTGACTTGTTTTCATATGAATATGTTGAATGTTTTGCCACAGTGGAAACACGACTGCTTTTGCCCACAGAGGCGCCACAATCAACGAAAGTGAAAAGTTCCTTGTAGGACCTTTTTAAGAAAATGATCCAATAGTTTTAGAAGTGGTCTTAAGGATTACACACTATTCAATATAATATATTAATGCCATTAGGTCATTTGTCATCAGAGAAATGTTTAAAATCTTTTTTAATCCTGTTGATACTCATTTTTTTGCTCCTGTTTGTTTCTTTTTTATGAAATACCCTCCCCTCATCTTTCCCTCTGTCCTTGTCCACTCCTCATTTAAAGTACGATGGCAACGTGTGGCCTCAGGACGGACTCAAGCTGACGCGGGTGAGCCGCGTGTTGCCGGACACGCGTCATGGTAACGTGTCACTGATACCGCTGCGTGGCAGTGAGAATGAGATGCGGAACAGCGTAGCAGCTTTCAGCCAAGACGCGCTTGCTGTGAGTTACTGACCAATCACTGGGAATAATCTAGGAAAAACCCTTCAGCTGAATTTAAAGCTGTGGGCTTATCGGAGACATTCATGCTGAACAGGTGGTCCACACCCTCAACCTTGATCCTCAGAAGAGCAGAACCAATTGGCGCTCATCTTGTACAAACTGTGTAACATGTTTATCACCTTTGATTATTGCAGACATAAGATGGTGCACGAGGAGCTCTGCACATTTTCTTTTTCTTATTCTCTCCTGCCAAAAAGAGACAGATGTTGAGGGTTGCACCTGTGCAGGATCAATACTCTGTTCAATGATTCATCCATGATTTAATCATTATGACAGGATCTGGGTTCTTGAACAATTTTGACCAAAAATAGACTACAGGGCTCTTTCCTTCATGAAACACGTGTGTGTTTTCAGGAGCCTGGATCCCAGGGCCAGAAAATAAATTATTATTTGAGTCAAGGTCTATAAATGTCTAAGAATCCAGATGATGTGGAGAGGAGCAGACAGCAGCATCTTCATATTGTAGGAGGTTTGGACTGAGAACTAACAAGACAGAATTATTCTGGTGACGCTCTGGCTTCAAAGGAAACTACAGAAAAACAAACCCAACACATTTGAAAAAACTGAATTTGGCTGCAAACAGCGTTGCAGCTAAATCCAATACAATTTAGGTAAATGTTGACCATGTCTTCAAACTGAAAAAAAACACACAAAATGCCTCCATACTGTTCTTGTGTTGTCATCCAAGTGTCTGTAAGCCCCGACATTCAAAATTGACTCGAAACGGCGTCATTTAAACCAAAATTTAGGGTTCTCACGAGAACTTGTGAGTATCGCGAGAACTTGGATGACACCACAGGAGCACTATAGAGTCTTTTTCATTTTTTTTCCTGTTGTTTTTTAACGTTTGAAGTGGTCGCCCAGTTACTTCAATTGTATTGGATTTGACTGAAACGCTGTTTACCCCTGAAACTCATCTTTTGGGGGAACTATCCCTTTAACACAGCTCCACAGCACTGCTGCCATATCAGCTCACAGAGTTGTATGCTCAGCAAAGATTAGACATCATCACTGTGGGTTTGTTGGACAATATTTGAAGCACACTGACATAAAACCAGACCTGTTCAACAACATCAATATCACCCACTCCATCTGTTCTTATATTTTCATTGAGAATTGAGTGCAGCCATCCAGAATAATTCACTCAGCGTTTCGTCTCGGCCCTATGAGACCAAATATCCACAATCTGATGTGCAGTTGTCTCCTCCTGCTGTTTGCAGTCATCACATACCTCTCATTAGTTTGTTGCAGAATGCAGCAACACATAAGACAGTCAACTCAAGTCTGCTGTTACATCCACCGGCGTCAAGGAGATCCCAGGGTCGGCGTGTTGCTGCCTTCCAGATATTTTGTGTTGATTAACATCTCATCAATGCATTGACTTGATAAAATGTCTTTGTTGCCAGTGTGAGAGGAGGTGTGATTGCTTTGGTGATGGGATGGCAGCAGAGGCTGGATGTACGCAGGATGTTTGTGTTTGGGTGAAGGAGGTGGAGGAGGGATTCACTGCATATTCACTCCACGTAGAGGATGTCAAATTCTCTATGTGGAGTACACGTACATGGTACACTGACCATGTGTCAGTGTGTGTCTGTCTGCATTAGACTCACTGACAGCTCACATAAGACCTGTCCGTCTGTGTGTGTGTGTGTGTGTGTGTGTGAGTGAAAGGGAGGATGTTTGACTTATTATCTCCCTCTTGTCTTGAATGTTGATATTACTTGATGTGTACATCTGTTTTTCTCACACTGTAACACTTCTCCTTCACACTTTTTTTCTAGAAGATCAACATTTTTAAGTAGCCCATCGTAGTCAGAGTAAAGTCACTGTTCAGATCATCTTGTATCATTAATGAAATCCGGTTTATTCTTCTTCTGTCCTCAGTCCATCACTGTCTCCAGCTCCTTGTGTCATAACCCCTCTGTTGTTTATCTTTCAGCTCTTTAGAGATGTTCGATAATCTTTGCTGCAAGAAAGGTGAGACAGTTTCACACTCGGGTTAGTTATAATGTGGATAATGAGGGGAAAGATGCATCCCAACACTCAAAACTGTATCAAATATATTTGAAGACCAGGCTTCGAATGCATGCAGCAACACATGAGGCCACCTAACAACACGTGATTCACCTGAGTGCAGGACACCTGTCAATCAGCTTGGCCCGCGTGACTACAGGCATCCAGGGAATTGTAGTCTCAGTTTGGATGAACTACAAATTAAAGACAGTGTCCACAGATACAACCAAGAAGCACTCAGCACCTCACATCAAAACTAGTATAGCACTCAGTGGAGCACATACCTCTGCCAAAGCCCCACAGTCCCTTTAAATTCAATCATACATATCACTCCTCTAAACATTATTTTTTCATTAATATTTCTGATTACATTTTTGAGAAGTCCACCACTACACTAAATTGAATCAAAATGGGAGCAGTAGTTTATGCGTAATCCTGCTCAGAAAGAAACAGTAAACATAACATAACACATTTCAACGTATACGTAAATATTATCTATGTACAACAGAATGGAAAGCAATAGAGATAAATACTGTGTCAACATCCGGCATCATAAAACATAAAGCAGAGTCTACGATAAGAAAACCCTCATATCTTCAGCCAATCCTGATACTGGATGAGCGCTGAGTTTTTTACTTAGAAGGTGGATAGCACATAAAGTATTTTCTGATTAAATACATTTTGGTTCTTGTGTGGTTAATAGTCTGAGTTGATGTAAATATGTTTTTGATGATAAAACTAATACTTGTGGCTGTGAGTATGTTACAGTGGATCAGAACTTACTCTGTTTTCTCTCTGTAATTTCTCTCAATTTTTTACTATTATAGCTCCAGCTGTTAAAATCTGCTGTCCTCTTGGATAATAAATTCAGTAATGACACAATCAATCAAGTGTGTAAATGAACAAAGCGTTGATTTCCACCTGAATAAAATGTGTCTCTCAGCTGACAGTCATGTAAATCTTACTGCAGCTTATGACTGGAGTGAAAAGCTCAGACTCTAGCTAATGACTCTGTGACTGTTCAATTTTGCTGGAATGACTATTAAATTAGTCCAACAGAAAATCAATCATTTTCTATGATGAATTGAACATTTCAGTTATTTATTAAGCTTCTCAAATGTGATATTTATTGTGATACATCTCAAATTTCATATGTTTGGGTTTTGCACTGTTTCCTTTGCCTCCGAGGTACGTCATTTATTTAGCATTTTTCATTAATTTCCTACATTTACTTACTAAATAATGAATGAAAATAATAATAAACTAATTAATAAATAATAGAAGTATTTAGAAGCAGCCCTAATATTAAATGAGCCTGTACTATAATTCCAGGCTTCACTGAAATTGACATATCGCAGAGTTTAAGTGGAAGATCAGAGGTGATGGGTTGATATATTTGTCGGACTGTGTATTTGCCGTGTATCTGCTCTCTTGACCGCTGCTCATTGAGTCCACGTCATATCGGCAGCCTCATGTCTGGTTGCCATGGCTCCGAGACATTTTGAGCTGGATCCCTAGATGCTGCTGCGAAGTGGATTTTTAGGGTTTAAGGATAAAAAGCAACATGTTTGTTTCACCAAGTAGATTTAAAAAAGCATGTAAAGTATTTATGAAAGAAAAAGTTGTAAACCCTGAATTTAATCACTGTCCATCTGGATGTTTGTTCTTTAAAGGGCAGATGGTCGGCCTCATCACGAACTTTAAACATCCCAATTACATCATCGTTCTGTGACTGTACAGAGCAGTAATGGACTCGCACACTGGGTCGGGATTACGGCCTCGGACCTCCGTCTGCTCCTCGTCTGCTGGAAATTAAACGGACCAAAAACAGTGTGGACGACAGGATCATGTGTAAAATAGAACCCACACTGGTTTCAAGAATTGAACTTGATGTATAGTAGAAGCAGCTGTGGCATTAAAGTGACAGTTTGACGGACAACAATCGCTCTGAAGGTTTGCTGAATCAGCTCGACGTGGAGCAAGTCTGCACTCAATGTTTCCACTGGTCAGTGTCAGGAAATCACTGAAATGTTTTACAGGACAGTGTAAGCGCCTTAGTCGGGTTATTGTAGGCACAAGCATTGAGTGCTTAGTTTTTAAATAGAAAATACAAGTTTATAGACCATAGACACATTTCTAATTCTGTGACATTTTAGCTCTTTCTGTGTCACTGCTCGACGAGCTGTTGGCATCACCCTGCAGCTCAACAGCTGAAACAAATGCTATTGTAAGTAAATCTGATGACTTGATATCTGACAGCTGATTGGTCTGAGACTGGGCCTGAGAGAAAGCTGAGAAATAGGTGATAACTCAGTGTCTGTTCTGCCGCAGAGCAAAAGCCTTCGTCAGGCTTACACTGAATATGTGCTTGTGTCGATTTGTCCATGTGTGAATATGTGTATTTGTGAGGGGTGAACGAAAGAGAAGCATGTGCTGTAAAAAACATTATTTTGTAAAGATTAAAGTAAGAAAGTCACAGATGAGAGCTAAACATTTTTTAAACATGAGCTAAAACAAGAGAAGTGTACTTTGATCCACGTTGTCCCTTATTCTCTATTCAAATAAAGTGCACCTTATGTAAGAAACATTTCAAAACATATTTACTTATCAAAGCCATGTTTTTTGCCCCGGCCTGATCAGATCAGAATTTTGTCTGTACCGTTGCAGAGCTCTGTGTCCTTCTGTGTGCAGGTCCTGTTCTAAAGCAATCCTCGGTGGCAGTGTACAGAACTTGTGCAGTTTTGATATTAACCAGCGGTTTTATTAAGGTTTAGGTTATAAATCAATCACAATCAATCAACATATGATAGTTTTTTAAACGACACAACCGTGCACAAAGGACAAGAAGCAAATTAGTCAATCATTCTTTTTACTTGGGCCTAAACTTGTATATATATTATTTTTTCTAAAGCATTAACCTGCCCACAGTTGCCTTACGAGATGCTTCGAATGTTTCCCCCCCTCGCTCCCTTGTGTTGTTGCCTGGATGCCACCTGTAGCGTCTCCTAGTTGTGAAGATCTTTTATTTATTTGGACAGCAGAGGCTGGACTGTAGATTGTTGTTTTGCTGAGGCGTCTGTTCTGCTAAATGTCAGTTTTAAACACCTTTTTATAATGACAGTGCCTGTGATAATGTGTATATACAGTACAGATTATTTGTGTATGTGTTA
The DNA here is from genome assembly GCF_009819705.1 of Hippoglossus hippoglossus. Taxonomy (NCBI): domain Eukaryota; kingdom Metazoa; phylum Chordata; class Actinopteri; order Pleuronectiformes; family Pleuronectidae; genus Hippoglossus; species Hippoglossus hippoglossus. Next base: position 16,285,873 of record NC_047163.1, on the reverse strand, counting down.
ATAGGCGTCGTCAAGCTCGGACCTCGGGAGAAGAAGACTCCAGTCCACTTGTGAATGAACCGTTTTAATGTCCTGTTACAAGATCCGGTTGCAATATCTTGTCTAATCTGCTTCATTTATCTGAGGCTTCTGCATAGACGTACACACACTCTGAAGTTACAGCGCCACCACCAGGTTTTCGTTTTGAGGATGTGATGTGAACTCAACTCAGTTTTTCTGTATTCTCCCTCTGAATGGTACTAATCAGCCATCTCATCTTGTTTGCATTGAACGACCCTTTGTCTATGCAGGTCGACAGCCATTGGCCGGAGGCATTATGTTTTTGTGTTGTCCGCCCCGTTCTAGTGAGTGAGGTGTCTCAAGAGCGCCTCGATGGAATCTCTTCAAATTTGATACGAACATTCACTTGGCCTGAAAAATGAAGTGATTTGTTTTCAGCAGCCAAAGGTCAAAGGTCACGGTGACGTCATGAATCTGGTATTAGGAAGTACGCAGACTGAAATTGAACTGGTTGGCGCAGGCATAAAAAATGCAGGGCGGGGATTCTAGTCATGGGAAGTTCAGTTTGTGCAAAGAATTTTATTTTGATCATTTGAACATGTCTGTTTTAAAACAATAAAGTCTAAAGGTCCTGCAGGTGGAGGTGAATACTTTAGATGTGCAGGGTTTATCCTCAGTTTCCGTTTTTCTAATTCTGTAACTCTGAATTTTAGTGATTTTGCATATTAAGAATCTAATAAACACGTTCAGATAGTTAACGTGTGTGTCGTGTCGTTTCCTTTTAAGAAAAAAAAAACCGTGTTTCACCACAAGGTTGTTGCCCTTTCAGCTCTGACCCTCCTTCATGCTAATCCACTCGTTTTTTTCTCATGTGCTTTTATGAAATGAATGTGCGCACACTGTCAAAGTCTAATCTGTCCTACAGGGCACCGCACCAAACGTGTACACAACACATCACACGTGTGCATAATGTAAACACAAATACATAGGGACAGAAACTTCCATAAGGCCTGCGGGTTTCATGGTAATGTCATGCTGCACTACAGCCATAAAGTAGAAGTCTATAGATGTGCTTCAAGGAAGTATGTGTGTGTGTGGGTGGGTGGGGTACAGTGATCATAGGGAGAGCCCTGAGGAAGTTTCCTGTGTGTTTGTGTGTGTGTGTGTGTGTGTGTGTGTATGAGTCACGGTGGTCCACCAGCTCTATGTTCGTTCTTCTAAGCACATCTGACACATCAGGGTCACTCTGTACCTCGAGACACACACCGACAGCGCCCCGTGAGGGACTCACACACAGGAGACCTTCACTATACTGTTCACACACGCACAGGAGACCCACCGGGAGGGACACACACACACAAATATACACACAGGAGGATGCTTAAACATACACACACTAACATGGCCTTTACTATATAGGTCATAGCAGCGGTTGCATAAAGCAGAGGGGTGAGGATGAGGATGAAAGGGCCACAAATGGAAGACGAAGATAAAGTCAAAACTGGGGAAACGAGCTCGAGGGGCTGGGCCTGCAGGGCGGCAGCTGCCAGGACCTGCCAGCCCACCTGCCAGCTCCCAGAAATAATATGCAAATTCAACCAAAGCTCAGCGGGGCCACAAGTCCCGAGACAGACAAACAATAGGAGGGACAACAGCAGCCACGGCTATGGCAGAAATCTGGCCATCCACCTGTGGGAGCCCGAGTTCTTCATCTCCACTCAGAGCCCGCAGCCTTGAGTGCAGCGTGAGGGAGTGACACGTAAATTGGATTTCACTGCGCGCTGCACTGCATCGTCAGACGGGAAAGCTGCTTCCTTCATGTGAAGTTCGGCCTTAACTGAGTCAGCTCCAGGAAGCCAGTGTGAGTCCATAATGACACACTCACTGTGGTCATTGTTTGCACACAGACACAGAACGAAGTCCTGAAGCACACCAACAAAACCCTGACGCACCAACACCCACACAGCCCATGTGTCACCTTTCATAAATTCTTGTTATAATGGTCAAGTTATAATGACACAACAGATGTAAAATTCATTCATTATGTATAGTATAATGGTTTATGTAATACCTAATATGGTTAGTTGCCTGTACAATGTAATGATCGTCATTGTTACAACATTAACAGAGCACCCACTCAAAAAGGACACAAACTAGAGTGGCTCTCAGTAGAGCGCTGTTGGTCAGTGGGGTTTTTCTTCTTTAGTTCCTTTTGGCCGGTCTATCTTCTATTTATCTTTTATTGAAGCAGGTGAGTGTTTTTAGTCATAAAAGCATCTTATCTTTGGCTGCTACTCTCTGACTCTTAATTATGTTCGACCACTTTGAGACAAGCAGCATGTCCAGCAAGGCCCAACAGTTACGCGTGATTCAAATTAACGATTGCCTAGTTCTTATAGTAGAAAAATGAAAGGAGACAAGGAAGTGTTCTGACTGAGAACCTAAATGATACATTTGTCTTTCAGTTAACGAAAGTGAAAGAAAAAGAAAATGTCCTGACTTTGCCCCTTGATCTGCAGCTGCACTAAAATGTGAAAGGTTGTACTCAGGCCCAGGCTTCACCCCATCAAAAAGTCTGGTGGAAGTGAGTAGTTTACGATTAAACCAACAAAAACATCAACAAAACAGACAACTAGAAAGGCTCTTTCTTAAGTTTTCTTAGCCCGTGTCTCATCCTTCAATTAGATTGGGTGGAAATAAATTCAATAGTTTTCGTGTTATCCTGCTGACAAATAGATTTTTAAAAAACGACAGACAGGAGTGAAAACACAAACCTCCTTGTTGGAAATAATTAACTTAGTTACTTCAAATTGATGTTGATGATGTGACTGTGTAAGAACAAGACTGAGGATATTTTTCAGGTGTATTTCCAGCAGATACAGGTATCGTGGATAATCAGTCAACAGAGGGTATCGTGGCTCCGTTTTAATGAAACCATAAAACTGAAATTCATTTGCAATTCAACTCAGCAGTTGGTGAACCACGCAAGATTTTCCCAAACGTATCTTGAGACACAGATTTACCCAAATCCAAATCAGGCCTCAGTGAATCTGACAAAAAAGTTTTGCACTGCGATTAGATATAAAAGCAGTTGTGGCCGATAACTCCCCACAAATCCCTGAGTTTCCCTCAGACTACAGAGGAGTAGATGAGCTTTTTCTTTTTGAACACAGTGAGTAAGGAATGAAGGAGGAAAAGTCACTTAATGATGTTGTTGTTCTATGTGATGCGGTTCTGTCCTGTTTGAATCCTCATCTGATACAAATACATGTGCTTATACAGAGGAATGTTAATGTTTAAGATATATGCACAGTTTACAATAGAATGTATATGTATATATGTATATCAAGAGAACTGATACCTATTAGCGGTAGAGCCTCTACGGAGGCATGTGCCATTCTAGTTTGTACAGTCACTTTTATGGTGGCTGTTGTGTGTGTGTCTGTTTATGTCTCTCGTTGATAAACACTGTACTTGTGTGCAAAAGAGGGCACCATAGATTAAGCTTGATTTGAAACCCCCCCCCCCCACACACACACACGCACATCCTTACCCCACTCTCCAGGGGCACCGCACAGAGCGTACTGACCAGCTGCATCTCCATCTGGTGGGAGACTGTCGGTCTCAGACCGGACGTCCCTGCAGAAATTGGTCGGGACAGCTGAAGAGATCATCGGGACTTCACTCCCATCATTCCATGACATTTCTATCAAACAGCGTCTGACCACGACCATCAACCTTTTCGTCATGGACTGTACGCCCCTCTGCCTTCCGGTCAAAGATGTCACAGCATGAGGAGCAGAACTGTCAGGTTCTGCAAGAGCTTCTTCCTCCAAAACTCCTCAACTCCATTTAACTCACCCACCCCCTTCTACACATACACACACACACACACATGCGTACAATATAATATATTCTTTCATTTATTATTACTATTTTTAACTTTACACCTACTTAGGGAACCACAACGTTCTACTTAACGTTCGTGAGATAGATGTAATGAATACAATGTGACAAAATGTTTGGATTGTCTAAACACTGCTCGTTCTTAATGTTCTGCAGCTTTAACCCCTCAGATCACATGTACCTGTCACCCACTGTGTCCCTCAGTGCCCTCGTCTACGTTCGCCTGCAGTGGGACACGTCACTCCACATTTGGATAATCACTCCTCCACCTGCCACAACCTGCCAACACCTTCTAATCCACCACTGATGAGCTTTTCACACATTTTACACATGGAACTGACTGTGCAGTTCATATTCCTCACATATTTTCCCTTTGCCTTTTCTTGGTCAGACACAAAATCCTTTTAGCCTCAGAAACCCTGATCTTTCTGCTTTGTTGTCAAGGAAACCAGCCAAGCGAGCGCTGATCACATCAAAGGTGTTGATCCTTGCCGCGGTTTGACTGTACAAAGCTTTTCTGTCAGACGCCGTGCTGCATTTCATTTGATGTTCTTCAGTGGGGCTGAGCTCGCCGTGTCCAGCTGCATTAGGAGGCTCACACTGAAGCGGCACGAGCCTTTTCCCTCCCGGTGTCTGACATGTCAGGAGCAGGCGGTGATATAAGCATCTGTCAGGCAGATTGAAGAGGTGTGAAGAGATGCATGCAGGTGAGAGGCAGGGAAGTGTACGTCGGCCTTCTGCCAAGTGTTTCAAGATAAGATAAGATAACATGAATTGATTCCATGAATAACATTGTCATTGAAGTTAATGAGACGAGAGGTTAAAGAGTCGGTGGCAGCTTTGTAGTTGAATCACATGTAAAATCTCCTCTGCAGGCATTAATTTACATAAACAAGTGAAGTTGTGATGGTAGAGTGTGCTCATGTGGTTATTATACCCACTGACTGTTGGATAAAACATGCTGTATCGATTTCCTGCACTGTTTTTCCATTGAGTCTGAGCTCTGGCAACATTTTCACCTGAATTAAAGATTTGTTGAACGTCTCATACCACACAGCGAGAGCAGAGTTCATCTCCAGAGTCGTCGTAGCGACTGAGCAGAGTGCAGAAGCAAAATGAGGAAAGCCATGTTTACATGAGACCTTAATTCGTTTAATGCAGGAAAACATCTATCAGCTCCTTCAGGTCTGCAGCCGTATTGATTTGAATGTAACATGTTTACCCCGTTAAACAAACAGGAGGCCTGCAGCCAATCCAGACTGGACTGTTAAAGTGAAGATTCAAATGAAATGTCAACGGAAAGGAAAATATTCATGAAGGTGATTGTAATTCTGGTTCTATTAAAGTTACTCCCACCGACAAATGTTATTTCTTTCTCTCAGGAGAGTTGAGCATGTTGAGGTTTCTGGTTCAGTGCGGTATCAGCTTGTCAGAGAAGAGCCGCTGATGCTACACGCTGCAACACTCACTGTCTGATCATATCTGCCTCTGACAGTGCAAATATTATGTTCCAAATTTCAAACGGGTAATGTAACTGGTTTACATAAACGTGCTTGCCTACTTTCCACCACACCTTATCATCAAAGCTTGAGTTGACTGAGAGTTACAGACACGTAAACATGCGTCTAAGGCTCCAAGTGTAGAAGTGAATCAGGGACATTGGCCACCAGGACCCCAGCTTGACCTTGACTGAATGATAACTTTAGCTCGACACATTGAAAACATCAGGATGTGGAGCCTGTGTTTGTTCATGTAAAAACTAAAAGACTACGGGCGGCTGTGAATCAGGAGGTAGAACGGATCGTCCACTAACCAGAAGGTTGGTGGTTTGATCCCTGGCTCATCCAGTTTCGGCTGTGTCCAGGCAAATTGTCCTTGGGCACTTAACCCTAAACTGTTTTGGGTATAGCTGTGTATAAAGGGCTTCATGAATTGTGTGTAAATGGGTGAATTTACACACAATTCATTTACAAATACAGAAAAAAAACACAAGCAACAAAAAGTATTTTTTATTTCTTAGAATGACGTAAATTTGAACATCTATTCAATTACAACTAGAATGACACTCAGTAAAGCGCTTACCTCAAGACTCAACAGTCTCCTTGAATTCAATCTATCTGCACCAATTTTCTCACACTCATAGATATTAGTTGCCAGAACTAAGAATAATAGGATTTTTTATATAACAGAATGGAGAATTGTGTAAAAATGTGTTTGTTTTAGTACAACATTCACAATCAGATACTGTGTCTGGTTCTCAGAAAAAGTTGTTTCCAATAATCGTCAAGTTTTTGAGCTGCAGCACTGAACCTCTGCACAAGATAAACACACACACACTCTCCCTGTCTATCCTGCTCTCTGACCTTTATGCTGAAAAAGAACAAGCTCTCTCTGAGGGCTACAAGAAAACACACAGCTTCAGTGTAGAGGGCATGAATTAAGTAAATAAAGTGAATCCAGGCTGTTCTCCTCATCCAATTCTATACCCTCTGATGTTTTATCTTGGCTCCCAGGTGTGTGTGTGTGTGTGTGTTTGTGTGTGTGTTTGTGTGTAGTCATCCTTCTTATCCCTGAAGCCACTCCTGCAGGCTGCAGCTGCAAATGGAAACAGAGCTGGAGCGAAGTTGTGTGATCCAGAGGGAGTTCGATTGTATGCGGAGATACGGGGGAGCATCTCTCAGCTGGAAACACTTGATCTGAACAATTTCCTTTAATACATATCATTAACACCTCGACTTCAGTCACCTCCAGCTGACTGTATGGAAATGTACAGGGCCACTCACACACACACACACACAGATATTCACTTTTATCGCGCACACACACACACACAGTAATGTCTTACTCTATCATAATATATACATTCACAAACACACTCACACTTGCTGAGTCCCGCAGCACTTCTTCAGTCCTGCGAAAGCTGTCGTGCTTGGCTGCGTCTGCTACCACCCTCCAGCCCCTCCCTCTGAGCTTATCACCAATTACTGGTCCTCGAGAAAAAACAGGAAGAAAAAAAAAAAAAGATGGGAAAGAGGCCCTTCTCCTTGTCCCCATGGCAACCGCTCTCCTCTTCTCCTTTTTCTGCACAATCAATCAGACAACGACTGTCTCGCTGTCCTGCCCCGGCCGGGCTAAAGGGGAGAGGTGCAGCACAGAAAGCAAACACCACATCCAGAGGTTTGTTGTAGCAGCTATTTTAGTCTCTGTCAGTCCTCCATCTTTGTCTCATGTCTCACCTCTAACTGGCCAAACATACTTTAGAGCATGTGCAGCATGCTAATAAAATGAAAATAATAACTATTATATAATCACATATGATAATAATTATTATTTTATAATAATAATAGATAGTTAGATAATAATAGCAGTAAATATATTTGATTTCATCAGGCCTTTCTAAATACCCTACAATGCATCATGAATAAACACATAAATAATGAAAGCCACACGTTAGACTCAGATCAGGAGACACAAACACCTGTCAATACAACGTATGTGACACAAGTATAATTTAAATTAAAACCAAGGTTAGATTTAAGTTTCAAGTTTTAAAATCAAGAATCCAACGTCCCCGACATTTAGAGCCAGATTCGGTGCAGTAGCGATCGACCAATTGTGAGCCAGTCACAGCTCGGTCATGACGTTTCACTCTCTTATTTATGGCATCAAATGACGGAAAAATCTACATTTGAATGAACAAACACTGATGTCCTAAGAACTATCTTAAAGGACAGAAACAATATTATATATACAATATTAACAAATCAAAATATTTTCGATGTGTACTCTGACTTTTTAGTTTCCACTAACATGGAGGAGGTGGGCTTTATAACCTATGCTGCAGCCAGCCAGCAGGTGATCAAGACTCTTTGGTTTAGGGAGCAGTCTCCTCGTCCGTCTTTATATACAGTCTACATGCCATACTAATGATACATGAATACTTATGAAGTGGCCTCCTCATATTTTGACTGTTGCATCTTGCAATATTGAGTGTTTTAAGAGATGTCACCTGTCGAAGGTTAAATGTCTGTACTGGAGTGTTTAAGTTACTCAGCACAAAGACAAGAAACAGGTTGAAATGGCCAAAGGAAACAATACCAGCACGCAGAGTAAAAATTTAAGTGTAAATGCCATAAAAGTACAGTAAATTACAAAAAGATTATAAACATGAAAAGTTGTAATCGGTAAATGATTTGGTTTGTTTAAGATTAAGATTTGTTCCCAGGATTATTCAATTGCTTAATGGTCTTGAAAGTTAAATTAAATCAAATTCTGTGTCAAAATACAAAAAAATCACATCCTTCTCATCTGGCAAAAACAAAACAAAAACTAGAATGTCGGCTTGTTCCTGAAATGAACTTCTCCTTCAGTCTCACTGTTACTCAGTTCAAATCAGATCCGGATGAGCGATGGCTAATGGCATAAAATATAAATGCCTCTCGGCCTTTTTCTTCCATATGCTCGTCCCATTTCTGCCTCCGTCTTCCCCTCCACCAGTCTCCTTTTGTTAAACTCTTTTCCCACTTCCCACCTCGCCTTCGTCTTTTCTTTGACTTTATCTTTCAGCAGCTGATTTCTCACCAGCAGCCGACACAGAGAAATTGGAGAACATTTCGTGTCTGACACCCGACTTATCTCCCAGATACAATCACCGTGGAGGAACTAAGGAGGAGGAGGAAGAGGAGGAGGGGAAAGAGGCTGACTGGAGGGAGGAAGAGAAGAAAGGGGGAAAGGTGGAGAGAGAGAGAGAGAGAGAGAGAGAGAGAGAGAGAGAATGGAAAGGTGGAGAGGTATAAATGGGACAAGAAATGGTACTAGAGGCAGACGAGGAAGATGAAGATGGAAAAGGAAAGAATAGGTACAGAGGGGAAGGAGGAAGCATTGAATATGCGAAATGAATGCTTACTGAAAGAAAGGAGAGAAACTGGAGGTGATGAAGATAGGGACGTGAAAGGCGATGACTGTGGAGAGACAGGAAAGAGGGGGATGATAGATGAAGAGGAGAAGAAAAGAAGATAGGGCAGATAGGAAGCAGCATATCCAAACAATTTATTAAGATTCTGTCATCTCATAATCACCACTTATTTTTTCTTCCAAAGATGCTGAACACCGTGACCATCAGGAAACGCACTGGGCTGAGCTCAATGAAGGAGGGGCAGATGAGAGGAAGGGAGCGGAGATGGGAAGGATGGAGGAGGAGGAAGAAGGAGGAAGGAGAAAGGAGGAAGGGAGGGCCTGGGAGAAGAGTGCTATTAGTAGGTTAGTCAGTCTTGTAAAGACGCTGTGGGCGAGTGCACCACTAGCCACTGTGTGTGTGTGTGTGTGTGTGTGTGTGTGTGTGTGTGTGTGTGTGTGTGTGTGTGTGTGTGTGTGTGTGTGTGTGTGGGACAGGATGTGCACAGGCCAACAGGCTGAGGAATCTGCCTGTTAATCACTCTACAGTTTAATTAAAGTTGATTGGCCTGATGTGCCGCGGGGCAGATGATATCATCGTATCATATTGTAAAGGCAGCTGCGGCGGTGGCGTCGTGTGTGTGTGCTGGCAAACACACTTCTCTGCTGACACAGTGGCACAAATAAGCACGTTGACAGAGAGTATATATATATATTTTCTTTTATCTTCTTTTTTTCCTCCGTCTCCCTCGCTCACACAGACGATCACAGTGTTGCGTATAGATTTCCCTCCCAAGGTCTTAATCGCCTCCTCTCTCCAGGACGGCTGCTGTCATTACAAACCATTGTTGTGCAGACAAACTGTGTTGAAAATGAGCAAAATATGAGGAGGTACAAGACACATTTCAGAGACTCACTGAACTCCAGATATTCTCCTGAAATTATCCCGAGGGGCTGCGAGTGAGAACGCAAACAAAAATGAGTGAATTTGCGCGTCATGTGCTACCTCCTGCGTGTCCTGTACCCAGACACCACCCCTCACCTCAATGTCCTGGAAATATCCCTGTTGTTGTGAGAGCGACTGACCCGGACAATCTCCTGCGTTCTTCACATGTGAAAGACAAACTGTGCAAGAACTGGGTCCGGACATTTTTCCGCAGTTAATTTCTGAAAACAGCTTTAGTTTATTTCCATTTTATGTTTTTATATAACTAACCCTCATGAAAACACATACAATTCTAAATATGTTTATTTTAAGTTTTGGTGGGGGGCAGATAACATTTGAAAACATCAGTTTTAGACGTCTTGTGTAAACCAGGTATCTCCAAAAATGTCAGCCTTTAATGAGATGAGAAAAGTTATTCCTTCATCCATCATCTTTGCCATTTTATCCTTAAAGAGTCACAAGGGGGCTGGAGCCAATCCCCCTCAGAGACGGGGTTCACCCTGGATGGGTCGCCAGCGCATCACAGGGCCGACATACAGAGACAAACAACCATTTGAGCTCACATTCACACAAATAGCTAATGAACTTGGTTTAACTGTGGGAGGAAGCTGGAGTACCGTGAGGAAACCCACAGAAAATGTCCAGTCAGAAAGACCCCCAGCTGAACCGGGATGTGAAAGAGGAACCTTCTAACTGTGAGGTGACAGGGACGAGGAATACTCTATGTGGGTATAGGCATTTGATCTAAAGTTATGAAATGCTAAGCAACATTTCAAAGACTGAAAACACCCTGCTGAACAATACAGTGTTCATCTCAGGAGATAGATGATGATGATAAATGGCTGCGAGGGGATCTTGTGATGAACGTTCAGAGTATAAGCGTCCGTTTAAATGCTCACACACACAGGAATCTGTCTTCATCAGCAGGTCCAAAGTTAATAGAGAATGCAAAGTTCAAACTCCCTGCACACTGTTTATACAGAGTTTACACTGAGGGTGAAAGTAGACTGACACTCTCGCCGGTTCTTCTGCCCCGACCCTCAGGGCTTCATATTCTCCTCCTGCTCCCAGCTTCATGCATCCCTGAACACACACACACACACACACACACACACACACACACACACACATACACATTAAATGACATCAATAAAGTTTGGTTTGGTGGTGAAAAAAAAAATCTAAAGTGGGTCTGCACGGGAACAATAAATTGAACGCACCCTCAGAATCACATGTGATTGTTTAGGAAGTGAAGTTGCGCACGTTTCTCATGTCAGAGTCGCAGAATAACAAGTGTAGCTTGTTTTCTGTCCGGATCCTTAGAAAGAAACTGAGCTTCAGGAGACATGAAGACTTAGTTTGTCATTTTACTTCGGAGATTTTAGCAGAAAACAACTTCCTGTCAAAAACTCCAGGATATGAACCAGTGAACTCAGCAGAATATGACGTCAGCATCAGCAACAACAGGTATGAGACAAACACACTGGAACTGTGAGTGTGTGTGTGTGTGTGTGTGTGTTTTCTTGAGTTGAGCAGTATCACCATCTTAAGTATATACTGAACTGATATTAAGTGTGTGCACAAGTTATAATGGTTTGATCCAGAAGCAGCTGGGGACGTACATGAACTGACAAATACAGATTTAAGAGGCCGTGCAATCAGTTTCTGGTGTACGATCACTTTGGAGTCTTCAATTAACCTAACCCCAATCTGTATGTCTGTGGACTGTGGGAGGAAGCTGGGGTATCTGGAGAAAACCCACCCAGACACAAGCAGAACATGCAAACCCAGGCACAGTGCTAACCACCGTGCCAGCCACCATCTCGATTTTCCCATCTTATTATATATCCACATGCATACCTGCGTTTACGTAATATTATATCCAGCGATGAGGTGATAAAAATGTCTGAGCCCCAGAGCAGGCAGATAGAAAAAAAAGATGGTCACTCCAGAGACAAAGGAGGCCTTCATGCATCATGTGTCTGCGGTCAGGATCAGGCCTCTGAGCACAAAGCAGCACGGGTGCTGTTCAGGGAGCAAGAGAGCAAATAGAGACTGTGCAGATGATGTAGCCACAGGGCTGTGTGTGTGTGTGTGTGTGTGTGTGTGTGTGTGTGTGTGTGTGTGTGTGTGTGTGTGTGTGTGTGTAGTCCTGGGTTATGCCATCACAGTTACATAAGCTATTTGGGAAAAGGGCTAAACTCTGCACACAGTAAAGCGGGTGTGGGTGGGGGGGGGTTGTTTATCAAGAAAAATATATTTTCCAAAAACTGTAAATTACACAGATTGTATCCTAAATGAGACACACACACACACACACACACAGAAGAGGTGCAGTAATTCCGCAGTCTGTCACGACACAATTGTCCAAACTCCTGTCACGTTTTTGTGAGCAGAACTTTTGACATTGCACCATAATCCTCTTTTCTCTCTCTCCTCGTTTCTCTCTTTCTCGCAAAATCACCGCCGTCAGCCCTCTCTCCTTCAAACTGCATTATTTGTTTCGCTGCGTGTGTCTCAGCTGCGTGACTCCACACACGACACTACGACGTACGTTCCTGCGTGAAGCACCGGGGCCGCCGCTAAGTCGAGAGGAACCTATCAGCTCTCTCCAACAAATGCCACCATCTGCGTGAGAGTCTGTGTGTTTACGCATGTCGCTTTGCACTTAAGGGATAATCCCTGCTCCCATTATTTGATACAGATGATACTTGTGGAAACTCAAATTCTGTAATGAATTGGTTTTCTGGTGTTTACGTAAATGCAAACAAAGTAGGTTTAGCGGTAGATTTGGGCTCCGGTAACAGGAATTGCTTCCTAGAGCTTAGATAGGGCTGCGTTGTTTTTCCCTTAGTTTGGAGGCAGCCTGAGCTGTGTGTCAGATTAACAGCTACAACCCCTCAGATGAGACGCAGTGCAACTCAGGAGTTGTCCCCTGTCATGGCCGATATGAATCAAACGCAGCAGCACAGGTAAAGACTATGTTCAACATTTTGGGAAATAAACTTTCTTTCAGAGAGTTAATTGAAAAGTTAGATTAAAAATCGAATTTCTGTAAACAGACTGAAAACAGCTGCTTTCAGACAAGCATTGAACTTTACGTGAGGACGCAAATGTCTGAGTCAGTTGCTCCGAACATTTTAAGCAAAATTTGAATGCCAGACTCTTAGTAAAATAGGCATGGTGCTGACATTTCTAGCACGCAACGGAAGAGAAACAGGCGGAATACAAATATCTCGGGATGAAAAAGACACCTAGAAGATGTCAACTTGGAAAGACAACAAGATTCGAGAGCTTTTGACGATAAGGGCTGATGTAAACAAAAACAGAAACATTTCTGCAGTGGAATTTATACGTCATTTCCTGTCTCCTGCAGACTCTACGCAGGAGCCGCTCCTCACACCTGGACACTCTCAGTCCACCAAACTCACCTGGACAGTTTCCATTTGTTGTGAACACGTCTGACCAGGACATTCTCCTGCTGTGTTCCTATTATGAGGGTTTTTTGCTGAGGAGTAGTCACAGCATGTGTAGTAACTCCCTGTTTTCACTCTCATTGAGTATAGGAGAGTATAGAAGTATAGTAGTATAGAATAAGAATTAAAGACTGGATATAAAAAGATGGAAGAGATGATTGCTAAATCAGTGCCTCCTGGTGGTTGGCTGCATTGTATGTCATGAACTCGGCCTTCTCCATGTTGGTGGATGGGACATGGAAGTCAAAGTAAACAATTAGGTAGTTCTTATCACACCGATATATGTTCAAGTGTTCATTTAATTAGTCATTCGATGCTGTACAAACGGAATGAAAAGTTGAGAATGGCTTGTGATTGGTTGAGTGTGTGTATCAAGAAGAAGAAAGGTCCTCTGTGGTTCTAACATGTTCATTATACCACAGCAGCTGACTGAGCCACAGGTGATTTGAAATAAGAGCTAGACTGTGGATAGATGAGCTGGATCATGTTTCTGGGGAGCAGCCAGACAGGCCCGCCATGGCCCAAATGCATTGAGGCTTTTTTGTTGGAACACCTCTCATATCCCTGCAGGCGGAATGAAACAGAGTTAATATGGACCCAGTTCAAAACCTCCATCACAGACGCAGCTGCATCACACTGTGGCCAGGAGGTGGTCGCTGCTTTTCATTGGTGGCAGCCAAAGAGCTGAAGGAGGCGCTGACTGAAGACAGAGACCTTCCAAGCTCAGTTGGCGTAAATTCAGTGAAACTGACAGGCCAGAAAGGCTGCAGCTGATGCACAGCTATGGATGACGACTTCTGGGTCATTACATACCAGTGATGCTAAATGATGCAGGTTGTAAGTGAAGCATCAGTTAATACTTTTTAATAATAACCCTCACAGTCCCCTGGTCAAACACTATTTCTTTTGCACATTTTCTATTTCAATATAAACAGGGATATATATTTGGATATTTGCAATCAAAATATATAATAATAACAGTAATGATAATAAGCCAAATTTAAAGAGCACTTTTTAAAATCCACACGGCCTGTGAATGGTTGTTTTGACTGTATGTTGGCCTTGTGGCACGTTGGCGACCTGTCCAGGGTGCGGCCCGCCTCTCGACCAATGTCAGCAGGGATTGGTTCCAGGTCACCACAGTCAAACACATGTTGCTTGGGACCATTACAGTATTTAAATAGGGATAACGATCATACCAGTTTGCATTTTGCTAACAAGAGTATTGATATGTTGACGGACATGGTCACAAACCCATTGGTTCATGCTTAAACCTCATTTTAACAGTGGATGGTAGCACTTGTCGTGCTGGGATTGATAACTGATTAAACTGGAAAACATCAAATTGTCCCATTGTATTGATGGCAACATGGAGAATATGTAATAACTTCTGTTACTTGTTTACTTGTTTTTGCAAATCCAATCCCATTCATTTGGCTTCGTGACGTTCATCACATTAACAGCAAATGAATGAATGAGCAGAGTAACAAGGTTGTCAAAGAACCATCAAAAACATTTATTGAAAAACACTATTACACATGCAAAGCCCTCCACATACTGCTGCACATACAGGCAACGCGTGTGTGTGTGTGTGTGTGTGTGTGTGTGTGTGTGTGTGTGTGTGTGTGTGTGTGTGTGTGTGTGTGTGTGTGTGTACATGGCAGGGGTAGTGTGAATGTCAGGCGGTCTTTTTTAAGTTCATTAATGGAAAGATAAGCACAAACGTCTCATATGAATCCCTTTAATTCATGCTGTTAATTCAGCCAGCAGCCATCTGGCTCTTCCTGAAAAACACACACAAACACTCCCTCTGTTACTGTCTGTAAACATGCACGCACACACACACACACACACACAAGCACACACACACACACACACACACACACACACACGCACACACAAACTCAGTGGGAATGACAATCTGAGGGCATGCAGTCAGAGGATATTATGACAAGCCAAAGTGACTATAACTCCCAGCTGATGAAGCAGTCAGACAGTTCATAGTCGTTCTCTCTCTAACACACAAACACACACTCACACATCACTGACGAGGGGCATGAGAAGAACCCGGTCACTTTTTTTTAAAGCCTGGAGAAAAAAGTCATTTATCTTGTCCTTTTTTTTACCGTCTGTTTTACTTGGCGTTTGTAAAACCATCTACGGTTCCTGATCGGCTCTCAGGACTGTATGTCCACTAAACTTGCTCAGTCCATTGAGCGCACCATAGAGGCCCAGTTAAATCATCTCAACGCCTGGTTGGCTGTTTACAGTCTGTAAAGATTTTACAGGTTATGTTAAAGCCCTGCACAGTACATGGTGCTGGTCCGGGGGGAAATAAATAAATAAAGCTGTTCATGTGACACAAAGAGAATAAAAACTCCAGTGCTGTAAAAATGAATGTTAACACCCACAAAGAGAAATTGTGGCAGCGCATGACTAACTGTGGTCAGCTGGCTTTCTGCTGACAGAAAACTCACTGTAGGCTCTGTTGGAAAAAAAAATTCCTCATGGCCTCAAAAATATTTCGATTTAAAAAGAAACAGGGAATGATATTAAATGGTTTTACGCCGCCTAAGGTCAGCTTACATTTTAATCCGGAGCGACTAATGTTTATAACCATACACTGTATATCAAGACGGATGACACGGTGACTCTCCAAAAGTGGTGGCTGGCTTCAGTATAGTCAGAAACCTTGCCTCCTCCATGTTAGTGGATGGGACACGAGTCTCAAAAGTTCAAATAATATTTTCAATAATAATAAAAAGTTTATATTTAATTAATCATTTGATGCAGCTGACACTGACTGGCTATTAGTGGAGTGGGTATATCGGTGGGACCTCACTAATGTGGCTTCATCCCCTGATGGAAGCGTTAGTATTTGGGATATTTTGGTTTCATTTCTGGAGAGTGGGAGGCAGTGGAGATGCGTCGTCCATCTTTATATATATAGTCTATGGTCCTGACCATGCAGAACCTTTAGTGCCGTCTTGGATGTATCTGTCACCTTGATGTTGGACGGTATGTGACCTCAATCTTACAAGATCCAGTCGTATTTTACTACAATGCCTTTAATCGTAGAACAACTGTGAAGTTTTACAGAGGGCATGCTGTGGGAATTATTAGAAATAACAGTATGCCACTTGAAAACATGCGACTCATCTGTAAAAGAGAATAACCATTCAGCAGATTTTCAAAACCCTGATAAGTTATTTATAAAAAAGCAGCAGCCTACTAAAGCATGCCCACAGAAAGCGGCTCAAAGACAGCTGTATAATGTTGTGCTGAACATAATATTTCTCCTGATTTAATGTAATTAACTTGATGTTCTCAAGGGGGCAGAGTAATGTCAACACAGTTAAATATCATAGGGAAAGATGCAGGAACAGTGTATACGCATGTAGTACATACAGTAAACATGCATGCACAATCATTATGTAAACATACATGTACTGTATATCAAAAGACAACCCATTCTTAAGAATGAGGTTACGTCTCTTTTCATTTCGGAGACTGAGAATACACTTTGCTCATAAAGTCGAGTAGAACCAGTGTCGCCCATCTATCTGGACTATTTCACACAGGCACGTTCAAGTGGACTAACTGTGCTTTTAGCTCTGAGCTTGCAGGCCCTGACCTGGAGCAAAGTAATCCAAAGGTGGAGGATAAAGAGTTTGAGAAGGGTTATAATTGGTTTTGGGAAAACTCCACCCTGAGGACAACTCTGGGCCATAATTGACTGTGATAAAACCATGTAAGTTCATGTGAGGATGGCAGCACCTATAGGGTTTTCAGTTAATGCTGAGTTGGGCTAGAGGTGAAAAGAGGCTTACCTGTTGTGGGAATGGCAGGATGGAAGAAGAGAGGGGTAGGGTGTAATGGAGGAAGGCGAAGGAATGAGAGAGGAGAAATCGCAGGTTTCAGGAGAAGGCAGGAAGGATAGGGGAAGACGGACGGGAGAATAGTCTGAGAAAGGAAGGGATTAAGATAAGGAGGGATAGATAGGAGGAGTTAGAAATGTGGGGAAAATCATGTGAGCGCCACAGGGGATTACTGTCTCTGCCACCAGTCGATTTATTACCAAAAAAGTCCTCATATCTAAACAACAAATCAAATCACTTGATAAGTTAAAATCACCCATAGGACGTCTCCCATACGGCTCATATGGTATTTTTCTGATCTGTCTTCTTTACAATATGGCTAAGATAATGTATGTTTAGATCTCGGCAACTGAATCTACTCAGATAAAGCAGCTTTAATCAAGATTTTTCTGCAGAAAATCACAGAAAATTCCCTTCAGCTCTATGCAGCGTTTTGAAGCATTTTTTAGCTCATTATTTTTTATTATGGCTTGCAACTTCATTGTTTTGGTTGACTCTCAACAAATGGCAGACACAGTGTTAACCACCTGGTGAATGTGTTGGAGCATTTAGCTGCTAGAAAGCCGGATATTTCCCTCAGTAGTTGGTGGCGACCAAAAACGGAGATTAAAAAGGCAAAAATGTATCAGGTGACCAATAAACACGGCTCTAACTAAATTATTCAAATTAATTCTCTATATCTGATGGATATGTCAACAAGCAACAGTTTTTACCATGGCAACGTAAATGGTTATGATAAGGGCTGTTTGCCAAAAATCTGTTATTGCAGGTTTAAGGTTCGGAAAAGATCGTGGTTATGGTTAAAATACAGAAATACTGTTGGAGATGGGATTCAAACTATAGTCTCCAGCAACAAATCCACTCTCACCTACTCGTTAACCGCACAGAATAATAACATCACTCTGGTCAGTCATTATCTATATGGCAAGAGGTCACTTATCCGGAAAATGCAAACAGGACATTTTAAGCATTTGTTCTGTGTGTATTTGTTGAGAAAGGGACGTGGACAGAGCTGAGTGTAAAGGCAGAGTGATACAAGCAATAAACACACGCAGAAAAAAACATTTTTGCTTTGCCAACCTTACCCAGTCCAGCTCACAGTGTGTGATTTGACTCCGCTCCAACTGACAGAGCTGATAAATCTTGCACAAGCTGCGTTTCAAGTGCAGCTTTCAAGACATTTCATTTCTCTTTTCTTATTTCTGTCCTCACAGTGAAATGTATTTTTTTACAACCATATTCCCACTCTGATTGTCTGCTGCAGGCATGGTATCTCGGAGCTGGTTTGAACTCGGCATTGTCACTAATACTATTGTTCAACAGAAAGCTATTTAACAATCAGGCCATGGACACAGAAAGGATCATAAATAATTAAGGGTTCTTTCAGTCGGCACTTTCAAATTCCAGGAAGTATTAACGATTGATAGATCGGGCTGCCTATAAATGTCAGTAAACACTCCAGATTGAGGACGGAGGCTCTAATCAGGTTGTGATGTAATCAACTCGAGGAGCTGATGCGGGGGCAACACACTGGGGAACTCAATCAACTGGAGCTTGACAAGTTTTATTTCTCGTCGCACAGATTTGTTTAATTGCGACAAGAAGATTTTGGTTTCAGGGTTACTAAACTTTTATATTGATGTCGGGGGAGTCGTCGAGTCGCGCTGTTTTCTTGACCTTATCTGATTTGCAGACCTTGATTAGACTTTGCCATGGGAGACTCAAGTCAAACATTGAGTCTGGTACGGATATTGATCCGACTGAGCCATAAACAGAAGCACGTCCCACACTCTGTCTGGCCTTTTATTGCCAGATTAAAACATAACACACAACATCTCACTGCTTTGCAATTTCAACACATTGGATTTGTGCTCGGGGAGATGAAATGTCTCTAATTTTAGTCTTATGTAACAAACAAATCGTTTTTTAATGAGGAGGAGGCTGTTTGGGGGTCACATTAATGGGTCGCCACAGTTTTAATCATATGTTAAAAGAGTTTCAAAATGAAAGGCGCTGTGGCTGCTTTGTTCATCACTCTCGTTTTATTTACAGCAGCAGCTCCTCTCTGTGTGTTTGAGTACAAACTGGAACAACAGGAATTTCCTATCTCATAAAAATAAGCCTCAGTGCACTTTATTGCACGGCACCGGTCATGCACTGCTGTCACATTAAAGCTGCAGCCTCTTACCATCCCTCTCTATGGTTGAAAGCATTTAATCTGTTTTATCTTTATATGATACTGTCAGTACGCTTGGTTCTGTGCGCTTGTTAAAAAGGTTTCACCACACTGGTTACTGTTGCTTGTGTGAGACCAAGGTAACACTGAGCTTGAGATGAATTTCATGCTGAAGGTTAAAGTGATTATTTTTTAATTAAAGAAGAGAGCGCAAATTAAAAGTCCAACTGAATCAATGACATTGAAAACATCATTTTCTAGCTCGGCTGGTGGTGTGAATCTGTTGATTGGTCCAGACTGAGAAATCTCAATAAAGAAATGGCTTGCTACCAAACCGTCCATGGACATTCTTGGCCAGTGGAAACCTAATTTCTTTGATGGTCCCCTGGTTTCTCCCCAAGCACCATCATCAGACCACAGTTCTGATTAGATTATGACCACCATTCTCAGTAGTGCTTTGTATTTTAGTGCTAACTGAGAGAGAGAGAGAGAGAGAGAGAGAGAGAGAGAGAGAGAGACAGACAGACAGACAGACAGACAGACAGACAGACAGAGAGAGAGAGACAGACAGACAGACAGACAGACAGAGAGAGAGAGAGAGACAGACAGACAGACAGACAGACAGACAGACAGACAGACAGACAGACAGACAGACAGACAGACAGACAGGAGCAGCGAAGTCTGTGTGTGTGCATCGTTACCTTTCCCTCAAGTTCTGGAACTATCATACAGAAGTTACGCAATTCGTTTATAGTAATCACCCGCTTTGGGTGGCTGCCCCTGAGAGGGTTAAGCAGTCGACTTGTAGCCATTGATCCCTCTGCATGCTGAAGTGTCCTTGGGCAAGATGCTGAACCCCGGATTGCCCCCTGATGGCTGTGCCGATTCTTAGAGATAAAGTGCTGATCATAGATGCACTGTATAAATGTGAGTGTGAATGGGTAAATGGCAATAAGGACTTTGAGGGGTCATTAAGACTAGAAAAGTGCTATATAAATACAGACCATAGTGATCTATTTGGCCCAGGCGGACGTAATCACTGTAAGCGCTTTCCACTGTGCTAGAAATTTGGCTGCCTCGCAATTCTCAAGGCAGGAAAAAGCCTGCTTAAGTAAATCTATGAACCGGCCCCGTCAATGAACGTCAGCTCAGAAATTTATCTTTTTGATGCTTCAGAGGAGAATATTATATCAATTGCCGACATTTCTTACTTTCTTTCTTTCTTTCTTACCTGAATCCACAGGCTTTAGTTGAAAGTGTACTCCTAAACAACACACACAAACACACACACACACACACACACACACACACACACACACACACACATACACACACACACACACACACACACACACACACACACACACACACACACACACACACACACACACACACACACACACACACACATATAAATGTTGAGACACAGCTGAGCACCATAGATCTATAGCATCTATAGGTCTCTTTGCCATTACACCAGATGTGACATGTGCATACACATCCACATTGACGCACATAGACATACATGGTGGCAAACGTGGCTTGGAAATATTAAGGTTCACAGTCTCCCTCTCAATCTACTGCAGCTCACCTCTGAATAATTCTTCCTTTGGTTCCTCTTCCACCTCTCCTGTCACTCTTTTTTCTCTCTCTATTCCCCCTCCATGTTTTTTGTCTCTCTCTGCCTTGTCCTCACTTGTATCTGACAGTGCCTGCTGGGTGACCTACGATGCTTCAATTAAAATTGTAGTTCCTTGCCAGACACATTGTCCCTCTGTATTTTCAAAATTAGTGTTTCATAAAATGAGGTGCCACATGCCTCTGGCGGGTTTTTCCCTACGTGACAACTGAACAAACTAAACATCCTCTCGGGTCCCAGGGCTGCAGTAAATTGGCTACTTTTCAGGTTTTTTTCAGTAATAGATTTCAGTATGTTATTTGAGTCCAGTATCTGTGGATACATAACAGTCTGTGGTGATGGACAGAGATACTGGGGGATATGTAGCAGATCTCATTTTTGGATCTCTTCTGGTATTTGTCTCTTACAGTGAGATAGTCTGGCTAAAGTCAGATTTCATCTGTTTAGACTGTGATATGGAGATCATCCACAAGCCACAGATTATACGTAAACATGGTTTCTGTTGGGCTCGAAATACAGTGAATGCAGGCCTGCAACTACAATAGAGGCTCTAATGTACTGATCTGATTTCTTTAATAATCCAATTATATTCGCAATTCCTCAAATTGAACTACTCGTGACCTTACATTACGTGACCTTTGACAAACTTCATCTTAACAGCACATTTGGGTCTATGTGAACATTTGTTCCAAATTTGAAAGGTTTCTCTCAAGGAGTTCTGGAGTTATTGCCTTCACATGGTAAACAATGTGTTTCCTGAGGTCACAGCGACCTTTACCTTTGACCATTAAAAACTAATAAGTATATCTTTGAGTACAACCAAACATTTGTACCATATTTGAAGAAATTCCCTCAAGGTGTTCTTGAAATACTTTGTTCCAAAGAATGGGACAGAGGGATGAACAGACAACATTAAAACATAATGCCCTCGGCCACTGTCTCTCGCCGGCATGGAGGCATAACAGTTGTACATCCCAGCCTTAATACTGAAGCTCTTAACTGTGTTTTTCAAAATGTTGGTCGTGCATACTGGCTCACCTTCATGCCTCGCTATGGCACTTCCTGCTAGAGATGCATTATTCATTTTAGTGGTTTCACCTATGTATGTTTTTCTTGCTATGACTATATGTTTGACCTGAAATTTCTGCAATCAGTGTCGGGCCCAGTTTCTTCCGAATTTTATATCCCATCAAAGCCGTTTATTGTCCATTGTAAACCCAGTTTTTAACTGTGATGTCTTGGCTGGAAAAATAGTAAAACAGCAGCAGCTTGGAGTACACAGCCACAGGATTATTACTCTCTGTCAAAAGGTAAAAGGAAAATATGAAGGGGCAATCTATAATGATGAAGGGGCAATCTATAATGTCAACACAGGAGAAGCCCCACCACCACATCTCAGAGCCTCTTGGAACAGGAATCCATGGCTGCGACATGGATTAACACGAGACAACACGGCACATACAGGGGCCCTGCTCAGTCACACAGGTGTTTGCAGTTATGGCTGAATAGTCCGCTGCTCAGGTTGAAGCCGTGGAGCGGGAGAAATTTCCTGAGGTCGTCAAACTCATGAACAAATAATCATGAACGAGATGATTATGATGATGATGATGATGATGATGATGATGATGATGATGATGATGATGATGACGATGATGATGAACAGATGCAACACGCCTAGGAGGAGACGGACAAGATGTCAATCAATCACGGGGACTTTGATCACTTGGACAGAAATACTCCGCCTATTGACCTAATCAAGAGTAAAACATTAGTGTGATTATGATGTTTACATGAGTTGATAATTGAGCTTTCCATTCAAATTCCTGTTTACATGTTACAAAGCATATGGTCCGATTACGGCGTCCGATTTAGACGTCAAAATGTTGTGAGAACTCCAACAGGACATTATACTGTCTATATACATGTCTACATTATGTGACTAAGGTCGGAATAATCTACGTCTTAATCGGATAAATGTTTTACTCCGAGTTGACGTGGCAGTATGTAATCCAGACTATTGTCTTAATGAGCTTAATATCGTAACATTGCTGTCCATGCTAACGTAGTCAGTAGCTGTGTCTCAATTCAGGGATGGCGTCCTGGATTTGAAGACTGATTATAACGATTTCATAGGCTCCTTCAAATGCAGCCAGCTAGGAAGCGAAGAATCCAACAGGTGGTTCCTTTTCAGGCCAACCTATACCAAAATGCTCATGACCAAATACGATGCTTACAATTTTAAATGTAAGGATCAAGCACCAACTCAACCAAAAATCAAAAACCAATGGGCATTAAAACTTTCTTGTGATTCTTTGATTTGGCTTTTCGTGGTCTATGGCCGCCTCTTTTGTGGTCTGCATCCTCCAAAGGAGACGGCCCCTGAAATACGCTTGTGCTTACCTGCTCCCATGACTTTGAGTGGAGGTTTAATCAGGCAACACAACTGAAAACAGCCTGCAGGTGGACAATGGCTGGAGGCTGCACAGTGTTGAATACTTTCACATGCTGCTTCACATTTGTTCACAGACTTGCAGTAAGTCTCAAGTGAATCTATTATCCAAAAGTCCTGGGGAAGAACTCCTGACATCTGAGTGGAGTATTTCAAGCTCTTGAATGTGAACAAACATTTCAAAGGCTCCGGTTTCACGAGACATCTCCTGGATCCCTGCTGCTTCCTCCTGTGTAGCAGCACAGGCCATAAAAGGCAGAAGATGTTGGACCTTAGGACCCGTGTGTCCCGTGGCAGACACACTGGAGTCAATGCAACACGTGGTTTGTCATAAGGGGATAAGATCTTTTTTGTTTTGTTTCGTTTCGTTTGTGAAGGGACAGAAAGGTCCCCTCTTGTCCTGCCCCAGGTCTGTGTGTGGGGGTGCACGGTGGCAGTTGTGTGGAAGTTTTATTCAACACAACTTTTCATTTGCACTCATGGATTAGTGGAAGGGGCCGGGGCACGAGCCGCGGATGTCTACTTTTATAGAGCGCACGCGGAGTTTGACTGACGTGAGGCGTTGAACGTGACACACACGCACGCACGCACGCAAACACACACACACACACGCACACACACCTCTTCTCTCTCCCCTCCCTCCCTCCCTCCCTCCCTCCATCCCTCTCTCTCTCTCTTCCTTATATCCGCGCGCACCGCAGCTCCAGTATCAGTTACCGGGTCCCGACCAATCCCCGCGCGAAGTCAGGCAGCGGAGGAGAAGCACACCGGAGAGAGAGAGAGAGAGAGAAGAGAGAGAGAGAGAGAGAGCGCACCCAGCACATCCTCCCTCACCCCTTCTTCCAAACCCCCAGCAGACAGACGCACAGGCAGCCTCCCCCTCTTCTTCCTCTCCTCCTCCTCTTCCTCTCCTCCTCTGACTGCAGCTGTTCGGGTGAACCGGGGAGGCGCGAGGCAGGATGCGCGATGGGACAAGCGTGCGGACACGCGCTCCTCTGCCGTAGCCAGCCGCCGTCCTCCGAGATGTAAGTGCGTCCCCTATAATAACTGTGTGTGTGTGTGTGTGTGTGTGTGTGTGTGTGTGTGTGTGTGTGTGTGTGTGTGTGTGTGTGTGTGTGTGTGTGTGTGTGTGTGTGTGTGTGTGTGTCTCTGTCCCGGAGCGTCTCTTACTTCTGTAGCGCGCACAGACACAGAGTGGATGGCTGCAGACACATGGCACCGCGCACTGAGCCACAGCCACAGTGGTGATGGCGCGGTGTAGTAGTGTGAGTGTGACCTGCTGGGTGTCATTATCCCCCCTGACAGTGAAGAGCCCATGTTAACCGGTGCTGCCAAATGCCGGAGTGAACCGGTGGACAGGAGCCCTGTACCTCACACACACACACACACACACACACACACACACACACACACACACACACACACACACACACACACACACACACACACACACACACACACACCATCATGTATTATCACTAAAATGTTGTCGTAGTGTGTCTAGACTGCTCCACAGGGAGTTCAGTGACCTTACTGTGCCTTTGTGTCTTCTTTGTGTCTTTTTACACTGCGGTCTGATAAAGCTTCCTTTCCCATACTCCAACAGGGACTGATACATCTGCCATGACAGTCCTAATTGAATTCTCTCGTTCTTTATGTTGAAATGCTCTAAAAGGCTTTTGACTTTGAGGAAACTACCTTGATTGAAATACTGTCTGGCCTGATCTGTTGTAGCCTCGGTGTCCAGCAACAACCTGGGATGGTACAACTTATGTGGCACCTTTTATAAATGTGCTATAAGTAATAATTATATATTGTAAGCCATTAAAGGGACCAGGTTGCCAGGTTGGGCAAAATGAGGTCTACAAGAACTGGACCAAAATCCAGTTATCAACAACTTTCTAATTTATTAAGTTATTTAAAGGCTGGGGGATAAAAAAAATATCATATTTAGGGTGGGATATATATATACAATCTAATAATAACAAAAGTTAAATATATATCTATTATATATTAAATGAATTATAGTCAATGATCGACCTCAGATTTGTAAAATGTTTTTCTGTTTATCCACTTTGTTATTCTCTGCTCATAAAGAAGAGTTTAACACAACAATCTTCGCTCAGCAGCAAAAATCTGTCTTTAAACTATCACTAAATAATAACATTGATCGTGATAATTGTCAATATCGACTAATATGAAGCATTTTATCTTGATATCATTGTTAATTTGTCCCTAGTTATTTTTTTAATTCTCATTCAATAATTTACAACTTTGTAACTGCTCTATTACAAAGACAAGAAGGATCAACACAAACCACAACCACCCACCCCTGATTAGTTCCTTTTATTCATAAACTTTATTTATTTATGTTAATAATAATACAAATCATTAATAAATCATTAATGAACCACGATAAAGCATTTATCTACAACTTATCAATCATTTTATGGAGAGTTCTTTGGTAGAACTTGGTACCCTTGCTATCATCAGATGTGGTGATGTTTAAGTTTTAATATTTCAAAGTTAAATTTGAGGATTAATGCTCTCATTGTGCATTTTTCTCCTTTAAAACAAGCATCATCCTCGGCTTAAATTAAGGCTTTTTAAATTCAATCTCGATCCTCAGGCGTTTATTCCCTTGTAATGAAAACAACTTGACATTTTGGAGACAAAAGGTTTTGACAGGATAAGAAACGTAAAATGGAGGCTGACGTGGCCATTATGACAATTTAATGCTTTAAAGCAGGACAGTTTCTTCCTGTCTGAGGCTTATAGTGTTTATCATGTGCTGACAACGTGTCACGAAGGAGGTGTTTGTTAAACTCTGTGGGTTCTTTTCTTCAGGCAGTTTGTTGTGTTGTTGTTATAGACTGCTCTGTATTATAAGCTGCTGCTGTTTTTCACCCACTGTCTGTCTGTCATGCCTTTTCTTGGTTGCACCTGTTTGGGGACAAATGATCTTTTAAATATCCACGGCCCACTTGTTGTTTAGCAGGGTCCCTCTCATGTTGAAGCAGGCTTCTGCTGTATGTATGAAATTAAAGTTTGCCATGTAAACACACAATGGCTGCTGTTAAAGTTAGTGACGTGCGTGCTGCTGAGTTTAGTGATTGTAATCAAAACGCATGGCTGATCAAACAGTATGCACACACTGCACTGTATATACAGGGGGAGCGTCCCTCAGGACATGCCTTGATCTCTGTACTCAGTGGGTCAATAGCATCCTTTGTGGATAATAACATTGTGATGCCATTATGCACTGACAAATTTGGGGGCACTTTTTCCTAATTTCAAGTTTCAACTCCTTTTTGGCTCAAAGTTGAAAAGTCCTCTTTCTCCCCTTTCTTCTTTATTGGTTTCAGTTCAGTAATGGAAATCACTGCAGGATAATTCACCTCATCAGAAAAAGACTAATCCTCTCACACCGGGCATTTGCAGCCGGTCCAGGAGGAAATAACTGGAGTTGTGGAGGAATAATGAATCTGCCAGGTGAAGGTCAATGATCTTTGATACTATTACTTTCAGCCGCTGGTCTCACTGGCTTCCCTCTGGCCGGAGTCAGTCATGAACAGGGTTTGGTATCGTTATTGGTTGTTACCAATACTGGTGCTAAGCCACAAAACAACAGGAGACGATTAGATCAGCTTTTTATTGGAAGTTAAAATGTAACACCTTTTACTTTTAACAGTTTACAGGGACCTTAACTTAAATACACAAATTTAAAAAAGTACAAAGCAAAGTTATATGATAAATAAAACCTAACCTAACGTGATGTGTTTGGTAAGGGGCCTGACGCAGGCAGTCATCAGGTGCTTCACTAAGTTTGTCATGTTCCTCCCTTCCTTCTTCTTCTTCTTCTTCTTCTCTCGGTTTACTGGTGGATCGCCAACAACAAGGTGCATACCACCACCAACTCTACAAGTCGCCGGGTCCTGCCTTTCAGCTCACCGCTCTCAGTTATTGCTCAGACAATGGCTCCTCGTCCCGGTGTCAGAATTAAATGTGAAATACACTCACGCTCCCGACCGTTTAGCTTCAGACGTTTTGTTGTTGTGTCGACTCGAGTTTGAAGTGAGCACTAGCTTAATGTAGGCCAACGTTACGAGCTGCCAGAGACATGTAGAGAGTCCACCAGAGTTAAGTGTAATTTCAACTGGGCACATGCGGTTATGTTTATGTTGTCTGTAAGCAGGGAAGCTTTTTCAGTACAAAGCTCAGGCACCGAAATGAGGCAGCGAAATCTCTGTTGTGATTCGCTCTGGTCGGTACCTGCCCCGTAGGAACTGGTGTCTGATTGGCTTGATTTCGGGACACAACCCCAAACATGGAGCGTGATGCTGTCACAAAATACACAATAGCAGATGCCATGTCCCATCATGTGATTGAGCATTATGATAAAATAAAACCATATAGGCTGAAAAAAACATCCCCAGCTTTCTATGTTCATAGATTTAGGGTCTTCGATCTCTGCATTCAAGTTGTGCGAGCCAGTTATTAGACGTCCATTCACCCTTGGGTTTGATGCTGAGTTTGTTTGTGCTATTAACAGCCTTTTCAAGAAGACACGTTCATATTCAATGCACTTTGTTTATCTGCTGTTATCGTCTCGCAGCAAACAAGCATCAGCCATGTAATCTGTATTTTGTTTTGTGCAGTCGTGTGCCAGCGGGAGTGCACGTGAACAGCGTTCACCCTGAAAAATATTGCAATGTACTGGAGTGACGCCAGGAAGTCAGATCCCCACCAGCCACACACACGCACACACACACACGCACGCACTGAACCACATGCACAGAAATGCACAGAAGTACACAGCAGCAGCAGAGTTGTAACCTGACTCCTGATGAGCGAGCGAGTGTGTGTGTGTGTCAGAGACAGGGAGAGAAGAGAAAGGATGCTGACGTTGCACTGTGTTATCATCAGTAATGGGCTCATCAATACTAAAATATTCAGAGAGAGAGAGAGCGAGAGAGAGAGAGAGAGAGAGAGAGAGAGAGAGAGAGAGAGAGAGAGAGAGAGAGGGGAGAGAAAGAGTGTGGATGGAGATAAAGTGAAACTAGGGTGAAAGCTGAGAAAAACCATTGTGTGTTGTGTTCGTATGCTTTTCCTCATGCATATGTGTATTTGTGTATCTACAGAAATGTGTGTTAATGCAAAATATTCAGCTTAAAAGCTTTAAATGTGCCGATTCAGCCATATTTAGATTTAATGTGTCTGAGTCCAGAACCCAGAGTATTCACTTACAAGCATTATGTACAGTATATTTTAAACTGCTGACACATGTGTTTACGTCGGAGACTGCAGTTCATGATATATGATATTTGATTACAGAACAAATGTACAGAAAATATCTTGTCCTCCAGTTGAGGTGTAAATTAAATTTGTTTTGTTTGGGAGAGAAGTCAAGTGTGTCCTCTAAGGAGTTTTTCTGGTAACAAACACCCAATCACACAGCTTTAATTTGTATTACCAGAACTAGTACATCCAGAAATAGAATCAGTTAGCTTTGTGATTCTCAGTTTTGATTGACCTCAATAGTGAAGTTTTCTTTTTCCTGATTTCAAATATGTAGTTTTCTGGAGGTGCATGTACTACTGTTCCTCTGGTCATACCAAAATGACGGAATAAACCTGATCAGGAAATTTCTAGCATTTCCAAATTTATAACTTTAACTAAAATTATTCAGGAGGCCCTTTCTTGGAAGAGTTTATTGAAAGATCACCTCAAATGCAACGATTCAGAGCCTTTCAGACCTCCCTGACCCTGAGCCACTTACCTGTCTCCTGCTCTGGAGTTTAGTGCTCCCTTGAAAATGTGAATCTTACACAGAACCAGTAAAACGTGTATATTGTAGAGGTCACAGCTGTGTCATCCTCATCTTATTTTCATTCGTCATTGAGCCACCACATTACCACACACCTACATTTCAAAATATGTGTCACAATTTGATATTAAAATATCTAAAATCAACAAGGCCTTTGTTATATCTTTTGTTGACTTGTGTAATTACGTTATCCAAAATGTTTGCAGTAATGTTCAAACCCAGAGAATTTTCATCGGCAACGGTGGTGAAGACAACAACTCCCATGATCCCACGCTGCTTCACGACAATATCATTTAACTAGGTTGTGCTTTATTGTTTTGATTGAGAGACTACAAGACGCCATAATATTGTATGTTTAAAGTCCAAACCCCAGGTTAATGGGAAAGCTTATTTTATGTTCAGGTAAAGTTCAGGCGAGCATGCAGTGCGAATTATTCAAAAGGCCTAAAGACTGTTCACAAATACATGTTCACACGGGTTTAGGGAGTTAACCTACATCACTAGACCACATTTATCAGTGTCTGTATTTGTCTGTGTGTGTATAAGTCTGAGATGGACGCATTCATTCTGTGTTAAACAGAGTGTAATCTATGTAATAACATGTAACACCACTGTCCCCATCACTAACTGAGTGGAAATCTATTTTATCATTACTTGTAGCTAAATGTTGTTTGGTTCTTCTTGACTTCGTCTTTTAATCAGTATGTCTGACCAGTGTCTCCAGTTGCTTTTCTACAAATTGATGCGATTTCTTGTGAAAATGGGATCTGTGTGAATGTTCATATAAACGTGTGCCCACTAATTGGGAAGTAAATGGACCAAAATGTCAAAGAAGATGAGCCAAGGAGGAGAATGAATGCTGTGTAGAGGGAGAGTTATGGACTGTGTAAAGATTTCAGCTGATTGGGCTGGTTTCAGGTTTCAGGTTTTATAATAAACTTATAATAAACTTTGTTCATGTAGCAGTTTTCTTTTAACAAGAAGAAATTAAACCACAAAATAAACAAACAGAAATGGCAGTTGACTACAAGAAGAGGTGAGGAGAGATAAAGCAGTAAAATTGAATAGATCCTCAGATTTCACATCTAACTGAGGTGCATTGGTATAAAATGTAAGTAGTTTGATTTTTGTATTAATATATCAAGAGATACAAATAAAAACGTTTGATTCATTAATGTCCCAGTTAAAACATGCTTCACTGGACAATTGTACTTCTATACATTACTTTTATTTGATCTTGTTTCTATTTTCCACATGATATACTTGTACTTGTTTGAATACTCAAAACCTTACATATATGTTTGCATGTCAACTGTTGTTTCTATTGTGGGCTCTCCACAAGAATAGAAGGCATGGCCAGCTGGTCACTTGTTATGCCTGTTTCTCACACCTTATTTGGAAGAGTTATTTTAAAGCTGGAGGCTTCAGTTACAGTCAAGTTAAACTTTAAGTTTCATATGTTTAAGTTTTATGATTAAAGCTGCAACAAGTTTAGTGTTGGGTTAAGAATAGGTTGGATTAAGAACTGTAGCCTAACAGCTAAGGTAAAAATACAACTCAGAGGAAAAGATTTAAGTCAATACAATGTCATCACGAGTGTGTGTGTGTGTGTGTGTGTGTGAGTCTGGAGGTGTCGCAGGGAAAAGGTGGCTGACAGCTCCCGTGGTTCTCAGCTTTGGCTCCAGCAGCTCCTGTCAGCCTTCTTATCTCTATAGACTGTTGCCACAGACAGGTGTTTCTCTGTGTCTGTGTGTGTGTGTGTGTGTGTGTGTGTGTGTGTGTGTGTGTGTGTGTGTGTGTGTGTGTGTGTGTGTGTGTGTGTGTGTGTGTGTGTTCTACCTTAAGATATCAAGGTAGGAAGTGAGGAAGGTGAGTTTAGGATGGAAAGCGTTGGTTTATTTAGAAAACAGTATGAAGAACCTCATTGATTGTGTGTGTGTGTGTGTGTGTGTGTGTGTGTTGGGGGGGGGGGGGGGGGTTATTACTTATTTGTATTTACAAGTGGTCTCTGTGTGTTTCTTTCCTGAGGCACCAAGAGTCATAGGATCTTACAGTTTGTCATGCATTCTCTATATATACACAGGGTTTCCTCTGGGCCTTTAAAAGTCTTAAATGGGTTAGAATATTACACACTAGGTCTCAAATGCATTATGTCATAATTATGTTAAGAAATGTAATTATACCGCCGTCGCACAAGTTTTCTTTTTCAAGAAGAAATGTTTCCATGTGTTGTAGTTCTTTCTTGATGATACACATATTAGCACGCTGTAGTAAAACGAAAGTGAAGGTGGAACTTCCATCAGACATTTTCTTATGTGTGTGTGGGTTTGAGTATTACACAGCTTCTGGTGTCTGATAAATCGTTTGCTCTCACAAACGTGGCAGTAGATGGTTAAACCCTCCAGTGGAATAAAAGTGACTATTTGAAGCAGCTGCTGAAGAGAAGCAGGAGATTAAAGCGACTGATGTAAATTTTTCATGAATCTCAAATTCACAGACATAGAGAAAAGTCCTTTCTCACAACTCTCTAGTGAGTAAGAGTTTTTTTTCCTCCCACATCCCTGTAAAACAGCATTGTGTTTGTTAATTGTGTTGGGGTTTAACGGGACTAAAATCACACTGGCCGATCCTTTTCAATCCCATGACACCGCTACAAGCTGAGCTGATTTCTCGTTGATGTTCGCTGTGTGTGTCATTATATTTTACTGCTGTGCTAAATGTTATTATGTTTTCGAACGTTTTTTTATGACTGATATTCATCATGTGTTGCCGTTCCACAGTTGTTTCTGTTGGTCTGTTGTTTTACCAGATGTGTTATGTTCTTACAGTAACTGCTGTTGTTTTACTGCTATGGATTTAGCAGTTTGTGGCCCACTGTTATATTGATGTTAAAGCAGTTAATTTAGCGACCTTTATTATCGGTGTAGTTGTTGCGCTCTGTCTCTACAGTGAGGTGGCAGAATGCGTTCCTACGCAGGTTCCCCTCCACCTGCCTGCAGGGCTTTTTCTTATCGACCGTCTCTATTGATTGACTCACACACAGATAAAGCCACTGACAGGCTTTAAGTGTCACATTTGGGACACTCAGTGGTTTTGTGAAGCTTGTAGCACTGAATGAAATTACTTGTTCGACAGCGTATGATCACACGTGCTGCATGCACATATAGTAGCACTTATATGGCACTTCCGTATAGCACTTTGTAGTTTGGCTTTCTTGAAGCAAATTGTACTTACTTGATTCTTGTTGTTCTGGGTTTGTACCCTCATGGTTGAATGCACTTATTGTAAGTCGCTTTGGATAAAAGCGTCAGCTAAATGAAATGTAATGCAATAAAAAACGGCATATTCTCAGGTTCTCTCTCTCACACACACACACACACACGCACACACACACACACACACACACACACACACACACACACACACACACACACACACACACACACACAGACATACATACATACTGTGTGTCATATACTGTAATCATTTCAACAAATACCTTATTTCTTGTTTTCAGTCTGCAGTCAATTGTTTTTCCAGTATTTTGACATAAACTCCTTTAACACCAATGGTACCTGCCAAGTGGAAACATGGTGATAATTATTATGATCATGCTGAGATAAGCTATTGTCTGTTTGTGTGTCTGTCTATCCTCGCACTATATTTATGGCTCCGGCTGTATTGGTTTTCTCGTTATTATTTCCAACAGACCAGTTCCCCCTCTTCATCACCTCGTTTGTGTTTAATTGTTTCCAACCACCTTCTTTTTCACTCCTCTGCCCTGATTTTCCACCTCCTCAACCGCCAGACAGCATCAGAGAGGAGACAGGTGTGCTGGAGGGAGACAGAGACTGCTGAGAGAGCTGGAGTGATGAAGGGCAGATGTTTCATCCAAAGAGTTGTCCAGGTTGCCTGGCAACTAATGGTGTCACATGTAACCTTACAAATGAGGGTGTTATCATTCCTCGAGGTTTACCTCTTTTGATCTGTGTATATTTGTCTGTTTTAAAGTTTTGCA